>NW_028270154.1:45942783-46284006 GCF_037043375.1 Chiloscyllium plagiosum | reverse complement strand
GGGCGGGGAGAGAGAGTGTGGTGGGGGGGGAGAGAGAGTGTGGTGGGGGGGGGAGAGAGAGTGTGGTGGGGGGGGGAGAGAGAGTGTGGTGGGGGGGGAGAGAGAGTGTGGTGGGGGGGGAGAGAGAGTGTGGTGGGGGGGGAGAGAGAGTGTGGTGGGGGGGGAGAGAGAGTGTGGTGGGGGGGGAGAGAGAGTGTGGTGGGGGGGGAGAGAGAGTGTGGTGGGGGGGGAGAGAGAGTGTGGTGGGGGGGGGAGAGAGAGTGTGGTGGGGGGGGGAGAGAGAGTGTGGTGGGGGGGGAGAGAGAGTGTGGTGGGGGGGGAGAGAGAGTGTGGTGGGGGGGGAGAGAGAGTGTGGTGGGGGGGGAGAGAGAGTGTGGTGGAGGGGGAGAGAGAGTGTGGTGGGGGGGGGAGAGAGAGTGTGGTGGGGGGGGGAGAGAGAGTGTGGTGGGGGGGGAGAGAGAGTGTGGTGGGGGGGGGAGAGAGAGTGTGGTGGGGGGGGGAGAGAGAGTGTGGTGGGGGGGGGAGAGAGAGTGTGGTGGGGGGGGGAGAGAGAGTGTGGTGGGGGGGGGAGAGAGAGTGTGGTGGGGGGGGAGAGAGAGTGTGGTGGGGGGGGAGAGAGAGTGTGGTGGGGGGGGGAGAGAGAGTGTGGTGGGGGGGGGAGAGAGAGTGTGGTGGGGGGGGGAGAGAGAGTGTGGTGGGGGGGGGAGAGAGAGTGTGGTGGGGGGGGGAGAGAGAGTGTGGTGGGGGGGGGAGAGAGAGTGTGGTGGGGGGGGGGAGAGAGAGTGTGGTGGGGGGGGGAGAGAGAGTGTGGTGGGGGGGGGAGAGAGAGTGTGGGGAGAGTGGGGGGGGGGGGAGAGAGAGTGTGGTGGGGGGGGGAGAGAGAGTGTGGTGGGGGGGGGAGAGAGAGTGTGGTGGGGGGGGGAGAGAGAGTGTGGTGGGGGGGGAGAGAGTGGTGGGGGGAGAGAGAGTGTGGTGGGGGGGGGAGAGAGAGTGTGGTGGGGGGGGGAGAGAGAGTGTGGTGGGGGGGGGAGAGAGAGTGTGGTGGGGGGGGGAGAGAGAGTGTGGTGGGGGGGGGAGAGAGAGTGTGGTGGGGGGGGGAGAGAGAGTGTGGTGGGGGGGGGAGAGGGGGGGGAGAGAGAGTGTGGTGGGGGGGGGAGAGAGAGTGTGGTGGGGGGGGGAGAGAGAGTGTGGTGGGGGGGGGAGAGAGAGTGTGTGGGGGGGGGGAGAGAGAGTGTGGTGGGGGGGGGAGAGAGAGTGTGGTGGGGGGGGAGAGAGAGTGTGGTGGGGGGGGGAGAGAGAGTGTGGTGGGGGGGGGGAGAGAGAGTGTGGTGGGGGGGGGGAGGTGAGAGAGAGTGTGGTGGGGGGGGGAGAGAGAGTGTGGTGGGGGGGGGGAGAGAGAGTGTGGTGGGGGGGGGGAGAGAGAGTGTGGTGGGGGGGGGAGAGAGAGTGTGGTGGGGGGGGGAGAGAGAGTGTGGTGGGGGGGGGAGAGAGAGTGTGGTGGGGGGGGGGGGAGAGAGAGTGTGGTGGGGGGGGGGGAGAGAGAGTGTGGGGGGGGGGGGGTGGGGGAGAGAGAGTGTGGGGGGGGGGAGAGAGGTGAGAGTGTGGGGGGGGGGAGAGAGAGAGAGTGTGGGGGGGGGAGAGAGAGAGAGAGTGTGGGGGGGGAGAGAGAGAGAGAGTGTGTGTGTGTGAGAGAGAGTGTATGTGAGGGTTAAGTGGTCTAAGTCTGCGAGAGGTGCATGCATGATTGTGGGAGTGTGTGTGTCTGTAGGACTGTGTCTATGTATAGGTGCGTGCATGTGTGTACATATAGTACAATGGTGGTCACCTGTAGTGTGACAGGAACCCAAGGCTGGCTGAGACACTTAAACAATCAAGGTATTTTTCAATATATAATTTCAGTTACATCACACTGTAAACTTTTGCTATAAATTGTGTCTTACAATTGTGTACTCCACAACCACTTGAAGGAGCAGTGCTCCAAAAACTAGTGCTTCCAATTAAACCTGTTGGACTACAACCTGGCGTTGTATGATTTTTAACTTTGTACACCCGAATCCAACACCGCCATCTCCAAATCACAATAGTAACCATTTACAAAAATAAAATCTATCAATTGTGAGGACATTTTCATTTTGAGGTAGATTGGCAAGTTATGAGAGACAGGAAAGGGAGAAGAACAAGGTTCCCAATGTCAATGGCATATTCAAAATCAAATGTTCTGCTTGTTTTTGAATGCAGGAAAGGAACTGGCAAAATGAATGATTTTAGAAGAGCATTACAACAGGTAATAGCTGAGTGTAAGAAAAGTCCAGTGCCGAGTAGCGAGTTAGAGATGTGACTATCAAAGTAGTAAAAAGGCAGACAGGAAGGTGCACTAAAGAATGTTACGATGGCTTAGAGGGATGGCATGGTGGCTCAGTGGTTAGCATGCTGCCTCACAACACCAGAAACCCAGGTTCAATTTCACCCTCAGGCAATTGTTTGTGTGGAGTTTGCACATTTGCCCTGTGTCTGCATGAGTTTCTGTCGGGTGCTCAGGTTTCGTCCCACAGTCCAAAGGTGTGCAGGTTAGGTGGATTGGCTATGCTAAATTGCCCATAGTGTTAAGGGATGTGTAGGTTAGGTGTGCTATGCAGGTAATGTACGGTTACGGGGATGGGTCTGGGTGGGATACTCTGATAGTAAGTATGGACTTGTTGGGCTGAATGGCCTGTTTCCATACTGTCTGGATTCTAATGAAAACTAGGTAAAATGAAGGCTGTAGAACAGTTTGATAGGAACAATAATCGGAGTCATTTTGCCAGGATGCAGAAACCAGTGTAGATAGGTGACAAAAGTCTTAGTGAGAATGATAATGTAAATTCAAGATTTGCGGAGAGGTTTAACTTTGTGAAGTAGGATATCAGTGAAAAAAAAAGAATTTAGCATCAAGACAGTGAAAGGAGGAATGGTTTTACAGCATTTTCTAATATCTGAGCTGATCTGAAGAGGATATGTCACCATGCTTGTCCTGTTCACCAGTCTCATTAAATTATCTCTGAAACATGAAATGTTGCAAAAGAAGTCAGTGATCACTATCCCACTCACAGCATCCAGTCAAGTGTTAGTTTGGCACACCAATTATATTACACAATTTGTGCTGGCAGAAGTCAATTTCAGCTTCACATTGATGCGACCTTTATCGTGTGACTCCTCAGGGCAATGTCATTCAGACTGAATTCTGACAAGCAGAGAGAAAGCAATATTAGTTTGTGATACTGTATTTCTGAGCAATCATTTGCTTTGTGAATCAGACCCTCTTGAAGCTTTTTAACAGTTGTATTAGTTGCACAATCCTAAGCCAAGGAGTGATCTAGAATTGCCAACATGGTCGCTGGCATTCCTGCAGGTCTGATCATGTGACATTTTGACTGTGAGATGACGTGAATGTGTGACATTTAATCACAAAATCTGAATATCATCGATTGGTTTCCATTATTCTGTAACCATTCAGTTTTTCGTGTCTGTACACACAAACTTCAAGGATTCATTGTTCCAACCCAGCAAAGGGTGTAACACCTTCTTGGGTCTACTTCTGGGGAAAAGAAAATGTGACAAATAGAAAAAAAACACATTTGTTGAAACTTTACATTTTATATTCATCAGGACAATTCACAAGAATACCTATGTAAAGGGAAATCAACATTTACACGGCATGAGAGAAGAATGCTGATTGATTGGCAAGTTGCCTCTGATTCCTGCACCATATTAAAAGACCACAGTGTACTACCCTCACGGGCTCACCATTGCCACAGCATTAGTCCTCAGGACCAAAACTTGGGAAAAGGTCAACAGGCAATGTGGCATACACGCCAGGTCTCCCTTCCTCATAAGGAGACAAGGCATTGCCATGTGACACCCAGTTGGTAGAAGAACTACACACAGGCCCTTTAGAAGTCTCTCAGGATACTCCAGAGTTTGCTTGCCTCCCTCTCACCTATGGAACTTGAAGCCAATGATGGTCCACTAGGTTCTGGCAAGAGGATCTCAGACACAAATACCCTAGGATTGCATGTCCAACCCCCAGGCTATTGGGCTCCACCGTTGTGCAGGCTCCCTCTACATCAGCTACAAAACTATTGTCTACACTTAGATGTAAGAGAGAGGAAGCAGAAAAAAAAATCTATTCAGGTCAGTTTGGTGGTATAGCTGAAATTGCATTGGGTATAAATTCTCATGTTTCTGTAAAAGTAATCATTTTGGCCCTAAACCTGTTTGTCTGAGTTGTTACATCAAAATCCTGAAATTGCCTCCCGAATGGTGTTGTTGGTCAATCCACAGCAGGAGGACTCTCGAGGTTTATGAAGGCAACTTCCTACAATGGCAACGAGGAATAGGCAATAAATGCTGGCCAGCCAGCAACTTTTTAAAAAGATCTCTATGTAGCCCCACATGTAGCTTCCAGCATGATGTCTAATGTCATGTCTACATGGAATGTAGCATGGATCAATGTTTGGCAGCTACATGTGGAAGCAAGATAAGCAAGGTGTATACAAGGCAATGGGTTCTGCTGACAACATTTCTCCCTGTCCTACAGTATTCCTATTCTTTCCCTGGTGTGTCAAGTGGTGCTATTGTGAATGAGGAGTTCAGAGATGTCTGAGGCAAAGTTCATAATATTACAGGAAGTACCAGTGACCACCTGACACTTTGTTTGTTTGGTGCTATCATTCTGCTGTACTCATTGTAATAGTTACAATCATTTTCCTGTTTTAGACTTGATATAGCCAACCTGCTGTCAGGTATGGAGTAAATCATTTGGATTTTCATCCTAGAACTCTCTAGTACCCATTCTTCATTTGTCTGAATTGTCATCCATCATCTCTTCGAAATGACTCAATAATCTTTTTGAAGATTTTTGTTCTGGTTCTTCGATAAGTACACAAATTGTTTCCACTTCTCAGTTTTCTCCATTCTGGGCATGCTTTCCTTTGTTTTATTTGATCACCCTCAAATATTTGCCACTTGTTGTTTAAACCCTAATCTTTCTATTGGCCTTGCTCTGGACTTTTGTTTTTTTTCTTCTTGTTTGGAAAGTCTAGGCTACTGTTTTGAAGAGGACATCTCCAAACTGCTCATCAAAACAGTGCATACATTTGAACTGCTTCTCCATAATGTTGTCAGCCTTGCCTCTCATGTCTGTGCCATAGCTATTCAGTTGCAAGCTCATAGCTTCTGCACACAACTTCTTTGATAGTCAGATCCTTTTCTCATGAGTAGCACTGTCATAGTAAATCTCTTATCAAAAATAGAATTATTTTAGCCATTAAACCAGCTTTCATTTGTCTGAATTCATGTGTTTCTTCAAACCATGTTAATGCAATCATATACCCATCATCAGGCACTTTTTAACATTGAGCTATAATATTGGAACTTATACATTCGCTTGGAGTTCAAAATGACATAGATAGCTTTCAAAATTTCTGTAATACGTACTTTTCAGTATTTTCAGTGCGACTTAGGATAGAATACACATTGAAGCAGACTCTTCCTATTGGTGTTACAAGTGTGGCTGTGCTTAGCTGCTCAGGCTTATTAATTAAATCTGTCACGATCTGTCTGTTCTGCACAGCAAAAACAAAGCCAGTTCTGCTTCAGATCATCTTTCATTTTGGCCAGAGTTGGGGGAGGAAATGTTGCAGCCATTGTTAGTTCATCCAATGTTTCAGTTGTGACTTAATTTTGTTTTTTCCCCATTTGGGTTTCAGTGTCCTTTGTCAGTGCAAGCTGCACTCTTGTGTTCCACTTTCATAAGCAGTGTTTTTATATAGTTCTTAACATTTAATCTCAGTTCCCACTCCTAATACCATGTTCTGTGTTTGTAGGAAAAATGTAGTGTCCTTATTGAAGTGCTTATAAGATGGCTGCTCCCAGTGTACACGGTAGAGGTACCATGATGTCAGCAGACCAGGAAGGACATTTGTACATTTCAAAACAAACACCCTAATTCACTCTAGTTAGGAGGAGGAACAAAGTTCATGGGATGGGCTGCTATAAGGAGTAGATGTCCCACACTGGAGTCTAATGGAGGAGCAGTGCTTCATAGAGTTGAAGCTTGGAGGCAATGACACAGGTGTACACTGTCTGTGCAACCTGCAAGAAGAGCAAACTATCTCAGTAAATAATCTCGTGAAGGTCACCACTGCTGTTAATTTTTATGCCGGAGGGAACCATCCAACATCCAAGATGACAGTACAGAAGTCAATAATTAAGCTACCCATTCCTGTGTTAACGCACAACAGAATCACTTTTTTTAAACCACAATAAAAGACGTAATTGAGATATTTCCATTAAATACAAGATATTAATGATTGCATGATTCATGCACCAAATCAACAATCCTGTGGCATTCCTAAATCGGGATGGAATATTTATCCACCATCAGGCAAATAATCTTCAATCACTGACAGAGAATAATATGCATCGATACATGCTTCAAGGAGGGTGCATGACGTTTTCAATCTTGTTACAATCTTATAAAGCTTAAAAGTCATTTTTGGAACATTTCTTTAATTTGAAAGGAAACTGTGTTAATGGGGTGAAGTTGTAAGTTGTTCATTTTATTTGCAAAGTGGAGAGAATAGTTTGAGTTCACAATGGACCAACTTTAGTCTGGATTTTCTTGGAGTCATGGAGTCTCCATGTCACATGGAAAATGGCAGATGGACCTAAATCCCACAGAAACCATTTTAGCCCATTGGGAACACAGACAGGATGTGACTCCCACGTGTGGGGAACTCACATGCAACAGAGCCATTTATATTCAGTGCCAAGTTCAAACAGTCCCCATGCCTGGTTAGTGAAAAAAATGAAATTGATAGCAATAAACACAGTAAGGTCAGGTGATGTAGAATCTGTGTGGGTAGAGTTGAAGAACCACAAAAGGTAAAAAAAAAATTGTAATAGGAATTATCTACATGCCTCTGAACAGTAGTCAGGATTTGGGGCAATAAGATACACCAAGAGGTAGAAAAGGTGTGTAAGAAAGGCAAGGTTATAGTGATCATGGAGGATCTGAAATGCAGGTGGACTGGGAAAATCAAGTTGGTAATGGATCACAAAAAGGAATTTGTGGAATGTCTGCTAGATGGTCTTTTGGGGCATCTTGTGATGGAGCCCACCAGGGAACAGGCAATATTGGATTTAGTGTTGTGCAAGGAGGCAAGGGAGCTTAAGGTGAAGGAACCCTTAGGAGAGGGTGACCATAAGGTGGAATCAGATGTAACAGTATTGCAGTTGAATAAAGACAACTATAGAGGCACGAGGGAGGAGTTGACCAGAATTGACTAGGAGAGGAGCCTAACAGGAAAGACAGTAGAATAGCAATGACAGGAGTTTCTGGGGGTAATCTGGGAGACACAGCAACATTTCATCTGAAGGAAAGGGAGGATGAGGCAACCATGACTGACCAGGGAAGTCAGGGACAACATAATAGCAAAAGAGAAAGCATATAATATGGCAAAGGGCATTGAGATTGAGAAGTCTACAAAGACCAACAGAAGACTATGACAAAAGAAATAAGGAGGGAGAAGATTAAATGAGGGTAAGCTAGCCAGTAATATTAAAAAATACTGCAAGCATCTCTTTAGATGTATAAAGGGCAAAAGTAGTAAAAGTGGACATTCGGCAGCTAGAAAATTATGCTATAGAATACTGGGTTAATGGCAAGATTCTTGGTGGTGTAGATGAGCAAAAATATCTCAGTGTCAAAGTGCATAGATCCTTGAGAGTTGCCACCTAGGTTGATAGAGTTGTTATTGTGTACAGTGTATTAGCTTTTGTTGGCAGAGGGATTGAGTTTTAGAGCCATGAGATCATGTTGCAGCTTTACAAAGCTCTGGTGCGACTACTCTTGGAATATTGCATATAGTTCTGGTAACTGCAAAAGGATGTGGAAGCATTGGAAAGGGTACAGAGGAGATTTACCAGGTTGTTGCCTGGTATGGAAGGAAGATCTTAGAGGAAAGGTTGAGGGACTGGAGGCTGTTTTTGTTAGAGAGAAGGTTAAGAGGTTACTTAGAGACATAGAAGATGATCAGAGGTTTAGATAGTGTTGACAGAGAGAGACCTTTTCCTTAGATGGTGATGGCTAGCATGTGGGGACATAGCTTTATATTGAGGGTGATAGATATAGGACAGATGTCAGAGTTAGGCTCTTTACTCAAGAGTAGTAAATCAGGGAAAACCCTGACTGTAACAGTAGTAGACTCGCCAACTATAAAGGCCTTTAAATGGCCATTGGATGATCGTTGAATAGCGTAGGTTAGACAGACTTCAGATTGGTTTCATAGGTCGGCACAACATCAGGGCCAAAGGACATGCCCTGCACCATTATGTTCTATGTTCAGGGAAAGTCCCAGATGACTGGAAATTGCTAACATGATACCCCTGTTAAGGGAGTAAAGTAAAAGGAAATTATAGGCTGATGACCTCAGTTGTTGGCAAGATTTTGGAATACATTGTGAAGGATGAGATTTCTGAATACTTTGAAATGCATGGTAAAATAGGGCAAATTCAGCATGTTTCGGTAAGGGGAGGTCATGTATGACATATCTGTTAGAATTCTTTTGAGTAGGTAATGAACCAATGGATGTTATCCATCTTGACTTCCCAAAGGCCTTCCATAAGTTGCTACATAGTAGGCGACTGAGCAAGATAAAGACCAATCATTTTAGAGGCAAGAAGCTAGCATAGATAGAAGTTTGGCTGTCTGGCAGAGGGCAGAAAGTGGGGTTAAGAGAATCCTTCTCAGGATTGAAACTGGTGACAAATGGTGTTCTACAAGGGTCAGTATTGAGACCACAGCTTTTCACTTTATACATTAACAATCTAAATTTAGGAACGGAGGGCATTCTGGCTGAGTTGCAAATAATACTAAGATAGGTGGAGACGTGGGTAGTATGAAGACAGCAGGGAGACTGTAGAAAGATTTAGATAGTTAGGAGAGTGGGCAAAGTGGCAGATGATACAATGTGGGCAAGTGTGAGGTCATGTACTTTAGAAATAAGAGGAATGAACTATTTTATAAATGAGGAGAAAATTCAGAAGTCTGAAATGTAAAAGGGACTTGGAAGTCCTAGACCAGGTTGCTCTTAAGGTAAACTTGCAGATTGAGTTGGTAGTTATGAAGGCAAATACATTGTTGTCATTCATCTCGAGAGGACTAGAATATAAAAGAGGGATGTACGTCTGAGATTTAAGGTTCTGGTCAGACCACATTTAGAGCACTGAGCACTATTTTGGGCCCCATACCTCAGGAAGAATATACTGGCCCTGGAACAGGTTGAAAGGAGGTTCATGAGAATGTCGCAGAAATGAAAAATAACATATGAGGAAAGTTTGAGGACCCTGGAACTATACTCTATAGAGTTTGGAAGGATGAGGGGGCATCTAATTGAAACTTTGAGAATACTGAATGGACTGGACAGACTGGATGTTAGGAAGATGTTTCTATTGGTGGGAGAGACAGGACCCAAGAGCACAGCCTTTGAGTAAGGGAAGGCCCTTTAGAACAGAGGTAAGGAGAAACATCTTTAGCCAGAGAGTGGTCAGTCTATAGAATTCATTACTGCAGAAGGCTGTGGAGGCCAGGTCATTGACTATATTTAAAACAAAGTTCTTGATGGCCAAGGGGATCAAAGGTTACAGGGGAAAAGTGAAGCAAACTCAATGGGCCAAATGGCCTAATTTCTACTCCTATGTCTTATGGTCTTATTTTCACTGGAGCATGCATGTTTTCCTCCTTTGTGTGAATTATGCACTTTTAGTCTAAGCTAAAATATCCTTGGTGGATAACGTGTGCATAACTGTCAAGCTATCAAGTTATTTAAATACCCCACCCTTTACAATTTTAAAAAAACACCTGTCAGTTAATAAAAATAAAATCTAGTAGTTTCAACTGCTGTTTATAACTTTATCCCCACTTATCATTTACTGCGTAGAGTCCGAGAGAGAGAACTATCCAACTGTTCTTCTCCCTCTTTAGGCTCTATCCCAACCTAATTTTTTTTAGCTTCTCCACCCAACTTATCTTCTGCACATAGCTTCCATCAGATCTGATGAAAGTTCACTGTACCTGAAATGTTAACTCAGATTTCTCTGCACAGATGCTGCCAGACCTGCTCAGCTTTACCAGCTATTTCCTTTTGGTATGTGGTAATAACTGTCCATTTACTTTGATGAAAAAATGATGAGTAGCTAATCAGCATTTCTCATTGGATGCAAGACTAATATTTGACATCATCATGGGAAAATGTGCAATGGAAGCCATAAGGTACAGGTTGCCCTATAAAACTCAGACTGCCTTAGACAGGACAGTAGGGTTTAGTGAAGCCAGAAAAGGAAATGGTCTACTTGGGTTTGCAAACTGCCACAGCTGCACACAAAAGTGACAGGTAGCAGAACCACCTAAGAATTCCAGGAGATTTGTCCTGATGTGCCAGTGGGAAGGAATCAGCAGGACTAACTTTAGTGCTGGTAGTGGAAATGTTCCAAAAACTAGATCTGGTACCTGGAGGCAGTCAGTTGGAGATACGACTTGGCCAGCAAGAACTATAAAATCATTGCAAGCAGAGAGCAACTTGAGTTAACTGTGGACTTTTTGCACTCTTCACAGAATTATGGTCTCCGCCAGCAATATGTAGTAAGCATAAAAGAAGAATATACTTTTTTATATGTACCTTTGCCTTTTTGTAGTTTAAACTACAAGTTGCCCACAAGAAATAGATACTATCAAGTTTATAAGTCCTTTTTAATAATAAAATCATGGATCCTGAAATCTTGTTACTATTAAATGACTGTTGAAATTTACTTTTAAATATTAGTTGCTATCAGAATTGTAAGATTCTGACATCAAATGTAACAAAACTGTATAAAGGAGAATGTGATTAAATACTGACTGACAAAACATGCCTGATCTGTTAGAGGAGAAAGTGAGGACTGCAGATGCTGGAGATCAGAGCTGAAAAATGTGTTGCTGGAAAAGCGCAGGTCAGGCAGCATCCAAGGAGCAGGAGAATCGACATTTCAGGCTCATGCCCGAAACGTCGATTCTCCTGCTCCTTGGATGCTGCCTGACCTGCTGCACTGATCTATGTTGCCAAGCGTAACATGTCTGAGCATTGTTCCCCTTTGCAATAACTTGCTCTATTGTTAGTGTTTGGTTTCCTTTATTCTGCTGGCCTTGAAAAGTGATTATAGTTGGTCCAGTTTACCATAATGACAGTTCACTTTGAAAAATGCTCCTGTTATTTCAAAATTGCTGATTTTTTTTTTAAAAAGTACAAAACACACAATAGGGCTACATAGCCACAAACAGCAAACCTCTTGAAGGAAGCATGCTATAGATGATGTACCTGCCTGATTACTCCACATTTCTTGCCTGCAATAGTTGCCAATTTGGAGTTGTAAAATCCCATATTACACAGTTATAAATCTTTCATCACTACATGATGGCTCAAAGTATTCTGCTGCCAGTGAGGTACTTTTAAATCAATGTCAGACACATTATGGCCCAGGAGGCCATTCAGCCCAACATGCATGCATCAGCTGATTAAATAAACATCCCTCCCCAATCCCAAACACCTGCTTTTTCCTCATCCAGGTATTTTTAAAATTCAAAGCCTTTTTAGATGCCTCACTTGTGTGCTTCCATCTCACATTGAGTGCATTCCTCACCTTCACTAAATTGCTGAGTGAAAAAGATTTTTCCTCACTTCACCTTGCTTCATTTTCAGGTTACTCAAGTTCATGCCATCTTGTTTTTGGTCCTTGAATGAGAACAGTTTCCCCCTATCTATCCAACCCACTCATTTTGAATACCTCAGGATTTCCTCTTTCGACTTCATCAGTCCCAACATTTCAATCTGTCCTCAACTGGAATCATTGTCAACTACTTCTATTCATAAATAGACCAGATCCCTCTGCTCCCATGCCCTATTTAGAAGTGTACTTTTTTGTAGTCTTTCAATGTCCTTCCTACCAGAAATAATTGGACAAGACTCCAGTCACTGAGTCACCCTTTATTTGGGCACAATCAATCCTCAACTGATAAGGATTCTAATCTCTTAAGAATAAAAATACAGCTAATAAACAGAAAGCAGCAGTTCACAAAAATATATAAAAGGGTAAAGAACAACAAAGCCAAACCCCACCATCCAACCAGTTTTCAGGGAGATGAGGAGAAACCTCAAATCCACTTCCAATCATCACTAAGATAACAGACAAGACTGTGATCAAATCAGAAAGTGTGCATAGAACAAATCCAATATAGCTATATTTAAAAGAGACAGACACCCATCCACACCACATACTGGTCACTGCCCTTGATTGGCCTTCCTGCCTTCTGGTCTCTGGCCACCCTGCACACTGATCGCCCATCCCCCAGGCCTGTTCTCCCCCAGGCTGGTCAGCAGCCACCCAGCTCCCAGTCACCCTGCATACTGACTGGACTACTCCACACTGTTTTCATATGAACTGGCCGTTGGCCTTCCAGCCACCCTGCATACTGACTGACCCTTTCCCTGGACAGCATTCCTGCTGACTGGCCATCAGCTATCCTGGTCCCAGCCTCCCTGCATACTGACTAGCCTGCCCTATATCAGCTTTCCTGCAAGGACACAATCAGTTGCCTGCATATCGACAGGCTCCTCCTGGCCCACTTTCCTCCAGGTGGGTCATCAACCCATCAGCCCCCAACCAGCCACATACCAACTGCCCTTCCCTGAGGAGCTTTCCTTCGGCTGCCTAGCCCCCAGCCACCCTTTGTACTTAACAGACCGCGCCGCCCCCCCCTCAAGTCATTGACAGTCCAGCTCCTGATCCCCCGAAGGCAGCATCCAACTGAAGGCAGCAAATGCTCACCTCCCAGCATGCACATAAAAAAAGGTGTTCAGTCTTTACAGAGGCCTAGTCCACCAACAAAGGTCAGGCCTATGCACAGGAACAGCTCATCTGGAAAACCATTTTCTCAAGGGCTCAGCCCAAACACCAAAACAAAAAACAAAACAAAACTGCTAGGGCTAAGACCTGCCACAAAAAAGCAACATTGTCCTTTTCTTAAGAGAAAAGAGTAACAGGCTGTAACCAGCCAGAGAAACAACAGTTCCCTAATGAGAACTGAGTTACACCTGAAACACATTGACTGTATAGATCAGGCAGTTTAAACAATCCTCAATAAAAGAACACCAGTTAACAAACTGGCTAAACAATTCAGCTAGTTCAGGAATCAGGTTTCAAAAAAAAGCAGAAACCAGCAGCAGTAACATAGTGTAGCACCAGTCAGCACTCTAAACTGAAGGGACTCCAAATCTCCTGATTTTATTAAACAATAGTTTACAAAACTGTAAACATTAACAGCTGTATACAGAGAATCAGCAGTTTTACAAGGGAGAGGAATGGCAAAGCCAGGCCCCAAACCCCATCATTCAACCAGTTTTCAGGGAAATGAAAACAAGCCTCAAATCCCAGTTTTAATCATTACAAAACAGTAACAATGACATTTGTACATGCAAGACAGTCCAATGACTATGCATACAATACAGACCCCCAGAAACCCAGCAAGTACCCCCATCCCTCCCAACATCTGGCCACTCTAAGGCATCCCCCACCCCTACACACCTTCCAGTTCTGTCTACCCTACATCCCTTCCAGTTCTCAGTCCGCCCCTAACACCTTCTGACCACCTCTAGGACAGCTCATCCTGCTTCCCAATTCCCCCCAGAATAACCCCAGCAGTCAGGATGGCCTACCCACCTTCTGGCTTCCCTAACCACTCTTAGCACCTTCCAGTCACCTCTAGGACAGCCCACCCCAAGTGACTGCACTGAGGACAGCCTACCCACCTTCCAGTTCTCAGTCTGCCCCTACATATGATTGAGCTCTCACCCATCTCAATGCACCATCTGGCCAATGGGCCACCCTGACACCTTCCAGCCATCACTTGGCTAGCCCATCCCCAGGACAACAGCATGCAGGCCAGCCCACAAGCCATCTGGATCTCAGCCTCCACCTATGCACTCTGCTCTCAGCCACTCCAATACCTGCCGACCACTTCTAGGACAGCCCATCCTAATTACCCCTTCTCTGAGCACTGTTGTCCTGAATCTCGGCAGAGGCCACACCCCTCCCTGGAGAACTAGACACACTCACAGGAACACAGTACATTATAAACTCAGACTTAGTCCACTCCCAAAGGCAGGATCTACTCCCAAACTCCAGGATGTAGCAAGTGCTCACCTCCCAGCACACACACAGGTGTTCAGTCTTTGCAGAGGCCTAGTTAACAGGTCAGGCCTACCCACAGAAACAGCTCATCTGGTAAGATATTTTCTCACAAGGGCTCAATCCAAACACCAAAACAGTGAAGACACATACAAAAAACAAAAACTAGAGTCTAAGGGCTAAACTCTGCCATAAAATCAGCATAGCCCTTTTCTCAAAGTGGAAGAGAAAAGTGGAACTCACAGGCTGTAACCAGCCAGTGAGACAACAGTTCCCTAACAAGGCCTGAACTACACCTGAAACACATTGACTGGGTAAATCAAGCAATTTAGAAATCAGTCCTCAATTTAAAAAAAAAAGTTATCCATTAACAAAACTGGCTTTATAAACCAGCAAAAGTAACACACTGACTGTGGCCCAGCCAGCACAGAGTCAGTCCCCTAAACAAAGGAGATTCTAAATCTTCCGGTTATATTATTTTATTAAACAAATTACAAAAACAGTTTACAACAAACAGCTACATTTACAGCTGCATACAAGAGACAGCAATTTTACAAGGGAGAGGAGCAGCAAAGCCAGGCCCCAAACCCTAGCATTCAAACAGTTTATAGGGACATGAGGACAAACCTCAAATCCCAGTTTCACAAAGATATAAAGAGACAACAGCAATGACAGTTGTACATTAGACAGTACTGTTACATACAAAAGTGCAGACAATACAGACCCAGCAAGCCCCCATCCCTCCCACCTTCCGACCACTCTAAGGCAGCCCACCCCTACCCACCTTCCGGTTCTCGGTCCACCCCATGCCCCTTCCAGTTCTCGGTCCGCCCTGACACACCTTTCGACCACCTCTAGGACAGCCCGCCCCGGTACCCGCCCAGGGTGACAGCGGTCAGGACAACCTACCCACCTTCCGGCTTCACTAACCACCCTCAGCACCTTCCGACCACCTCTGGGGCAGCCCGCCCCGGTACCTGCCCGGGGTGACAGCGCTGAGGATGGCTACCCGCCTTCTGGCTCTCGGTCTGCCCCTACGTACCATTGGGCTCTCACCGACCCCGTTGCACCTCCGACCAGTGGGCTATCCTGGCACACCTTTCGGCCACCTCTAGGACAGCCCGTCCCCTAATCTTCCGGTTATATTTATATTTTATTAAACAAATTACAAACAAACAGTTTACAAAAAAAAAACATTTACAGCTGTACATAAGAGACAGCAATGTTACAAGGGAGAGGAGCAGCAAAGCTAGGCCCCAAACCCTACCATTCAACCATTTTACAGGGAGAGGAGGACAAACCTCAAATCCCAGTTCCACATATGACAAGACAGTGACAATGACATTTATACATTAGACAATACCGTTACATACAAAAGTGCAGACAATACAGACCCAACAAGCCCCCGCCCCTCCCACCTTCCGACCACTCTAAGGTAGCCCGCCCCTACCCACCTTCCGGTTCTCGGTCCACCCCATGCCCCTTCCAGTTCTCGGTCCGCCCTGACACACCTTTCGGCCACCTCTAGGACAGCCCGTCCCCTTCCCTGGGACGACAGCGTGTAGGGTAGCCCACAAGCCTTCCGGATCTCAGCCCGCCCCTACGTGCCTTCTGGCTCTCGGCTGCTCTGACACACCTTTCGACCACCTCTAGGACAGCCCGTCCCCTAATCTTCCGGTTATATTGTTCAGCCAGGGCTTTCCTGATTGTCCCAGGTTAACAACCCCAAACAAGAACCTCATAATTAATGAGGTCCACCTGGTTTCAATCACTACACGACCCAAATGCATCAGGTCCTCTTTGATGTGAAGGGCAGTGTTTGTCACTGGCCACCCGGGTGTTTTCCTATCTTCCTGGTGGTGGAAATTGAATAAAGATTCGTGCACTTTGTGTCTTTCACTGTGTCTCACACCTGCACACACACACACCATGGGTGCTGGGGATAAAATAAGCACTACCGCACTTAGGTAGTAGTGTGGGGGTTAATAAAAGAGCAAAAATAAATAAATAAACAGGAGTGCCTCTTTCACTGTGTCTAGAAAATAAAAAAAAATGCATCAAGTCACACAAAATGAAAGCACTAATTTTTATGTAGGAAGTACAACAACCTTTCACAATGGTCGCTCAGTGGTTAGCACTGTTACCTCACAGCACCAGGGTCCTTGGTTTGATTCCAACCTCAGGTGACCGTCTGTTTGGAGTTTGCACATTCTCCCCGTGTCTGCATGGGTTTCCTCCGGGTGCTCCAGTTTCCTCCCACAGTCCAAAAATGTGCAGGTTAAGTGAATTGGCCATGCTTAAATTGTCAATTAGTTGCATTATTCAGAGGGAAAAAAGGTTTGGGTAGGTTACTCTTCGGAGGGTTGGTGTGGACCTGTTGGGCCGAAGGGCCTGTTTTCACTTTGTAGGGAATCTAATCTAAATGGCAAAGTGATAATCTGTTTCTATGATGTCGATTAAGGGATAGATATTGTCCAGGACACTGGGGAGAACATCTGTGCTTTCCTTCAAAATAACAAAGTGGAATCATAATGTTCACTGGAGAGTGAAGATAACACCACAATTTAACTTAAAATCCAAAAACAGAAACTCCACCAATGCACCAGAGTGTCCACTAAGATTTCTGTGCCCAGCTCCTGGTATGGGACTTGTACCCATAATTTTATGACTCAAAAGCATGAGTGTTATTAACTGAGCAGAGGATTACTTCATTGTCTGTGAGTTATGCTCATTTTCAAAATACTATTTTACAATTTTAATGATTACAATTCATTCATTGTGGTGCAATAAAAACAGATTGACGGGGTTAAGTTTGTGATTTAAAAATAAGATAATTCTATAACTAAATACAAACCTGATTTCGAACAACCAGGCCCTAGCTTCATATCCTGACTTCTGTTTTGAGCTATTTGAATATAGCGTCCGAAGATTAGACTCAATTTCAATTAAAGAGAAATATTAGGCAAGATTGCCATTCCTGATTGAGATCCTGCAGGCAAAGGTGTGTGTGTACATATGTGTTTGTGTCTGTATGTATATCTGTGTTTGTATGTGTCTGTGTTTACACATGCATCTATTTGGGCAATGAATAATTAGCTTCAGCTGTTGCTTTTGCTTGAATTGCCATCAGCGAAATCAGTCTCTGAGCTCATACATTAAGAACAGTCTCCTGGGCGATACTGAAAAGCTGTCAGCACCCGTAGAACAGAACTCCAGCATTAGTCACTGCCTTCATGAAATGGAAAACAAGAGTCGAAATAAATGGTTGAATGTTGTTTTTCTTTTTCCTCAACTGATATTTCAAAGACCAAGGCAAGTTAGACACTTAAAATGTAATTCATGTTGGTATGGAATCATTGAGATTTCCTGTTCGTGGTGTGACAGGGGAAATAAAACCTTCCTCATCTAAATAAGTTATTTACCAAAAAGAAGTCACTGACATGGATTTCTCTTCCCCATTTATTATTTGCACTATTATCCCTGTCTCATTTTCTCTAGTCAAGATAACCTAGAGCTAAACTGAAATTGCCAGAGCCATTTACTTTACTGTGCCCATGGGGGTGTGTGGAAATTGCCACAGTGTCTTGCTCATGCATTTGCAAACCCAACTCCCTTTGTTCTCCCTGTTTCTAGTCTTTTAGATTAAATTAGATTCCCTATAATGTGGAAACAGTCCCTTCCGCCCAACCAGTCCACACCGACCCTCCAAAGAGTAACCCACCCAGACCCATTTTCCTCTAACTAATGCACCTAACACTATGGGCAACTTAGCATGGCCAATTCACCTGACCTGCTCATCTTTAGACTGTGGGAGGAAACCGGAGCACCCAGAAGAAACCCACGCAGACACAGGGAAAGTGTGCAAACTCCACACAGAGAGTTACCCAAGGCTGGAATCAAACCTGGGACTGTGAGGCAGCAATGCTAACCAATGAGCCACTGTGCTGCTTCATCTTGATATAAGTGTTCTGACTTGCATTTCAAAGGTCCAAAGTTGACAGCCTCACACTTCAGATTGAATTACACCTGCCGCAGATAAATTTGATAATGTTCTGAATTCTGCTCCCATCTACCCAACTTAATTATTCCATAACTTAATGTCATCTTCTTAAATGTACAAGTGTACCTGCCTCCACCACCCTCTCAGGTAGCACATTTCATACTTCTACCACCCTTTGGATGAGAAAAAATTCTTAAATCTTCTCTAAACCACTTGTTCTTCATCTTAACTTATGCTGTCTGGTCTGAGACATATTTGCCCTGGGGAAGAGATTCTCATGATCCACTCTGTTATGTCTCTTGTAATTTTGTATGCCTCAATCAGACCTTCAGACTCTTCTGCTCCAAAGAAAACAAACTCAGCCTATCCAGCCTCTCCTAGGCTTTTCATCCTAGGTAACATCCTGGTGAATCTCCTCTGCACCTTCTCCTGTGCAATCTTGTCCTTCCAATAGTGTAGTGTCCAGAACTGCACATATTATAACATCTGTAGCTGAGCCAATGTTTTATAGCGTTGCAACAAGACTTCCTTCCTTCTTTATTCTACACTCCAGTTTATGAAGACAAGCATACCATAAGCTTTCTTCACCACCCTGTCGACTTGCGCTGACAATTTCAGGGATCTATGGACCTGTGCACAATATTCCTTTGCTCATCAGTACTTCCCAAGTTCCTACCATTTATTGTGTATATCTTTGCCTTATTAGATTTCCAAAAATGCATCACCGCACATTTATTGGAATTAAATTCCATCTGCCATTGCGGTGCCCAAATTACCAGCTGATCAATATCAGACAGTAGCCGGAGACTATCCTCCTGTTATCGACCGCACCACTAATTTTTACATCATCTGCAAACTTACTAATTATTCTTTCTACGTTCCCACATCCAAGTTGTTGATGTAAATAAATATTACCATTTGCCACAAGCAGATCACATTACCTATATCCTTACTCTTGCAGGTTAACAACATATTAGAGGGAGAAAGTTCAAAGGAGATGTGAGGGGCAAGTTTTTTTACACAGAGAGTGACGGAGTCTGGAACGTGCTGCCAGGGGTGGTGGTGGAGGCAGATATGATAGGGGCATTTAAGGCAAGCAGACCAATATGCAAGGAATAGAGAGATATGGACCAAGGGGAGGTCAAAGGGATTAGTTTAATTTGGCGTCATGTTCGGCACAGCATCATGGGCTGAAGGACCTGTTCCTGTGCTGTACAGTTCTATGTTCTATTACAAGATTACCCCCAACTATGTGCATGTTGTTTAATTCATTTGTATTTACACTTACGGGGAAATCTAAGTCCACAAACTCCATATAAATAGGTCAAAAGGATTCATGTAAAATAACAAACATTTGATGTACAATATACTTGTTTTCCACTAGAAGCATTTTAATTTTATCCTGAACATGGGCCAGCCCAGCTTCTAACCCAAAAGCTGAGTGAGAACAAGATGGGTGAGCAGTCAAAATTGTAAAATTTCCCCAAAAATCCATTGCCACCATTCTAAATGTTACAAACATTCCCAGCAGAAAAACAATTTCCTCAAAATTATATTCAAATGGAGGGCTTACGGTATCATTGTATCCAGACTTAATTTCGACATGGCTGGTCAGAAATTTCACCCAGTGACAAAATTGTTGAGTAAAACCAATGGGATTAGCTTCACATCATGCATAGAAACATTATTTTTAATACAAAACCTCACTTGCAAGCAATTCATGTTATTTGGAGCTTTGTGGGGTTGTGAAAAGTCAACTTCCAAGCCATTTCTGAGTTTGCAGTTTGCTTCCAATCATTTTATACTTCTTTAGCCTAGTTAACCACTGACCGTGTGGGTGGGGACAAGCTGCCAGGGATTGGTTACTATACAGGCACTAATGACATAGGTAGGAAGAGATGTGAGATTCTGCAAAGGGAATTTAGGAAGTTTGGTAGAAAATTGAAAAGCAAGACCTCTGGGATTGTAATCTAGGGATTATTCCCTATGCCAAGTACTAGTGAGGCCAGAAATAGGAAGATAATACAGTTGAATGCATGACTAAAGAGCTGGTACAGGAGGAAGGGCTTCAAGTATCTGGATCATTACAGTCTCTTCTGGGGTAGGTGGGACTTGTATAAGAAGGATATACCTGAACTGGAGTGACACCAATATCCTTGCAGGAAGGTTTGCTACTGCTACTTGGGAGGATTTAAACTACTGTGGCAAGTGGGTAGGAATCAGAGCAGTAGGTCATCATTTCCAGTGATTGAAGACTGCAAGTTAAGTCAAGTAAGTCTAATAGGAAGAACAGCAAGGTAATGAAAATGGAAGGATAGGCAGTCCATGGGTATTTATTTTAATGCAAGGAGTATAATAGGTGAGGCAGATGAACTGAGAGCCTGGATTAATACATGGAACTACAATATTGTAGCCATTACAGAAACTTGGTTGAGAGCACTGCAGCATTGACAGCTCAATGATCGAGGGTTTAAATGTTTCAGGTGTGATAGAGAGAGATGTGAAAGGGGTGGGAGAGTTGCGTTACTGGTGAAAAGAATGTCACAGCTGCACTAAGAGAGGATACCTTGGAGGGCTCATCCTGAAAGGCCATATATGTAGAACTCATGAATAAGAAAGGTGTAATCAGTATGATGGTGTTACACGATAGGCCACCCAATAGCCAGTGTGGATGGAGGAACGTATACGTAAGCAGAGAATGGAAAGATATAAAAACAATTGGGTTGTTGTAATGGGTGATTTGAACTTTCTCAGTATTAACTGGGACTCCCTTGGTGCTGCCTTAGAAGTGGCAGAATTTGTTAGGTGCATCTAGGAGAGTTTCTTGAATCAACATGTGGTTGCCCACTCAGGAAGGAGTTATATTAGACTTTGTATTGAAGAATGAGACTGGCCAGGTGATCAAAGTTTCAGTATGGGGAGCATTTTGGGAACATTGATCATAATTCTGTAAGTTTGAAGATAGTTATAGATAAGTGTAAAACTGGACCTCATGTGAATGTGCTAAATTGAGGGAAGAGTAATTCCAACAGTACTAGGCATAAACAAAAGAAATTAGATTGTGAGCATATGTATCGATAAACATTTGGATGTAGATGGAATAGTGTAGGATAGATCGGCTTCCGATCTGTTCCATAGGTCGGTGTAACATCGAAGGCCAAACGGCTTGTACTGTCCTGTAATGTTTTATGTTCTAGCGACTGTTTAAGAGTAAATCCACATCTAACTTGTGGGAGTCTTTTAAAGGCCAGTTGATCAGAATTCAAGACAGCCTGTTCCTGTGAGGATGAAAGATAAGGATGGCAAGATTTGGGAAACTGGATGAAAAGAAATATTGAAAGTTTTGTCAAAAAATGTCTCTAATGCATCTGATTCCACTACCACTGCTGGCAGTGCATTCCAAGTACCACCTGTCTGTGTAAAGAACCTACATGTGACATCTCCACTAAACCTTCTTCTAATCACCTTAAAATTATGCCCCCACGTGATAGACATTTCCGCCATGGGAAAAAGTCTCTGCCTCTCATCATCTTGTGCACCTCTATAGAGTCACTTCCTATCCTTCTTCACTCCAATGAAAAAAACCCTAGCTCCCTCAACCTTTCTTCATAAGACATGCCCTCCAGTCCAAGCAGCATCCTGATAAATCTCCTCTGCATCCTCTATAAAGCTTCCACATCTTTCCTATAATGAGGCAACCAGAACCGAACATAATATTCCAAGTGTGGTCGAACCAAGGCTTTGTAGAACTGCAGCCTAACCTTGCGGCTCTTAAACTCAGTCACCCTGCTAATGAAAACCAACACACCATATGCCTTCATAACAACCCTATCAACTTGGGTGGCAACTTTGAGGAATCTATAGACGTGGACCCCAAGATCCCTCTATTCCTCCATACTACCAAGGATCCTGACCTGTATTCTGCATTCAAATTCAACCTTCCAAAGTGAGTGACTTCACACTTTTCCAGGTTGAACTCCATTTGCCATTTATCAACCCAGTTCTACATTCTGTCAATGTCCCATTGCAACCAACAAAAGGCCTCCACACGCCACCAACCTTCATGTCATCGGCAAACTTACTAACCCAACCTTCCACTCCCTCATCCAAGTCATTTATAAAAATCACAAAGAGCAGAGGTCCCAGAACAGATCCCTGTGGAACACCATTGGTCACCAAGCTCCAGGCTAAATACTTTCCATCTAACAGCACCCTCTGTCTTCTATGGGCCAGCCAATTTTGTATTCAGATAGCCAGATTTCCCTGTATCTCATGCCTCCTTACTTTCTGAATGAGCCTACCATGGGGAACCTTATCAAACACCTTGCTAAAATCCATGTACACCACATTCACTGCACTACCTTCATCAATGTGTTTTGTCACATCCTCAAAGAATTCAATAAGGTTTGTGAGGCATGATCTGCCCCTCACAAAACCATGCTGACTATCTCTAATTAAACTACAGTTTTCTAAGGAAACATAAATCTTGTCCCTCAGAATCCTCTCCATTACTTTGCTCACCACAGACATAACACTGACTGGTCTGTAAATCCCATGATAATCCCTATTCCCTTTCTTGAACAAGGGAATAACAGTTACTGCACTCCAATCATCTGGTACTACTCCAGTGGACAGTAAGGATGTAAAGATCATCGCCAAAGGTGCAGCAGTCTCTTCCCTCGCTTCCTTTAGTTACCTAGGGTATATCCTGTTAAGCGCAAAGGGTTTATTTATCTTTACGCATTTCAAAATTTTCAGCACATCCTCCTTCTTAACATCAACCTGTTCGAGCATATCAGTCTGTTTCACAGTATCCTCAAAACATCAAGGTCCCTCTCAGGAGTGAATACTGAAACAAAGTGTTCATAAAGGACCTTCCCTACCTCCTTTGACTCCAGGTGCAAGTTCTCTCCATGATCCCTGATCAGCCCTACCCTCAGTCTGGCCATCTTCTTGTTCCTTGCCTTAGTGTGGAAGGCTTTAAGGTTTTCCATAATCCTCTCCACCAAGGCTTTTTCATGCCCCCTTCTACCTCTCCTAAGTCCATTCTTCAGTTTCTTCCTGGCTATCTTGTAACCCTCTAGAGCTCTGTCTAACCCTTGCCTCCTCAATCTTAAGTAAGCTTCCTTCTTCCTTGTGACTAGATGTTCCACATCCCTTGTCACCCAAGGTTTTTTGAACCTATCATCCCTTCCTTGCCTCAGTGGGACAAACCTGTCCAGCACTATCAGTAAGTGCTTTCTAAACGGCCTCCACATTTCAGTTGTGCATTTTCCTGAGAACATCTATTCCCAGTTTAGGCACCCCAGTTCCTGACTAATAGCATTGTAATTCCACCTCCCTCAATTAAATACTTGCCCATGCTGTCTGCTCCTATCACTCTCCATGAGCATATTAAAGGTCAGGGAGTTATGATCACTATCACCAAAATGCTGTCCCACCGTTTCTTGCACGGTCTTCATTTAAACTTTGCTTATATGACAATATAGTTCATCTGATGATTTTGTGCTTGGATTCCTGCATATGTTTGTGAATAAGGAGATCAGAGAAAGGAAAAGCTTCATGGTTCACCTTTCCTCACACCATCCCATTTCCAACGATTTCTAATGTGACCTTTTCAAAGCAACTTTTCAGTTTGTATAGGGCTCACGTGTCATGTGTTTAGATCTCTCTTGTTATGATCCAATTTGTCCTGAAAGAAGATAAATGAAGTAATTCATATTATTGAAGAAAAAATATTTTAGAAAATAATGGGACTAATTAATCTCCTGGACCTGATTGCCTATAGCCTAGAGGTCTAAAATAAGGGGCATTAGAGATAGTTGTCAGACTTTTAACATCATGGACAATGAGAAGATTTGTAGCAGAATGAGACAAGATGTCTCAATACATAGAGTGTAGGGGCATTCTTAAGAAAGAAATCAGGAAAGCAAAGAGAGGATATGCAATAGCATTGGCAGAAAAGGTTAAGGATAATCCAAAGAGATTGTACAAATACATTAATGGTAAGAGGGTAATTAGAGAGAGGGTAGGGCCCCTTAAAGATCAAGGAGGTCATTTTTGTGTTGAACCCTAGGAGATGGGAAAGATACTAAATGAATATTTTGCATCAGTTTTTAATGTGAACATTTAAAAAAAAGACATGGTGGCTAGAGAACACAGAAAAATACATTTTAATGTTTTAAAAATTGTTCACATGATGGAAGAAGAGGTTCAGGAGGTCTGAGAGAATATAGAGTCAGAGAGATGTACAGCATGGAAACAAACCCTTCGATCCAACCCGTCTATGCCGACCAGATATCCCAACCCAATCTAGTCCCACCTGCCAGCACCCAACCCATATCCCTCCAAACTCTTCCTATTCATATACCCATCCAAATGCCTCTTAAATGTTGCAATTGTACCAGCCTCCACCACTCCCTCTGGCAGCTCATTCCATACACGTACCACCCTCTGCATGAAAAAGTTGCCCCTTAGGTCTATTTTATATCTTTCCACTCTCACCCTAAACCTATACCCCCTAGTTCTGGATCCCTGACCCCAGGGAAAAGACTTTGCCTATTTACCCTACCCATGCCACTCATAATTTTGTAAACCTCGATATGGTCACCCCTCAGCCTCCAACACTCCATGGAAAACAGCCCCAGTTTGTTCAGGCTGTCCCTATAGCTCAAATCCTCCAACCCTGGCAACATCTTTGTAAATCGTTTCTGAACCCTTTCAAGTTTCACAACATCTTTCCAATAGGAAGGAGACCAGAATTGCATGCAATATTCCAACAGTGGCCTAACCAATGTCCTGTACAGCCGCAACATGACCTCCCAACTCCTGTACTCAATACTCTTGACCAATAAAGGAAAGCATACTAAATGCCTTCTTCACTATCCTATCTACCTGTGACTCCACTTTCAAGGAGCTATGAACCTGCACTCCAAGGTCTCTTTGTTCAGCAACACTCCCTAGGACCTTACCATTAAGTGTGTAAGTCCTGCTAAGATTTGCTTTCCCAAAATGCAGCACCTCGCATTTATCTGAATTAAACTCCATCTGCCACTTCTCAGCCCATTGGCCCATCTGGTCAAGATCCTGTTGTAATCTGATGTAACCCTCTTCGCTGTACACTACACCTCTAATTTTGGTGTCATCTGCAAACTTACTAACTATACCTCTTATGCTCGCATCCAAATCATTTATGTAAATGACAAAAAGTAGAGGGCCCAGCACCGATCCTTGTGGCACTCCACTGGTCACAGGACTCCAGCCTGAAAAACAACCCTCCACCACCACCCTCTGTTCTCTACCCTTGAGCCAGTCTGTATCCAAAGGGCTAGTTCTCCCTGTATTCCATGAGATCTAACCTTGCTAATCAGTCTCCCATGGGGAACTTTGTCGAACGCCTTATTGAAGTCCATATAGATGACATCTACTGCTCTTCCCTCATCAATCTTCTTTGTTACTTCCTCAAAAAACTCAATCAAGTTTGTGAGACATGATTTCCCACACACAAAAGCATGTTGACTCTCCCTAATCAGTCTTTGCCTTTCCAAATACATGTACATCTTGTCCCTCAGGATTCCCTCCAACAACTTGCCCACCACCAACGTCAGGCTCACTGGTCTGTAGTTCCCTGGCTTGTCCTTAGCACCCTTCTTAAACGGTGGCACTGCGTTAGCCAACCTCTAGTCTTCCGGCACCTTACCTGTGCCTACCGATGATATAAATATCTCAGCAAGAGGCTCAGCAATCACTTCTCTAGCTTCCCACAGAGTTCTCGGGTACACCGAGGTACATCAGGTCCTGAGGATTTATCCACCTTTACTCGTTTCAAGACATCCAGCATTTCCTCCTCTGTAATATGGACATTTTTCAAGATGTCACCATCTATTTCACTACAATTTATTTCTTCCATATCCTTTTCCACAGTAAATACTGATGCAAACTACTCATTGAGAATCCCCCCCATTTTCTGCGGCTCCACAAATGGCCGCCTTTCTGATCTTTGAGGGGCTCTATTCTCTCTCTAGTTACCCTTTTGTCTTTAATGTATTTGTAAAAGCTCTTTGGATTTTCCTTAATTCTATTTGCCAAAGCTATCTCATGTCCCCTTTTTGCCCTTCTGATTTCCCTTATAAATATACACCTACTTCCTTTATACTCTTCTAAGGATTCACTCGATCTATCCTGTCTATACCTTACATATGCTTCCTTCTTTTTCTTAACCAAACCCTCAATTTCTTTAGTGATCCAGCATTCCCCATACCTACCAGCCTTTCCTTTCACCCTATTAAATCTCCTGGAACTGATCTAATGTACCCCAGAAAGTTTTGGTTTGTAAGGGAGGAAATTGCAAGACCCCTTGCAGAAATATTTGCATCGTCTCTTAAAACATGTCTGGCACTAAGAATGGTTTATCTTGCTACTTTCAATCTTTTAGCTCCAATTATAGTGAAGCTTCCTCAAACAGCCAGTGATGTAAAATGAACGTATATTTACTAATGTGATGATATATTTACATAGACCTGTGTCACCTATGAGTCCCCAGAGCCCTTTTCCTCCCACTATGTCGAGGTGCAGTCCAAGAACTGGGCTGGATGGAGTTTGGCCCTCCAGTGGAGTCTGTTGGCCTTGAGTTGAACGTGGGTCAGCCCAGGGTTGAACTTCCACAGTATTGGGGATTGAAGGAAGAATAGATGTCACAGGAACCAGACATTTCTGAAGAATTCTGAGAGGAAATTTGGGGATTAGGGGTGTTGATGTGCTTGTCTGTGGTTTCTTGTCCAGCTGGGTACCTACTGGTACTACCCTTGTGAGGAAGGGGCACCTGGAGTGAGGTCAAGGTCCATGTCCCACTGTTGCCTCGCCGTTGATGTTGACCAGCAATGCAGTGCAGTCTGTACGTATATCCAACAGATATCGTGTGTGCTGGACAAGTGTCAAGCTGTTCATGGAGACAGCCAGATGCCAGAGCCAGCACTGTACTAATGGCATTGGTGGACTCCTCCAAACCTTGATCCAGTTTGCCGAGTACCTCTGACAAAACTTCCTGCTGCTCATTTGACTGCTTCTGCATTTTAATGAAGTAATGAAGAGCTGACACCATTGGGTCCCCTCCTTGTGCTAAGTAGGTGTTTGGTCTTTGGCAGTTGACTTAGTGCCAATGACCTGAAGCATTTCTTCTTTGACTAACTGTAGAGATGTGCCAATGATGTGCTCACCAGCAGGTGCTCATGGGTCTATGTTCAACAGAATACCCACCAAGGTATCAGTATCTGAGCTACTGATGATCAGTGGACATATGGTAAAGTCATGGGGCTTGTGCTTCATCAGTTAGGAAAGATTTTGTGGTGTCCCAAGTGATTAAGTAGAAGTACACAGGTAAAGAAAGAAGAGTTAACGTATTGTGAGGATGGGCTGGGTGGGAATAATTGAGGGAAAATGCCATAAGAAATATTGAAAGTGGGTGACCAAGAGCCTTGATGGGAGGTGGGTGCAACAATATAATTACAGTGAGTGTGAGGTAGCAGAAAGAAGATGCGAGTATCTACCTTTGCAGAGCACAAAATGTCATTAAACTTCCTACATTCCGCGGACGCTGCACTGACCCAGGTGGCTACTTCAGATCAGGCTGGTAGTGTTTGACATATTGCACAACTTGGGGTTTAAAGATGACACCTGTGCCATGAATGTCAAAAGGTCCTGGTGCCAACAAGCATTTTGCCACTGGTAACCACAAAATAGTGTGACAGGAGCAACATGTAGGTATGGGGCATACTTAATTAGGTAGGCAGTTGAGAATTGTATAATAACTCACAGTTTCTCTCAGTGAAACTCCTGAAATTGACAATTGAGTGATTTTTGATCAAATTCAATGTTCAGTTACACATTGCAAACTCTGAAATGTAAAAACAACAAAAATCACTGAATCCTTCATCCACATAGATACATACAAGTTAAAATAGATTCTAGAAACAAAATATATGTTGAAGTTATTTACAGAAATGCAACAAATAAATCGCGTATTCCGATATCAGTCCTTTGACAGAGAAACATTGGTGGCCTGGTTTTTCTCTGTTTTTTTTTGCAGAAGAATGGAAGTTGGAAGTCTCTGAATTTCCAAATGTAGTCATGGCTAAATTTCTATAGAGGCAAAGCTTTGCATGGGAAGATGCATTAGTTTTCCCTGGCACTGCCTGAGTTGACTAATGTTAAGACAAGGTTATGTTGAAAGAATGATCACTTTTAACCTGTTGGTTTGCAGGGTGACTCTTCCACCCATTGCAATCAAGTCATTTCTTGTCACATACAGCCAGTTTTGGTCACATGATCAATGTTTCTAATGTCCACCGAGATTGCTTTGGAAGTCAGAAACAATTGCACACCATGGAGTAGGGGAACAGTTGTCAAGAACTGGAAACAGACCCTTCAGCCCAACTCATCCATGCCAACCAGATATCCTAAATTAATCTAGTCCTATTTGCCAACATTTGGCCCATATCCCTCTAAATCCTTACTATTCAAATACCCATCCAGGTGCCTTTTAAATGTTATACTTATACCAGCCTTCACCACTTCCTCTGGCAGCTCATTCCAAACACACCACCCTCTACATGAAAAAGTTGCCTTTTAAATCTTTCCCCTCTCATCTTAAACCTATGCCCTCTAGTTTTGGACTCCCCTCCCCTGGGGGAAAGACCTCAACTATTCACCCATTCCATGCCTGTCACAGTTTTATAAACCTCTATCAGGTCACCCCTCAGCCTCTGATGCTCCAGTGAAAACAGCCCCAGCATATTCAGCCTCTCCCTGTAGCTCAAACCTTCCACCCCTGGCAACATCATTGCAAACTTTTCCAGAATCCTTTCATGTTTCACAACATCTTTCCTATAGCAGGGAAGCCAGATTGAATGCAGTATTCCAAAAATGGCCGAACCAATATGACAAACTAGTTTCTGCACAACTTTCTGTTAAGTTTTGAACTTGGAAACTTTGAGTCTGGACTTGTGTCTTGGCTAAGTTCATAAACACAGCAAGGTGTGAATTCCATAAATGTTTTTATTTTGGAATCCAAGGGAGAGACTACCCAACCATTCTGAGTCTGTACAGATTTTGTAAAAGTGAGCTGATCCTCAGCTCCCATTTTAGCAGTATTTCAACTTCCATTTTAAAATACAGTTAATTCCAGAAAATTATAGAATCATAGAATTTGGAAAATTGCAAACCAAGATTTTTAAGGTTATGAACAGAGGTGAGTAAGGATTCCACTGTAATTCAGATGTGAAGCTTCCAGTTTCGTAACCTTTCCTTTCTTCTCCTCTCCATCCATTAGATAAAATATTCTGTATTTTTTAACCATTCTGTGCATGAATATCATTCCACAATTTGGTATCATTTTTAATGACCTTGGCGTGTTTAAAGTACTTTACAACCAAGTGAACATCTATACTCATTCTTGTAATGTAAGAAATGTGGCTTCCATTTTGTGCTCAAACTCCTACTAACAGCAATGTGATAAAGATAGATAGCAAAAAATGGTGATGCTAAAATTATAGCCCATGACACTGAGGATAACTCTCCTACTCTCATGCAGAGTAGTGTCGTGGGATCTTTTATGTTCATGTGAGAGAACAGACAGAGCCTCAGATGTCATCCAAAACCAACAGTGCTGTACTCCCACGGCATGCACTGCAGGGACAGCTTAGATTTTATTTCTCAAGTCTCTGTTCTGGGACTTAAACCCATAACCTTGTGATTCAAACAGGAGAATACCCACTGAGTCAGCGCTGATACTAATATTATCAAGTATAATTTCTAAGCTAATATCTCTAATATTTATGTTTTAACACTCAGTATTAATGATCTAATTTATTGACTTCAAGGTATTGCCCCCACAATGTGTATTAACTGAACTAAGACACAGCTGAAATAACACAACTGCTCAAATACTCTACACTGATAATGAAACGCAAAATGGGAAATCTCAGAAATTCCTCTGAACCATTACCCTGACCATGTCATTAACATCCATTGTCAAAGCCAAAAAAATTCATAAATTTGCAGAAAGTGGATTTAAATTGACATTACATTTTAATCCTTCTTTTAATCTGTCTGGTATTTCAAAATTTTACTGATTGCAAACATTCCCCTTTAAAGCTGTACTAACTTAAAAATGTAGATACTTTCCATCAAATCAAGGCACGAAAGCAATATTTCTGGGCAAATAAACATTGAGACTGCCACAGTGCAACTAGCCTCAATACGCCATCCAGTAACACAGTTGTCATAGCAACACAAGTAGATGTTAGGTGTTGTAGGTGAAGCAAAGGCTACTCATGTAGCTCAAGGGAAATGGCAGCAGCAACTAGACTGTTTGCATTAACTCTCCCATGAAAACACAGCTGAAGTCTTTCGGTCATGGTGTCAATGTGTTGGCAAATATCTCTGTATTTGTGTTACACATTAATCATTCTGAGCTGTATGGTTTACCTGTTACTCTTCACGAGCTAGATAAGCATTATGCTTAGTTGAGGGAATACTGATTGATAAGTTTTTACAACCATGAGGTGTGTTCAACCTTTTAAAAAAATTATTAAAGCCTCTCCAAATGCATTGTTTTTATTTGGGGGAAAAAAACAGACATTTAATTGAAAAAGATCCTAAGTTCTTTTTTTCTGGTTGTTGTTACTGTAATACTATCTAAAGTAGCAATAAAGGCACTCAGTAGGCCTTGGTTAGGGAGATAAGGATCGGCAGGGTTCTTTCTCTTCATCGCTGTTGGAAATATGTTTGTGTCAGCATTTGGGGAAGGTTGCAAGTGATACCCGTGCAGTTGTACAGCCGTGAACAGCACATTGCATAAATTCTGGTCACTTGGGAGCCTTTAAAACCAAATCCAGATGCCTCCAGGAAAACAAAACCTACCAGAAAAATTTGTTGATGACTCAAATTTATTTCATGTAAATATACTCTTAGTTATAATCTTGCTATGAAAAAGAAGATAGCTCCGACGACTAAATACAGGCGAGTTCCTGCATTGCTGAACCAACATTCTTAGGGTATCTGCAATATTTTTAGAGAATTGTCACTTTTAACTTATGCTGGGGTCAGTGAATCCCAGAAAAACCTAATGCTATGGCAACTTGGCATGCCTGCTGAGTGCTGTCCATTCCAGCATATTTAATTTCGAAATGAGGAGATTTTGTTATCTAGTGATACTCAGCTATTCCCGAAGCATAAGATGAATAGTGCACGTGATTACAGGATAGAGAAAACTTAGGACTGGGTGTGGAAGGTTGGGTAGGGTGGCTGCATCAGTAACTTCTTGAAGAAAGGGCTATGGCGATCAAATTGTACATCGTAACTGCTACAGCTTTGAACAGCTGCCAGATGATAACACAGGGGAGTATGGGAAAGCCAGAAGACTGACCCAAGAAAAGCTTAATTTATTTTTTAAGCTTAAAAGGAGGGGACCCAGAACTGACTCTTCAGATGCATATAAACTGAAAAACAATGCTGAAAGGGGAAAAAATCAAACATTGCTTCAAATTCAATTGTGAGAGGAGGACAACGAGGTACTGGACAAAAGTAGAAAAATTCAAGAGTTTAGTCAGGTAATTTATCACATGGAGGGATCAAAATATGATGTGGACTTCTAGCAAGAGTAAGGGAGACAAAAAAAATGTCAGTCACATTTTTGGTGGGGGCAGGTAGAGATAGCAGTGGTTACATGAACAAAATGTCTTGCCTCACTTGTAACAATCACGTCTTGAAGAAATTATTGGTTACAATTACATTTTACAATACATTGGAAATCCATAAACCTAATTGAAATTATTCTGTCAACTTTATCAAAGTGTTCAACCTAGTTCAAAGAAATATCAACTATTTTTTAAAAATTTGAATACAAAGGAATAACTCAGCATGACTACTCGCAGAAAGTATAAAGCCATGAACTTTTCATAGCAATGCATAATTAAACTGACCACAACTTGCTAGTGGCATTCAATCCAATGATAAGTAGATTTACAAAGCATCTGATAGTGGACCAACAGTCATACTTTTTTCACAAATGGAAGAATTTAGTTTTAAGAAATTCATATTTTAAGTGACTGAGTCAGCCACTGCAACATTAAACTTTCTCATCCTCAGAAGTTGCAGAATTCAAGAAAACAGATGACAAGAACACTGTACTTTAGATTTTATTAAATAAAACAAACTAATTTCCATTGAAACATTTTACACCAGACGAGAGTCTGGACCTTTGTCATGATGGAAATATCTCTTAGTGCATTAGATTTCGAAAGTCTGGATATGCCTTTGGAAAGTTGAGGAACTGCTGTGGATCTAACCAGGACAACTTAAAGGTAGAGATTCATGAATCCTTTTAAGGTGAGGATCAGGGATCTTTTGAGAAGGTCAGAAACTCTTCAGGATTGTTATCTATAGAGACGCCTGTGCACAAAAGATGCCTGAACCCTTTGGAACTGTCTTAATTGTCCATACCTCTCAAAAAACATTAAGGTGTAGCAAGGTGTTAGGAAGAGTTAAATCTCAAGAAGTAACAAGACATGTCAACAGTGTATTGACATATCCAGGAGGTTTGAACTGTCAAGAAGTTTCGAAACCTTTCAAGAAGTGTCAAGACTGGTCAAGATGAGTTTTTATGACCAAGAGTACTTTTCACAATAAACTATACTGTGCAATACTGAACTTTACCATTGGTATTGTGCCACAAACTGCATGCATACACAAGGCCCAAAGCTGAGCTGATATATCTGGCAACAGCTCACAAATTCTATGAAGACGTCATTCAAAGGTCCATTGGAACAAGGTAAATTGAAACCCCATTTATATTTGTAAGTGCAGATTATTCTTTTTGCTGTTGACAGCAATTGTATAATGGAAAATAACTCGACATTAACCATAGCAGTTAATTATTTTCTCTGTCGCGATTATTGATGGAGCTTTCCCTTTTACAGTTAAAATACGTTGTTGTGAGAGTTTCATGACTTCCAGACTGTCAGGATTCAGAGCAGCTTTTCTCTTCCATAAACCTCTGCTTTTCACCTCATGGATTATGCAACTAAGCTCTTGGCCACTTTTCTCAAGGGATTACATAGCCAGAGAGTGGAATCATTTGCCACTGAAGGGATGTTCTGCGCAGATGTCTCTGACACTTTATTTAAAGCCTAGCACTGCTTCAGATACATCAAGTCAGGAAATGGAATTCACACTGTGACGTTTGGTCATTTTGACAGAACTCTTAGCCTAGTGTGAAGGAAATCTCACTATCTGCTCTGCAGACAGGGAGCTGGAGGTGTCAGTGGATAGATTGGTGGAAAATAGGGCAGTCCTATTTCAAATGTCACATGAGTCGCTGAAACCAGACCATGGCAGACTAGACACAGACTACAGTCCATTTCAGTACTAGGTCTCAGATGGAGGGGAACGCCCAGCAGTTCCTGGCAATAATACCTTAGCTCTGATAGGTAGGTGCCAGCATCATCCTTCTCATTCTCACTGTGCCATTATTCACTCTGACCCTATCACTGCACCTACTCTTCAGCAAGGATCATGGACGATAACTCTCAGTATCATGTCCATTTAATGGCTCTCGTCCACTTCCTCCTCCAAAAGTACGAGCCCTTCCTGCATCTTGCCCTTTCTACTCAGTCACTGGGCAGACCTCACCATCTTACCTGTTCATGCATCATCTTCAATCCCTTCCTTTTTCTCATTGCTGTAAAAATTGGCCTGCCCTGTGACTGATGGTTCAGCAGCAGCCCAACTGACCTGTACTTCCTAGACTGCTTGAACTTGGCCTCAAATACTGAGCATGGCTCAACCTGTGGACTGCATAGACATGAAGCTGCAGAATCTGCTTAGACCAAGTACTTGACTGACCATGGCCAGTGTGCATTGTAATTGAACAAATCCCATGACTGACTGTGGTGGTACGTATCTGTCTTTGGTCTCCCTTCCCTAAGGACTACTCTGCTTTCCCTTTCACATGTTGACATTTGATTGAAGCATATGCAGTGTGATTGTCATGTTAGTTGCTGACACATACTGTGAGTCTGATGATCACATAGCACAGTGCTGCACAACGACTTTTCTACCTCTATCTGAGTGACTGTTCTGAGCTCCCCCACTTCAAGCTGCCTGCCCTGCCCTCTCTGCTAAAAAGCTGTGTATTTCCACAGATGCTGTCAGCATGTAACTGAAAGCTAAAGAAAGCAATGCAAGCCACATTGGCTGACAGCCTGTAAATTGCTGTTGAAGGCAATAAGTGTGCAACAAGAAAGCAATGTGCAGTATATGGAGGCTAGCTGCCTCTGAGTGAGTGATAAAGGAAGTGAGTGCTAGGAAAGTAAATTAATAGCCAGAAGGTGCATGTGTGACCCGGTGCACAATGTGGTCTGGCCTGTGAGTCATTAGTGTCTCTGAGCTTCAAAAGTTAAATGTTGAAGTACAGAAGTGGTGTCTGAGTTGATCCTGCAGTAGGCAGGTGGATGTGCTGAGGCTGGTAATTTGCCAATGGACAGCGACATGGATGATGATTCAAGATGGATTATGACCATGGAGCATGCAGTGGGCATGTTTTTCTGAAAAGACAGTTGCAAGATGGTCAGGTTGAGCATTTGGCAAGCTGCCACTGCACAGTACTGGCTCAGAGTTACCTGTTGGGAACTTGTCTTGCTCCCCAGTGAAGGAGGTGAGAATTTAAATTAGCATATAAATAAGGTGAGATGGGGCTTAAATGAGGTGCAAATACTTTGAAATAAGTTTTTTGCTGCACAATGGCAAAATTCTGAATTCGTTATTTGCAGCTTGAGGCGAATATCAGGAAAATTTCTTTCCATCAAGTATCAGATATTTTCACTTTTACCTTATCTTCCCACCTTTCTTGCCAATACTTAAACCATGCAGAGTGGAATATTCTGTTTGTAAACTTGTTTAATTTTATAGATCATAGAATCCCTTCAGTGAGGAAACACTTCGGCACAACAAGTCCACACTGATCCTCCGAACAGTAACCCATCCGGATCAATTCCCATACCCTACCACTCTACATTTATCCCTGACTAATGCACCTAACCTACACATCCCTGAACACTATGGGCAACTTAGCATGGCCAATTCACCTAAACTGCATATCTTTGGATTCTGGGAGGAAACTGGAGCACCCGGAGGAAACTCATTGCAGACACAGGGAGAATATGCAAACTCCACACAGTCACCTGAGGCAGGAATCGAACCCAGTCGCTGGTGCTGTGAAGCAGCAGTGCTAAGCACTAATCCCCCTAAATTTAAATTTATTTTTCTCAATTGTCTTTACTGAAGTTGCTGTTTATAGTTCCACAAGAGCTGGCAACTGTCTACCGGATTAACCCAAATATTAATTGTTCTGATGTGAGTCTGTGAGATAAATGTCAGCTGACTGCATACCTCAGGAGACAGACATCAACATCACCTGATATTTACACAACACTTTGCTGAAGGGAACAAGAGAAAGAGCTTTAGAATATATTTGTTCACTCCATTCAGCATGGATAGGATAAATAGACAAGGTATTTTCCCTGGGGTGGGAGAATCCAGAACTAGAGGGCATAGGGTTAGGGTGAGAGGGGCAAGATATAAAAGGACTGAAGGAGCAACTTTTCACGCAGAGGGTAGTGCATGTATGGACTGAGCTACCAGAGGAGGTGGTGGAAGCTGGTACAATTACAACATTTTAAACTGGGTTTATAAATAGGAAGGCTTTAGAAGAATATGGGCCGAGTGCTAGAAAATGGAACTAGATTAATTTATGATATTTGGTCAGCATAGACGACTTAGACCGAAGGGTCAGTTTCCGTGCTGCACATCTCTATGGCTCTACGACTCTATTTTCTCAGGAATACAGAAGTCAATCATAAAACCGTCAGATCGCGACTTCTTTTATATATTTCAAAAAGGATGTGGCCTTGGCACTTGCAATGTAATATTGCAGTTGACAAGTTTCTCCCACTCCATTTAACATTGCCCTGCACATCAACTTTAAACTCTTCCCTATGGTTCAGCCTGAAATTATATAGTACATTGACATACTGAGCCATTGAAGCATTTTTTGTTAACATTTTAAATGTATATTATTAGTGACCATTTCAATTAAAATTACAGTGATGTAATTTTCACCTCTCTGTTGGTGAAATGTTATGAGATTCTTAGCAGCCATGATCCAGGCTTTGGAATAACATTAATAATCAAGACTTGGAGATGCCAATGTTGGACTGGGGTATACAAAATTAAAAATCACAACACCAGGTGATAGTCCAACAGGTTTATTTGGAAGCTCTAGTGGCTCCCTCATCAGCTAGTGCTTCCAAATAAACCTGTTGGACTGTAACCTGGTATTGTGTGATTATTAATAACCAAACCTTACCTCAGTAGTGGTTTTTATAATTCATACTCATTATGCTTAGTGCAAAAATAATTGCACATCATAACTTTTATTTAACATAGAATATTTTTCTAATTGTACAGTTGTTTACTATTCAATAAATCGTGTAATTAGCGAACAATGATTATTTTACATAAAAACAATTTTTTAACACAAAGGACATGTAATTAAGATGAATTATAAAGTTAAAACAAATGTCTTTTAGCTAAAAGGAAAGATTGAACGGGCATTGCTGGCTGGAACCTTTCTGTCAGTAAGCTCAATGTGATAATAATAATGACACAGCTTAACAATTGCTATTCCAAGAAATTTAATCGCAATTTATCTATTCTTTAAATTATGAATCAGAAAACTTTCTTACCTGTTTTTCATTCCTGTTTACAACCCCGGCCACAGTTTTCATATCTCCTATGGAAAGACCTCCCTCTTTATTATACTGAAAAACAATTAAATTCTGACACCGTTTCTATTTCTTCAATCCATCGTGTCACAATACCAACGCACTCATTTTTCTTGTAGAAACTGGGACAGAGATTCTTTTCAGAGTCATGCCTTGAGAAACCAATACTAATTAGTTTTCAAAGCAGGGCAGGTTCCATATCCAGTTGAATATAGGAAGGACAATAGCATGTTGAAAAGGTTGGTTTGACATTAGGTAAAGCTCTTTCCCCTTGTGGAATCATGTAAAGAGGCTATAAATAGTTTACTAATGTGTATACACCCTTTTAGATTAATTTGGTGCAGTGTTGGGGGTAACAACATTTCCCAGTGGCGTTAAACTGCTAGAAACTTTCAGAAGCAGATCTGTAGGCAGAATGTTGAAAGCGTTACTCCAGTAGGTCATTCCGAATCACTCAAACTCTTAACGTGCATCAAACATAGAAGCTTTTTACTGCTGCTTATCTCAATTGGGCTTTTCAATAGCTGCATCTTTTAACATTCATTCTAACTTACCAGAAATGCATTACCAGCATAAAATGAGTAAATGTGAGACAACAGTACTCACAAGTCTCATTAGCATGGATTATAACGAGCTTGCAATTTCTTACTCATCTGGTAGATCATAGGAAGGGCCGAATTACATTCAGGAAACTAAGAATACCACCAACAAGTAATGGGTCTTGTGCCACAGAGGTCTAGAAGCTCTGGGTTCAAGTCCCATATGTCCTAGAGGTGTATCATAACATGTCACATACAAGTTGATTAAAAATACATAGAGTTAATGAATTGGAAAAATGATGGCAAAGTTTCTTCCCCATTTTGTTTCTCAAAAACTAACTGATGTCATAAATTTACACAGACTACACGCTGAGAAGGTGTATGGAAGTTCAAGCCACACCTACTTCAGTTTTGGGCTAGTTTCTGTTATGGATAGTGAAAGTTTGTGGTAACATTTGAAAAATAAGTCCATAATTTCCATCTCATAAGAACATTGACATTGGCATTAATATTGGAATTTTTTTCCCATCATTGTTTTTAAATTTCAGGTAGAGGGGATTCTAGTACAGAACTGAAATTCAAAAACAACTCATAATAATGGTTGCAACAGACAGCTATCCTAATGTTGTATTGTTGTACAGAAAGCAGACCAGACATCAGTGTACCTTTAAGACTATTGATGATGTCACAACATGCAACTTTCCAGCAGAAAGATAATCAGCTCCCTTCAGTAGCAGCAGTTGTTGTATCACTGCTAAATGTAATTAGTAAGGACAGGACCTAGCCTATGTGTAAGTTTGGGGCTTTCATAACTTCATAAGGTATAGGGGCAGAATTAGGCCATTCATCCCATCAAGTCTGCTCCTCCATTCAATCATGTTGATATGCTGCTCACCCCCATTTTCCTGCCTACTCCCCATAACCTTTCAACCCATTTTCAATTAAAAGAAAGTCTTAAAAGAAAATCCTCCTTAAATCTACTCACTGTTCCAACATCCACCGCACTTTGAGACAGCAAATTCCGCAGATTCACAAACCTTTGGGAGAAGTTGATTCTCTTCAAATCTGTTTTAAATTTATGACCTTATCCTCAGACTATGACCTGTCATCCTAGAATGCCCCACAAGAGGAGGCATCCATTCCACATCTATTTTATTCATACATTTTATCAGCCTGAATACCTCAATTTGACCACCTGTCATTCTTCTAAATTCCAGAGAGTATAGGCCTGAATCGTTCAATCTCTCTTCATACAACAAACCCCTCATCTCTGGGATCAATCTAATGAATCTCCTTCGAACTGCCTCCAATGCCAATACACTTTTCCTCAAATAATGGGACCAAAACTGTGCAGAATACTCCAGGTGCAGTCTCACCAATGCCTTGTATAGTTGCAACAAATATTTGTTCTATTCTATTATATTCTATTATATTCTATTCTATTCTTTATATTCTATTCTTTTAGCTATAAAAGCCAACATTCCATTTACTTTCTTTATTATACGCTGTACCTGCATGCTAGTTTTATGTAACTCATCTTATGGTAGTGCAAAGTTAATGGTGTTAATCTTTGTGGTATATGTTACAAGAGTAAACATGTACAGAACACTCAGACCATATTAAACTGGCAATGGTGTTTTACCCAGAAACCAAATCACCTAGCTCAAGAAGCTCATCAGACTCCATTTACTTTCTAAACACAAAAACAACACAAGATAGACCAAGACAAAATATCTTTGAATCTTTTAGTGTAGAATTTACTGTTCCAGATGTGGAGTTAAAATAAACACATAAACAGCAACAATATCTGGCTTTAACATGTCAATGCGTACTTTTGCACGAAAGCGGGACATTTCCAGAGAATATACAGAAGTAAAAGACAGGCATTGAAACATGGAGATTAACATCTTACAACAGGCTTCTTTGGAAGAGGTCCCAGAATACAATGATATACCTTCATTAGAACACACGATCTTGTATGAGATGTCACCTATGGAAGATACAAAAGAAGATGATTAATCTGAATTAGATATGACACATTAGATTAGATAAACAGGCAGCCAAATATTTCAGATTGATACCAGGGCAAATGTTACTGTGTTAACTAAAAAAATCCCTGGGATGAAGAGAATAAAACAATAACAATTTGACACACAACTACATGGTGCAGATAGAACACTCCTCAAAATTAAAGGAAGCAGAGAGTACTCTAAAATACAGAGACCATTGTGGAACAATTACACAACATCGGAAAGCAACATGAGCAGAAATGTTGTTTGTGTATTAAAATTCTATAGTATGTTGAATTACCTCATCCAGGTCAGAAAATAAATACCAGTGATCAACATAACTTTTCTTAGTGAAAAGAAGACTTTGTAGGTCTCAGACTAATGTTCGCCAAACCTAAAAGAAAAACATTCCACAGATGATTAATGACGTAGCTTTTAAACATTTCTTCACACCTGAGAAATCAGAAGATACTACAGATTTCACTGATTTGGTGAATTATTCAGCTATATTCTAACTATAGTTGAATTGTCAAGATCTGCTCATTGGACACTGCATTCACCAGGAGCTAGTCCAGTCAGGATGGCAGCAGAGTAAGACACTCCAGCTGGACCTCCTCTGTGCTGGCAGTTCTCTGCCTTTCTTTTTCTTTTCTTTCTCTCTTCTTTTTTACTCCTGTCTGTGTTAGGGGAATGGAGGAGCTCGCAAGCCCAATCCCGGAGCAGCGGCTGTCATGGGGAAGCCGTCACGGTGCGAAGGTCAGCACGGGGAAGCAGTCCTGGAGCGAAGGTCAGCATGGGGAAGCAGTCCTGGAGTGAAGGTCAGTGTGAGGAAGTAATCCTGGAGCGAAGGTCAGTGTGGGGAAGCAATTCTGGAGCGAAGGTCAGTGTGGGGAATCAATCCTGGAGTGAAGGTCAGTGTGGGGAAGCAGTCCTGGAGTGAAGGTCAATGTGGGGAAGCAATCCTGGAGCGAAGGTCAGTGTGGGGAAGCAGTCCTGGAGTGAAGGTCAGTGTGGGGAAGCAATCCTGGAGCGAAGGTCAGTGTGGGGAAGCAATCCTGGAGTGAAGGTCAGTGTGGGGAATCAATCCTGGAGTGAAGGTCAGTGTGGGGAAGCAGTCCTGGAGCGAAGGTCAGTGGGGGGAAGTAATCCTGGAGCGAAGGTCAGCGTGGGGAAGTAATCCTGGAGTGAAGGTCAGCGTGGGGAAGCAATCCTGGAGCAAAGGTCAGTGTGGGGAATCAATCCTGGAGTGAAGGTCAGTGTGGGGAAGCAATCCTGGAGTGAAGGTCAGCGTGGGGAAGTAATCCTGGATCGAAGGTCTGCGTGGGGAAGTAATCCTGGAGTGAAGGTCAGCGTGGGGAAGTAATCCTGGATCGAAGGTCTGCGTGGGGAAGTAATCCTGGAGCGAAGGTCTGCGTGGGGAAGCAATCCTGGAGCGAAGGTCAGTGTGGGGAAGTACTCCTGGAGTGAAGGTCAGCGTGGGGATGTAATCCTGGAGCGAAGGTCTGCGTGGGGAAGCAATCCTGGAGCGAAGGTCAGCGTGGGGAAGTAATCCTGGAGTGAAGGTCAGCGTGGGGAAGTAATCCTGGAGAGAAGGTCAGCGTGGGGGAGCAGTCCTGGAGTGAAGGTCAGTGTGGGGAAGCAGGACTTGAGAGAAGGTCAGCGTGGGGAAGCAATCCTGGAGAGAAGGTCAGTGTGGGGAAGTAATCCTGGAGCGAAGGTCAGCGTGGGGAAGTAATCCTGGAGTGAACGTCAGCGTGGGGATGTAAACCTGGAGCGAAGGTCAGCGTGAGGAAGCAATCCTGGAGTTAAGGTCAGCGTGGGGAAGTAATCCTGGAGTGAAGGTCAGCGTGGGGCAGCAGTCCTGGAGTGAAGGTCAGTGTGGGGAAGTAATCCTGGAGCGAAGGTCAGTGTGGGGAAGCAATCCTGGAGTGAAGGTCAGTGTGGGGAAGCAGTCCTGGAGTGAAGGTCAGTGTGGGGAAGCAGTCCTGGAGCGAAGGTCAGCGTGGGGAAGCAATCCTGGAGTTAAGGTCAGCGTGGGGAAGCAATCCTGGAGCGAAGGTCAGCGTGGGGAAGCAATCCTGGAGTGAAGGTCAGCGTGGGGAAGCAATCCTGGAGTGAAGGTCAGTGTGGGGAAGCAATCCTGGAGCGAAGGTCAGCGTGGGGAAGCAATCCTGGACTGAAGGTCAGTGTGGGGAAGTAATCCTGGAGCGAAGGTCTGCGTGGGGAAGTAATCCTGGACCGAAGGTCAGCGTGGGGAACTAATCCTGGAGCAAAAGGTCAGCGTGGGGAAGCAATCCTGGACTGAAGGTCAGTGTGGGGAAGTAATCCTGGAGCGAAGGTCAGTGTGGGGAAGTAATCCTGGAGTGAAGGTCAGTGTGGGGAAGCAATCCTGGAGTGAAGGTCAGTGTGGGGAAGCAATCCTGGAGCGAAGGTCAGCGTGGGGAAGCAATCCTGGAGTGAAGGTCAGTGTGGGGAAGTAATCCTGGAGTGGAGGTCAGCGTTGGGAAGTAATCCTGGAGTGAAGGTCAGCGTGGGGAAGCAATCCTGGAGCGAAGGTCAGTGTGGGGAAGTAATCCTGGAGTGAAGGTCAGCGTGGGGAATCAATCCTGGAGTGAAGGTCAGCGTGGGAAAGCAATCCTGGAGTGAAGGTCAGTGTGGGGAAGTAATCCTGGAGTGAAGGTCAGCGTGGGAAAGCAATCCTGGAGTGAAGGTCAGTGTGGGGAAGTAATCCTGGAGTGAAGGTCAGCGCGGGGAAGCAATCCTGGAGTGAAGGTCATCGTGGGGAAGTAATCCTGGATCGAAGGTCTGTGTGGGGAAACAATCCTGGAGTGAAGGTCAGTGTGGGGAAGCAATCCTGGAGTGAAGGTCATCGTGGGGAAGTAATCCTGGATCGAAGGTCTGCGTGGGGAAGTAATCCTGGAGTGAAGGTCAGCGTGGGGAAGTAATCCTGGAGCGAAGGTCTGTGTGGGGAAGCAATCCTGGAGCGAAGGTCAGTGTGGGGAAGTAATCCTGGAGCGAAGGTCTGCACGGGGAAGCAATCCTGGAGCGAAGGTCTGCGTGGGGAAGTAATCCTGGAGTGAAGGTCAGTGTGGGGAAGCAATCCTGGAGTGAAGGTCAGCGTGGGGAAACAGAACTGGAGTGAAGGTAAGAGTGGGGAAGTAATCCTGGAGTGAAGGTCAGCGTGGGGCAGCAGTCCTGGAGTGAAGGTCAGTGTGGGGAAGTAATCCTGGAGTGAAGGTCAGCGTGGGGAAGCAATCCTGGAGCGAAGGTCAGCGCGGGGAAGCAATCCTGGAGCGAAGGCCAGCGTCGGAAAGGAATCCTGGAGTGAATGTCAGTGTGGGGAAACAATCCTGGAGTGAAGATCAGCATTGGGAAGCAATCCTGGAGCGAAGGTCAGGGTGGGGAATTAATCCTGGAGCGAAGGTCTGCGTGGTGAAACAATCCTGGAGTGAAGGTCAGTGTGGGGAAGCAATCCTGGAGTGAAGGTCAGTGTGGGGAAGTAATCCTGGAGCGAAGGTCAACGTGGGGAAGCAATCCTGGAGCGAAGGTAAGCGCGGGGAAGCAATCGTGGAGTTAAGGTCAGCGTGGGGAAGCAATCCTGGAGCGAAGGTCAGTGTGGGGAAGCAATCCTGGAGCGAAGGTCAGTGTGGGGAAGTAATCCTGGAGCGAAGGTCAGCGTGGGGAAGCAATCCTGGAGCGAAGGCCAGCGTGGGAAAGGAATCCTGGAGTGAATGTCAGTGTGGGGAAACAATCCTGGAGCGAAGATCAGCATTGGGAAGCAATCCTGGAGTGAAGGTCAATGTGGGGAATTAATCCTGGAGCGAAGGTCTGCGTGGTGAAACAATCCTGGAGTGAAGGTCAGTGTGGGGAAGCAATCCTGGAGTGAGGTCAGTGTGGGGAAGTAATCCTGGAGTGAAGGTAAGTGTGGGGAAACAATCCTGGAGTGAAGGTCAGCGTGGGGAAGCAATCCTGGAGTGAAGGTCAGTGTGGGGAAGCAATCCTGGAGAGAAGGTCAGTGTGGGGAAACAATCCTGGAGTGAAGGTCAGCGTGGGGAAGTAATCCTGGAGTGAATGTCAGTGTGTGGAAGTAATCCTGGAGTGAAGGTAAGTGTGAGGATGCAATACTGGAGTGAAGGTCAGTGTGGGGAAGTAATCCTGGAGCGAAGGTCAGCGTGGAGAACTAATCCTGGAGCGAAGGTCAGCGTGGGGAAGTAATCCTGGAGCGAAGGTCAGCGTGGGGAACTAATCCTGGAGTGAAGGTCAGTGTGGGGACGTAATCCTGAAGCGAAGGTCAGCGTGCGGTAGTAATCCTGGATCGAAGGTCAGTTTGGGGAATCAATCCTGGAGCGAAGGTCAGCGTGGGGAAGTAATCCTGGATCGAAGATCAGTGTGGGGAATCAATCCTGGAGCGAAGGTCAGCGTGGGGAATCAATCCTGGAGCGAAGGTCAGTGTGGGGAAGTAATCCTGGAGTGAAGGTCAGTGTGGGGAAGTAATCCTGGAGCGAAGGTCAGCGTGGGGAAGTAATCCTGGAGCGAAGGTCAGCGTGGGGAACTAATCCTGGAGCGAAGGTCAGCGTGGGGAAGTAATCCTGGAGTGAAGGTCAGTGTGTGGAAGTAATCCTGAAGCAAAGGTCAGTTTGGGGAATCAATCCTGGAGTGAAGGTAAGAGTGGGGAAGTAATCCTGGAGTGAAGGTCAGCGTGGGGCAGCAGTCCTGGAGTGAAGGTCAGTGTGGGGAAGTAATCCTGGCGTGAAGGTCAGCGTGGGGAAGCAATCCTGGAGCGAAGGTCAGCGCGGGGAAGCAATCCTGGAGCGAAGGTCAGGGTGGGGAATTAATCCTGGAGCGAAGGTCTGCGTGGTGAAACAATCCTGGAGTGAAGGTCAGTGTGGGGAAGCAATCCTGGAGTGAAGGTCAGTGTGGGGAAGTAATCCTGGAGCGAAGGTCAACGTGGGGAAGCAATCCTGGAGCGAAGGTAAGCGCGGGGAAGCAATCGTGGAGTTAAGGTCAGCGTGGGGAAGCAATCCTGGAGCGAAGGTCAGTGTGGGGAAGCAATCCTGGAGTGAAGGTCAGTGTGGGGAAGTAATCCTGGAGCGAAGGTCAGCGTGGGGAAGCAATCCTGGAGCGAAGGCCAGCGTGGGAAAGGAATCCTGGAGTGAATGTCAGTGTGGGAAACAATCCTGGAGCGAAGATCAGCATTGGGAAGCAATCCTGGAGTGAAGGTCAATGTGGGGAATTAATCCTGGAGCGAAGGTCTGCGTGGTGAAACAATCCTGGAGTGAAGGTCAGTGTGGGGAAGCAATCCTGGAGTGAGGTCAGTGTGGGGAAGTAATCCTGGAGTGAAGGTCAGTGTGGGGAAACAATCCTGGAGTGAAGGTCAGCGTGGGGAAGCAATCCTGGAGTGAAGGTCAGTGTGGGGAAGCAATCCTGGAGAGAAGGTCAGTGTGGGGAAACAATCCTGGAGTGAAGGTCAGCGTGGGGAAGTAATCCTGGAGTGAATGTCAGTGTGGGGAAGTAATCCTGGAGTGAAGGTAAGTGTGAGGATGCAATACTGGAGTGAAGGTCAGTGTGGGGAAGTAATCCTGGAGCTAAGGTCAGCGTGGGGAAGTAATCCTGGAGCGAAGGTCAGCGTGGAGAACTAATCCTGGAGCGAAGGTCAGCGTGGGGAAGTAATCCTGGAGCGAAGGTCAGCGTGGGGAACTAATCCTGGAGTGAAGGTCAGTGTGGGGACGTAATCCTGAAGCGAAGGTCAGCGTGCGGTAGTAATCCTGGATCGAAGGTCAGTTTGGGGAATCAATCCTGGAGCGAAGGTCAGCGTGGGGAAGTAATCCTGGATCGAAGATCAGTGTGGGGAATCAATCCTGGAGCGAAGGTCAGCGTGGGGAATCAATCCTGGAGCGAAGGTCAGTGTGGGGAAGTAATCCTGGAGTGAAGGTCAGTGTGGGGAAGTAATCCTGGAGCGAAGGTCAGCGTGGGGAAGTAATCCTGGAGCGAAGGTCAGCGTGGGGAACTAATCCTGGAGCGAAGGTCAGCGTGGGGAAGTAATCCTGGAGTGAAGGTCAGTGTGTGGAAGTAATCCTGAAGCAAAGGTCAGTTTGGGGAATCAATCCTGGAGTGAAGGTCAGCGTGGGGAGGTAATCCTGGAGTGAAGGTCAGTGTGTGGAAGTAATCCTGGATCGAAGGTCAGTTTGGGGAATCAATCCTGGAGCGAAGGTCAGCGTGGGGAAGTAATCCTGGATCGAAGGTCAGTGTGGGGAATCAATCCTGGAGCGAAGGTCAGCGTGGGGAATCAATCCTGGAGCGAAGGTCAGTGTGGGGAAGTAATCCTGGAGTGAAGGTCAGCGTGGGGAAGCAATCCTGGAGTGAAGGTCAGTGTGGGGAAACAATCCTGGAGTGAAGGTCAGCGTGGGGAAGTAATCCTGGAGTGAATGTCAGTGTGGGGAAGTAATCCTGGAGTGAAGGTAAGTGTGAGGATGCAATACTGGAGTGAAGGTCAGTGTGGGGCAGTAATCCTGGAGTGAAGGTCAGTGTGGGGAAGTAATCCTGGAGTGAAGGTAAGTGTGGGGAAATAATCCTGGAGTGAAGGTCAGTGTGGGGAAGTAATTCTGGAGCGAAGGTCAGCGTGGGGAAGCAATCCTGGAGAGAAGGTCAGTGTGGGGAAACAATCCTGGAGTGAAGGTCAGCGTGGGGAAGTAATCCTGGAGTGAATGTCAGTGTGGGGAAGTAATCCTGGAGTGAAGGTAAGTGTGAGGATGCAATACTGGAGTGAAGGTCAGTGTGGGGAAGTAATCCTGGAATGAAGGTCAGCGTGGGGAAGTAATCCTGGAGCGAAGGTCAGCGTGGGGAACTAATCCTGGAGTGAAGGTCAGTGTGGGGACGTAATCCTGGAGCGAAGGTCTGCGTGGGGAACTAATCCTGGAGCAAAAGGTGAGCTTGGGGAAGTAATCCTGGAGTGAAGGTCAGTGTGGGGAAGCAATCCTGGAGTGAAGGTCAGTGTGGGGAAGCAATCCTGGAGCAAAGGTCAGCGTGGGGAAGCAATCCTGGAGTGAAGTTAAGTGTGGGGAAGTAATCCTGGAGTGAAGGTCAGCGTGGGGAAGCAATCCTGGAGTGAAGGTCAGTGTGGGGAAACAATCCTGGAGTGAAGGTCAGCGTGGGGAAGTAATCCTGGAGTGAATGTCAGCGTGGGGAAGTAATCCTGGAGTGAATGTCAGCGTGGGGAAGCAATCCTGGAGTGAAGGTCAGTGTGGGGAAACAATCCTGGAGTGAAGGTCAGCGTGGGGAAGTAATCCTGGAGCGAAGGTCAGTGTGGGGAAGTAATCCTGGAGTGAAGGTCAGTGTGGGGAAGTAATCTTGGAGTGAAGGTCAGTGTGGGGAAGTAATCCTGGAGTGAAGGTCAGTGTGGGGAAGTAATCCTGGAGCGAAGGTCAGTGTGGGGAAGCAATCCTGGAGCGAAGGCCAGCGTGGGAAAGGAATCCTGGAGTGAATGTCAGTGTGGGGAAACTATCCTGGAGCGAAGATCAGCATTCGGAAGCAATCCTGGAGCGAAGGTCAGGGTGGGGAATTAATCCTGGAGCGAAGGTCTGCGTGGTGAAACAATTCTGGAGTGAAGGTCAGTGTGGGGAAGCAATCCTGGAGTGAAGGTCAGTGTGGGGAAGTAATCCTGGAGCAAAGGTCAACGTGGGGAAGCAATCCTGGAGCGAAGGTCAGCGCGGGGAAGCAATCATGGAGTTAAGGTCAGCGTGGGGAAGCAATCCTGGAGCGAAGGTCAGTGTGGGGAAGCAATCCTGGAGCGAAGGTCAGTGTGGGGAAGTAATCCTGGAGCGAAGGTCAGCGTGGGGAACTAATCTGGAGCGAAGGTCAGTGTGGGGAAGCAATCCTGGAGCGAAGGCCAGCGTGGGAAAGGAATCCTGGAGTGAATGTCAGTGTGGGGAAACAATCCTGGAGCGAAGATCAGCATTGGGAAGCAATCCTGGAGTGAAGGTCAGTGTGGGGAATTAATCCTGGAGCGAAGGTCTGCGTGGTGAAACAATCCTGGAGTGAAGGTCAGTGTGGGGAAGCAATCCTGGAGTGAGGTCAGTGTGGGGAAGTAATCCTGGAGTGAAGGTCAGTGTGGGGAAACAATCCTGGAGTGAAGGTCAGCGTGGGGAAGCAATCCTGGAGTGAAGGTCAGTGTGGGGAAGCAATCCTGGAGAGAAGGTCAGTGTGGGGAAACAATCCTGGAGTGAAGGTCAGCGTGGGGAAGTAATCCTGGAGTGAATGTCAGTGTGGGGAAGTAATCCTGGAGTGAAGGTAAGTGTGAGGATGCAATACTGGAGTGAAGGTCAGTGTGGGGAAGTAATCCTGGAGCTAAGGTCAGCGTGGGGAAGTAATCCTGGAGCGAAGGTCAGCGTGGAGAACTAATCCTGGAGCGAAGGTCAGCGTGGGGAAGTAATCCTGGAGCGAAGGTCAGCGTGGGGAACTAATCCTGGAGTGAAGGTCAGTGTGGGGACGTAATCCTGAAGCGAAGGTCAGCGTGCGGTAGTAATCCTGGATCGAAGGTCAGTTTGGGGAATCAATCCTGGAGCGAAGGTCAGCGTGGGGAAGTAATCCTGGATCGAAGATCAGTGTGGGGAATCAATCCTGGAGCGAAGGTCAGCGTGGGGAATCAATCCTGGAGCGAAGGTCAGTGTGGGGAAGTAATCCTGGAGTGAAGGTCAGTGTGGGGAAGTAATCCTGGAGCGAAGGTCAGCGTGGGGAAGTAATCCTGGAGCGAAGGTCAGCGTGGGGAACTAATCCTGGAGCGAAGGTCAGCGTGGGGAAGTAATCCTGGAGTGAAGGTCAGTGTGTGGAAGTAATCCTGAAGCAAAGGTCAGTTTGGGGAATCAATCCTGGAGTGAAGGTCAGCGTGGGGAGGTAATCCTGGAGTGAAGGTCAGTGTGTGGAAGTAATCCTGGATCGAAGGTCAGTTTGGGGAATCAATCCTGGAGCGAAGGTCAGCGTGGGGAAGTAATCCTGGATCGAAGGTCAGTGTGGGGAATCAATCCTGGAGCGAAGGTCAGCGTGGGGAATCAATCCTGGAGCGAAGGTCAGTGTGGGGAAGTAATCCTGGAGTGAAGGTCAGCGTGGGGAAGCAATCCTGGAGTGAAGGTCAGTGTGGGGAAACAATCCTGGAGTGAAGGTCAGCGTGGGGAAGTAATCCTGGAGTGAATGTCAGTGTGGGGAAGTAATCCTGGAGTGAAGGTAAGTGTGAGGATGCAATACTGGAGTGAAGGTCAGTGTGGGGCAGTAATCCTGGAGTGAAGGTCAGTGTGGGGAAGTAATCCTGGAGTGAAGGTAAGTGTGGGGAAATAATCCTGGAGTGAAGGTCAGTGTGGGGAAGTAATTCTGGAGCGAAGGTCAGCGTGGGGAAGCAATCCTGGAGAGAAGGTCAGTGTGGGGAAACAATCCTGGAGTGAAGGTCAGCGTGGGGAAGTAATCCTGGAGTGAATGTCAGTGTGGGGAAGTAATCCTGGAGTGAAGGTAAGTGTGAGGATGCAATACTGGAGTGAAGGTCAGTGTGGGGAAGTAATCCTGGAATGAAGGTCAGCGTGGGGAAGTAATCCTGGAGCGAAGGTCAGCGTGGGGAACTAATCCTGGAGTGAAGGTCAGTGTGGGGACGTAATCCTGGAGCGAAGGTCTGCGTGGGGAACTAATCCTGGAGCAAAAGGTGAGCTTGGGGAAGTAATCCTGGAGTGAAGGTCAGTGTGGGGAAGCAATCCTGGAGTGAAGGTCAGTGTGGGGAAGCAATCCTGGAGCAAAGGTCAGCGTGGGGAAGCAATCCTGGAGTGAAGTTAAGTGTGGGGAAGTAATCCTGGAGTGAAGGTCAGCGTGGGGAAGCAATCCTGGAGTGAAGGTCAGTGTGGGGAAACAATCCTGGAGTGAAGGTCAGCGTGGGGAAGTAATCCTGGAGTGAATGTCAGCGTGGGGAAGTAATCCTGGAGTGAATGTCAGCGTGGGGAAGCAATCCTGGAGTGAAGGTCAGTGTGGGGAAACAATCCTGGAGTGAAGGTCAGCGTGGGGAAGTAATCCTGGAGCGAAGGTCAGTGTGGGGAAGTAATCCTGGAGTGAAGGTCAGTGTGGGGAAGTAATCTTGGAGTGAAGGTCAGTGTGGGGAAGTAATCCTGGAGTGAAGGTCAGTGTGGGGAAGTAATCCTGGAGCGAAGGTCAGTGTGGGGAAGCAATCCTGGAGCGAAGGCCAGCGTGGGAAAGGAATCCTGGAGTGAATGTCAGTGTGGGGAAACTATCCTGGAGCGAAGATCAGCATTCGGAAGCAATCCTGGAGCGAAGGTCAGGGTGGGGAATTAATCCTGGAGCGAAGGTCTGCGTGGTGAAACAATTCTGGAGTGAAGGTCAGTGTGGGGAAGCAATCCTGGAGTGAAGGTCAGTGTGGGGAAGTAATCCTGGAGCAAAGGTCAACGTGGGGAAGCAATCCTGGAGCGAAGGTCAGCGCGGGGAAGCAATCATGGAGTTAAGGTCAGCGTGGGGAAGCAATCCTGGAGCGAAGGTCAGTGTGGGGAAGCAATCCTGGAGCGAAGGTCAGTGTGGGGAAGTAATCCTGGAGCGAAGGTCAGCGTGGGGAACTAATCTGGAGCGAAGGTCAGTGTGGGGAAGCAATCCTGGAGCGAAGGCCAGCGTGGGAAAGGAATCCTGGAGTGAATGTCAGTGTGGGGAAACAATCCTGGAGCGAAGATCAGCATTGGGAAGCAATCCTGGAGTGAAGGTCAGTGTGGGGAATTAATCCTGGAGCGAAGGTCTGCGTGGTGAAACAATCCTGGAGTGAAGGTCAGTGTGGGGAAGCAATCCTGGAGTGAGGTCAGTGTGGGGAAGTAATCCTGGAGTGAAGGTCAGTGTGGGGAAGTAATTCTGGAGCGAAGGTCAGCGTGGGGAAGCAATCCTGGAGAGAAGGTCAGTGTGGGGAAACAATCCTGGAGTGAAGGTCAGCGTGGGGAAGTAATCCTGGAGTGAAGGTCAGTGTGAGGATGCAATACTGGAGTGAAGGTCAGTGTGGGGAAACAATCCTGGAGTGAAGGTCTGCGTGGGGAAGCAATCCTGGAGTGAAGGTCAGTGTGGGGAAGTAATCCTGGAGTGAAGGTAAGTGTGGGGAAATAATCCTGGAGTGAAGGTCAGTGTGGGGAAGTAATTCTGGAGCGAAGGTCAGCGTGGGGAAGCAATCCTGGAGAGAAGGTCAGTGTGGGAAAGTAATCCTGGAGCGAAGGTCAGTGTGGGGAAGTAATCCTGGAGTGAAGGTCAGTGTGGGGAAGCAATCCTGGAGCGAAGGTCAGTGTGGGGAAGTAATCCTGGAGTGAAGGTCAGTGTGGGGAAATAATCCTGGAGTGAAGGTCAGTGTGGGGAAGTAATCCTGGAGTGAAGCTCAGTGTGTGGAAGTAATCCTGGAGTGAAGGTGAGCATGGGGAATCAATCCTGGAGCGAAGGTCAGTGTGGGGAAGTAATCCTGGAGTGAAGATCAGCGTGGGGAAGCATTCCTGAAGCGAAGGTCAGCGTGGGGAAGTAATCCTGGATCGAAGGTCAGTGTGGGGAAGTAATCCTGGAGTGAAGGTAAGTGTGAGGATGCAATACTGGAGTGAAGGTCAGTGTGGGGAAGTAATCCTGGATCGAAGGTCAGTGTGGGGAATCAATCCTGGAGCGAAGGTCAGCGTGGGGAATCAATCCTGGAGCGAAGGTCAGTGTGGGGAAGTAATCCTGGATCGAAGGTCAGTGTGGGGAATCAATCCTGGAGCGAAGGTCAGCGTGGGGAATCAATCCTGGAGCGAAGGTCAGTGTGGGGAAGTAATCCTGGAGTGAAGATCAGCGTGGGGAAGCATTCCTGAAGCGAAGGTCAGCGTGGGGAAGTAATCCTGGATCGAAGGTCAGTGTGGGGAATCAATCCTGGAGCGAAGGTCAGCATGGGGAATCAATCCTGGAGCGAAGGTCTGCGTGGGGAAGCAATACTGGAGTGAAGGTCAGTGTGGGGAAGTAATCCTGGAGCGAAGGTCTGCGTGGGGAAGCATTCCTGGAGTGAAGGTCAGCGTGGGGAAGTAATCCTGGAGCGAAGGTCTGCGTGGGGAAGCAATCCTGGAGTGAAGGTCAGTGTGGGGAACTAATCCTGGAGTGAAGGTCAGCGTGCGGTAGTAATCCTGGAGTGAAGGTCAGTGTGGGGAAGCAATCCTGGAGTGAAGGTCAGTGTGGGGAAACAATCCTGGAGTGAAGGTCAGTGTGGGGAAGTAGTCCTGGAGCGAAGGTCAGCGTGGGGAAGTAATCTTTGAGTGAAGGTCAGTGTGGGGAAGTAATCCTGGAGTGAAGGTCAGTGTGGGGAAGTAATCTTGGAGTGAAGGTCAGTGTGGGGAAGTAATCCTGGAGTGAAGGTCAGTGTGGGGAAGTAATCTTGGAGTGAAGGTCAGTGTGGGGAAGTAATCCTGGAGTGAAGGTCAGTGTGGGGAAGTAATCCTGGAGCGAAGGTCAGTGTGGGGAAGTAATCCTGGAGTGAAGGTCAGTGTGGGCAAGCAATCCTGGAGCGAAGGCCAGCGTGGGAAAGGAATTCTGGAGCGAAGGTCAGGGTGGGGAATTAATCCTGGAGCGAAGGTCTGCGTGGTGAAACAATTCTGGAGTGAAGGTCAGTGTGGGGAAGCAATCCTGGAGTGAAGGTCAGTGTGGGGAAGTAATCCTGGAGCGAAGGTCAACGTGGGGAAGCAATCCTGGAGCGAAGGTCAGCGCGGGGAAGCAATCGTGGAGTTAAGGTCAGCGTGGGGAAGCAATCCTGGAGCGAAGGTCAGTGTGGGGAAGCAATATTGGAGCGAAGGTCAGTGTGGGGAAGTAATCCTGGAGCGAAGGTCAGCGTGGGGAAGCAATCCTGGAGCGAAGGCCAGCGTGGGAAAGGAATCCTGGAGTGAATGTCAGTGTGGGGAAACAATCCTGGAGCGAAGATCAGCATTGGGAAGCAATCCTGGAGTGAAGGTCAGTGTGGGGAATTAATCCTGGAGCGAAGGTCTGCGTGGTGAAACAATCCTGGAGTGAAGGTCAGTGTGGGGAAGCAATCCTGGAGTGAGGTCAGTGTGGGGAAGTAATCCTGGAGTGAAGGTCAGTGTGGGGAAGTAATTCTGGAGCGAAGGTCAGCGTGGGGAAGCAATCCTGGAGAGAAGGTCAGTGTGGGGAAACAATCCTGGAGTGAACGTCAGCGTGGGGAAGTAATCCTGGAGTGAAGGTCAGTGTGAGGATGCAATACTGGAGTGAAGGTCAGTGTGGGGAAACAATCCTGGAGTGAAGGTCAGCGTGGGAAAGCAATCCTGGAGTGAAGGTCAGTGTGGGGAAGTAATCCTGGAGTGAAGGTAAGTGTGGGGAACTAATCCTGGAGTGATGGTCAGTGTGGGGACGTAATCCTGGAGCGAAGGTCAGCGTGGGGAAGTAATCCTGGAGTGAAGGTCAGCGTGGGGAACTAATCCTGGAGCGAAGGTCAGCGTGGGGAACTAATCCTGGAGCGAAGGTCAGCGTGGGGATGTAATCCTGGAGTGAAGGTCAGTGTGGGGAATATATCCTGGAGTGAAGGTCAGCGTGCGGTAGTAATCCTGGATCGAAGGTCAGTTTGGGGAATCAATCCTGGAGCGAAGGTCAGCGTGGGGAAGTAATCCTGGAGTGAAGGTCAGTGTGGGGAATCAATCCTGAAGTGAAGGTCAGCATGGGGAAGCAATCCTGGAGTGAAGGTCAGTGTGGGGAAGTAATCCTGGAGCGAAGGTCAGCGTGGGGAAGTAATCCTGGAGTGAAGGTCAGTGTGGGGAATCAATCCTGAAGTGAAGGTCAGCATGGGGAAACAATCCTGGAGCGAAGGTCAGCGTGGCGAAGCAATTCTGGAGTGAAGTTCAGTGTGGGGAAGTAATCCTGGAGCGAAGGTCAGCGTGGGGAATCAATCCTGGAGCGAAGGTCAGTGTGGGGAAGTAATCCTGGAGTGAAGGTCAGCGTGGAGAAGCATTCCTGAAGCGAAGGTCAGCGTGGGGAAGTAATCCTGGATCGAAGGTCAGTTTGGGGAATCAATCCTGGAGTGAAGGTCTGCGTGGGGAAGCAATCCTGGAGTGAAGGTCAGTGTGGGGAACTAATCCTGGAGCGAAGGTCAGCGTGCGGTAGTAATCCTGGAGTGAAGGTCATTGTGGGGAACTAATCCTGGAGCGAAGGTCAGCGTGGGGAATCAATCTTGGAGCGAAGGTCAGTGTGGGGAAGTAATCCTGGAGTGAAGGTCAGCGTGGGGAAGCATTCCTGAAGCGAAGGTCAGCGTGGGGAAGTAATCCTGGATCGAAGGTCAGTTTGGTGAATCAATCCTGGAGTGAAGGTCAGCGTGGGGAAGTAATCCTGGAGCGAAGGTCTGCGTGGGGAAGCAATCCTGGAGTGAAGGTCAGTGTGGGGAACTAATCCTGGAGTGAATGTCAGCGTGCGGTAGTAATCCTGAAGTGAAGGTCAGTGTGGGGAATCAATCCTGGAGTGAAGGTCAGTGTGGGGAAACAATCCTGGAGTGAAGGTCAGTGTGGGGAAGTAGTCCTGGAGCGAAGGTCAGCGTGGGGAAGTAATCCTGGAGCGAAGGTCAGCGTGGGGAAGTAATCTTGGAGTGAAGGTCAGTGTGGGGAAGTAATCCTGGAGTGAAGGTCAGTGTGGGGAAGTAATCTTGGAGTGAAGGTCAGTGTGGAGAAGTAATCCTGGAGTGAAGGTCAGTGTGGGGAAGTAATCTTGGAGTGAAGGTCAGTGTGGGGAAGTAATCCTGGAGTGAAGGTCAGTGTGGGAAAGTAATCCTGGAGCGAAGGTCAGTGTGGGGAAGTAATCCTGGAGTGAAGGTCAGTGTGGGGAAGCAATCCTGGAGCGAAGGTCAGTGTGGGGAAGTAATCCTGGAGTGAAGGTCAGTGTGGGGAAATAATCCTGGAGTGAAGGTCAGTGTGGGGAAGTAATCCTGGAGTGAAGCTCAGTGTGTGGAAGTAATCCTGGAGTGAAGGTGAGCATGGGGAAGCAATCCTGGAGCGAAGGTCAGTGTGGGGAAACAGTCCTGGAGTGAAGGTCACCGTGGGGAAGTAATCCTGGAGCGAAGGTCAGTGTAGGGAAGTAATCCTGGAGTGAAGGTCAGCGTGGGGAAGTAATCCTGGAGTGAAGGTCAGCGTGGGGAAGCAATCCTGGAGTGAATGTCAGTGTGGGGAAGCAGTCCTGGAGTGAAGGTCAGTGTGGGGAAGCAATCCTGGAGTGAAGGTCAGTGTGGGGAAGCAATCCTGGAGTGAATGTCAGTGTGGGGAAACAATCCTGGAGTGAAGGTCAGCTTGGGGAAGCAGTCCTGGAGTGAAGGTCAGTGTGGGGAAGCAATCCTGGAGTGAAGCTCAGTGTGGGGAAGTAATCCTGGAGTGAAGATCAGCGTGGGGAAGTAATCCTGAAGTGAAGGTCAGTGTGGAGAAGCAATCCTGGAGCGAAGGTCATTGTGGGGAAGCAATCCTGGAGTGAAGGTCAGCGTGGGGAAGCACTCGTGGAGTGGAGGTTAGTGTGGGGAAGCATTCCTGGAGTGAAGGTCAGTGTGGGGAACTAATCCTGGAGTGAAGGTCAGTGTGTGGAAGTAATCCTGGAGTGAAGGTCAGCGTGGGGAAGCAATCCTTGAGTGAAGGTCAGTGTGTGGAGGTAATCCTGGAGCGAAGGTCAGTTTGTGGAAGTAATCCTGGAGTGAAGGTCAGCGTGGGGAATCAATCCTGGAGTGAAGGTCAGCGTGGGAGAGCTATCTTGGAGTGAAGGTCAGCGTGAAGAAGTAATCCAGGAGTGAAGGTCAGTGTGGGGAAGAAATTCTGGAGTGAAGGTCAGCGTGGGGAAGCAATCCTGGAGTGGAGGTTAGTGTGGGGAAGCAATCCTGGAGTGGAGGTTAGTGTGGGGAAGTAGTCCTGGAGCGAAGGTCAGTGTGGGGAAGTAATCCTGGAGCGAAGGTCAGTGTGGAGAAGCAATCCTGGAGTGAAGGTCAGCGTGGGGAAGTAATCCTGGAGTGAAGGTCAGTGTGGGGAATCAATCCTGAAGTGAAGGTCAGCATGGGGAAACAATCCTGGAGTGAAGGTCAGCGTGGGGAAGCAATCCTGGAGTGAAGGTCAGTGTGGGGAAGTAATCCTGGAGCGAAGGTCAGCGTGGGGAATCAATCCTGGAGCGAAGGTCAGTGTGGGGAAGTAATCCTGGAGTGAAGGTCAGCGTGGGGAAGCATTCCTGAAGCGAAGGTCAGCGTGCGGTAGTAATCCTGGAGTGAAGGTCATTGTGGGGAACTAATCCTGGAGCGAAGGTCAGCGTGGGGAATCAATCTTGGAGCGAAGGTCAGTGTGGGGAAGTAATCCTGGAGTGAAGGTCAGCGTGGGGAAGCATTCCTGAAGCGAAGGTCAGCGTGGGGAAGTAATCCTGGATCGAAGGTCAGTTTGGTGAATCAATCCTGGAGTGAAGGTCAGCGTGGGGAAGTAATCCTGGAGCGAAGGTCTGCGTGGGGAAGCAATCCTGGAGTGAAGGTCAGTGTGGGGAACTAATCCTGGAGTGAATGTCAGCGTGCGGTAGTAATCCTGAAGTGAAGGTCAGTGTGGGGAAGCAATCCTGGAGTGAAGGTCAGTGTGGGGAAGTAATTCTGGAGTGAAGGTCAGCGTGGGGAAGCAATCCTGGAGTGAAGGTCAGTGTGGGGAAACAATCCTGGAGTGAAGGTCAGTGTGGGGAAGTAGTCCTGGAGCGAAGGTCAGCGTGGGGAAGTAATCCTGGAGCGAAGGTCAGCGTGGGGAAGTAATCTTGGAGTGAAGGTCAGTGTGGGGAAGTAATCCTGGAGTGAAGGTCAGTGTGGGGAAGTAATCTTGGAGTGAAGGTCAGTGTGGAGAAGTAATCCTGGAGTGAAGGTCAGTGTGGGGAAGTAATCTTGGAGTGAAGGTCAGTGTGGGGAAGTAATCCTGGAGTGAAGGTCAGTGTGGGAAAGTAATCCTGGAGCGAAGGTCAGTGTGGGGAAGTAATCCTGGAGTGAAGGTCAGTGTGGGGAAGCAATCCTGGAGCGAAGGTCAGTGTGGGGAAGTAATCCTGGAGTGAAGGTCAGTGTGGGGAAATAATCCTGGAGTGAAGGTCAGTGTGGGGAAGTAATCCTGGAGTGAAGCTCAGTGTGTGGAAGTAATCCTGGAGTGAAGGTGAGCGTGGGGAAGCAATCCTGGAGCGAAGGTCAGTGTGGGGAAACAGTCCTGGAGTGAAGGTCACCGTGGGGAAGTAATCCTGGAGCGAAGGTCAGTGTAGGGAAGTAATCCTGGAGTGAAGGTCAGCGTGGGGAAGTAATCCTGGAGTGAAGGTCAGCGTGGGGAAGCAATCCTGGAGTGAATGTCAGTGTGGGGAAGCAGTCCTGGAGTGAAGGTCAGTGTGGGGAAGCAATCCTGGAGTGAAGGTCATTGTGGGGAAGCAATCCTGGAGTGAATGTCAGTGTGGGGAAACAATCCTGGAGTGAAGGTCAGCTTGGGGAAGCAGTCCTGGTGTGAAGGTCAGTGTGGGGAAGCAATCCTGGAGCGAAGCTCAGTGTGGGGAAGTAATCCTGGAGTGAAGATCAGCGTGGGGAAGTAATCCTGAAGTGAAGGTCAGTGTGGAGAAGCAATCCTGGAGCGAAGGTCATTGTGGGGAAGCAATCCTGGAGTGAAGGTCAGCGTGGGGAAGCACTCGTGGAGTGGAGGTTAGTGTGGGGAAGCATTCCTGGAGTGAAGGTCAGTGTGGGGAACTAATCCTGGAGCGAAGGTCAGTGTGTGGAAGTAATCCTGGAGTGAAGGTCAGCGTGGGGAAGCAATCCTTGAGTGAAGGTCAGTGTGTGGAGGTAATCCTGGAGCGAAGGTCAGTTTGTGGAAGTAATCCTGGAGTGAAGGTCAGCGTGGGGAATCAATCCTGGAGTGAAGGTCAGCGTGGGAGAGCTATCTTGGAGTGAAGGTCAGCTTGAAGAAGTAATCCAGGAGTGAAGGTCAGTGTGGGGAAGTAATTCTGGAGTGAAGGTCAGCGTGGGGAAGCAATCCTGGAGTGGAGGTTAGTGTGGGGAAGCAATCCTGGAGTGGAGGTTAGTGTGGGGAAGTAGTCCTGGAGCGAAGGTCAGTGTGGGGAAGTAATCCTGGAGCGAAGGTCAGTGTGGAGAAGCAATCCTGGAGTGAAGGTCAGCGTGGGGAAGCACTCCTGGAGTGGAGGTTAGTGTGGGGAAGCACTCCTGGAGTGGAGGTTAGTGTGGGGAAGCACTCCTAGAGTGAAGGTCAGCGTGGGGAAGCACTCCTGGAGTGAAGGTCAGCGTGGGGAAGCACTCCTGGAGTGGAGGTTAGTGTGGGGAAGCAATCCTGGAGTGAAGGTCAATGTGGGGAAGAAATCCTGGAGTGAAGGTCAGTGTGGGGAAGCAATCCTGGAGTGAAGGTCAGTGTGGGGAAGCAATCCTGGAGTGAAGGTCAGCATGTGGACGTAATCCTGGAGCGAAGGTCATTGTGGGGAAGTAATCCTGGAGCGAAGGTCAGCGTGGGGAAGTAATCCTGGAGTGAAGGTCAGTGTGGGGAATCAATCCTGAAGTGAAGGTCAGCATGGGGAAGCAATCCTGGAGTGAAGGTCAGTGTGGGGAAGTAATCCTGGAGCGAAGGTCAGCTTGGGGAAGTAATCCTGGAGTGAAGGTCAGTGTGGGGAATCAATCCTGAAGTGAAGGTCAGCATGGGGAAACAATCCTGGTGTGAAGGTCAGCGTGGGGAAGCAATCCTGGAGTGAAGGTCAGTGTGGGGAAGTAATCCTGGAGTGAAGGTCAGCGTGGGGAAGCATTCCTGAAGCGAAGGTCAGCGTGGGGAAGTAATCCTGGATCGAAGGTCAGTTTGGGGAATCAATCCTGGAGTGAAGGTCAGCGTGGGGAAGTAATCCTGGAGCGAAGGTCTGCGTGGGGAAGCAATCCTGGAGTGAAGGTCAGTGTGGGGAACTAATCCTGGAGCGAAGGTCAGCGTGCGGTAGTAATCCTGGAGTGAAGGTCATTGTGGGGAAGTAATCCTGAAGTGAAGGTCAGTGTGGGGAAGCAATCCTGGAGTGAAGGTCAGTGTGGGGAAGTAATTCTGGAGTGAAGGTCAGCGTGGGGAAGCAATCCTGGAGTGAAGGTCAGTGTGGGGAAACAATCCTGGAGTGAAGGTCAGTGTGGGGAAGTAGTCCTGGAGCGAAGGTCAGCGTGGGGAAGTAATCCTGGAGCGAAGGTCAGCGTGGGGAAGTAATCCTGCAGCGAAGGTCAGTGTGGGGAAGTAATCCTGGAGTGAAGGTCAGTGTGGGGAAGTAATCCTGGAGCGAAGGTCAGTGTGGGGAAGTAATCCTGGAGTGAAGGTCAGTGTGGGGAAGCAATCCTGGAGCGAAGGTCAGTGTGGGGAAATAATCCTGGAGTGAAGGTCAGTGTGGGGAAGTAATCCTGGAGTGAAGCTCAGTGTGTGGAAGTAATCCTGGAGTGAAGGTGAGCGTGGGGAAGCAATCCTGGAGCGAAGGTCAGCGTGGGGAAACAGTCCTGGAGTGAAGGTCACCGTGGGGAAGTAATCCTGGAGTGAAGGTCAGTGTAGGGAAGTAATCCTGGAGTGAAGGTCAGCGTGGGGAAGTAATCCTGGAGTGAAGGTCAGCGTGGGGAAGCAATCCTGGAGTGAATGTCAGTGTGGGGAAGCAGTCCTGGAGTGAAGGTCAGTGTGGGGAAGCAATCCTGGAGCGAAGGTCAGTGTGGGGAAGCAATCCTGGAGTGAATGTCAGTGTGGGGAAACAATCCTGGAGTGAAGGTCAGCGTGGGGAAGCAGTCCTGGAGTGAAGGTCAGTGTGGGGAAGCAATCCTGGAGTGAAGGTGAGTGTGGGGAAGTAATCCTGTAGTGAAGATCAGCGTGGGGAAGTAATCCTGAAGTGAAGGTCAGTGTGGAGAAGCAATCCTGGAGCGAAGGTCATTGTGGGGAAGCAATCCTGGAGTGAAGGTCAGCGTGGGGAAGCACTCCTGGAGTGGAGGTTAGTGTGGAGAAGCAATCCTGGAGCGAAGGTCATTGTGGGGAAGTAATCCTGGAGTGAAGGTCAGTGTGGGGACGTAATTCTGGAGCGAAGGTCAGCGTGCGGAAGCAATCCTGGAGAGAAGGTCAGTGTGGGGAACTAATCCTGGAGCGAAGGTCAGTGTGTGGAAGTAATCCTGGAGTGAAGGTCAGCGTGGGGAAGCAATCCTGGAGTGAAGGTCAGTGTGTGGAGGTAATCCTGGAGCGAAGGTCTGTTTGTGGAAGTAATCCTGGAGTGAAGGTCAGCGTGGGGAATCAATCCTGGAGTGAAGGTCAGCGTGGGAGAGCTATCTTGGAGTGAAGGTCAGTGTGGGGAAGTAATTATGGAGTGAAGGTCAGCGTGGGGAAGCAATCCTGGAGCGAAGGTCATTGTGGGGAAGCAATCCTGCAGTGAAGGTCAGTGTGGGGAAGTAGTCCTGGAGTGAAGGTCAGTGTGGGGAAGTAATCCAGGAGTGAAGGTCAGTGTGGGGAAGTAGTCCTGGAGCGAAGGTCAGTGTGGGGAAGTAGTCCTGGAGCGAAGGTCAGTGTGGGGAAGTAATCCTGGAGCGAAGGTCAGTGTGGAGAAGCAATCCTGGAGTGAAAGTCAGCGTGGGGAAGCACTCCTGGAGTGGAGGTTAGTGTTGGGAAGCACTCCTGGACTGGAGGTTAGTGTGGGGAAGCACTCCTGGAGTGAAGGTCAGCGTGGGGAAGCACTCCTGGAGTGAAGGTCAGCATGGGGAAGCACTCCTGGAGTGGATGTTAGTGTGGGGAAGCAATCCTGGAGTGAAGGTCAGTGTGGGGAACTAATCCTGGAGCGAAGGTCAGCGTGGGGAAACAATCCTGGAGTGAAGGTCAGCGTGGGGAAGCAATCCTGGAGTCAAGGTCAATGTGGGGAAGTAATCCTGGAGTGAAGGTCAGTGTGGGGAAGCAATCCTGGAGTGAAGGTCAGTGTGGGGAAGCAATCCTGGAGTGAAGGTCAGCATGGGGAAGTAATCCTGGAGCGAAGGTCATTGTGGGGAAGTAATCCTGGAGCGAAGGTCAGCGTGGGGAAGCAATCCTGGAGTGAAGGTCAGTGTGGGGAAGTAATCCTGGAGTGAAGGTCAGTGTGGGGAAGCAATCCTGGAGTGAAGGTCAGCGTGGGGAAGCAATCCTGGAGCGAAGGTGAGCGTGAGGAAGTAATCCTGGAGTGAAGGTCAGTGTGGGGATGTAATTCTGGAGTGAAGGTCTGCGTGGGGAAGCAATCCTGGAGCGAAGGTCAGTGTGGGGAAGTAATCCTGGAGTGAAGATCAGCGTGGGGAAGTAGTCCTGGAGCGAAGGTCAGTGTGGGGAAGTAATCCTGGAGCGAAGGTCAGTGTGGAGAAGCAATCCTGGAGTGAAAGTCAGCGTGGGGAAGCACTCCTGGAGTGGAGGTTAGTGTTGGGAAGCACTCCTGGACTGGAGGTTAGTGTGGGGAAGCACTCCTGGAGTGAAGGTCAGCGTGGGGAAGCACTCCTGGAGTGAAGGTCAGCGTGGGGAAGCACTCCTGGAGTGGAGGTTAGTGTGGGGAAGCAATCCTGGAGTGAAGGTCAGTGTGGGGAACTAATCCTGGAGCGAAGGTCAGCGTGGGGAAACAATCCTGGAGTGAAGGTCAGCGTGGGGAAGCAATCCTGGAGTCAAGGTCAATGTGGGGAAGTAATCCTGGAGTGAAGGTCAGTGTGGGGAAGCAATCCTGGAGTGAAGGTCAGTGTGGGGAAGCAATCCTGGAGTGAAGGTCAGCATGGGGAAGTAATCCTGGAGCGAAGGTCATTGTGGGGAAGTAATCCTGGAGTGAAGGTCAGCTTGGGGAAGCAATCCTGGAGTGAAGGTCAGTGTGGGGAAGTAATCCTGGAGTGAAGGTCAGTGTGGGGAAGCAATCCTGGAGTGAAGGTCAGCGTGGGGAAGCAATCCTGGAGCGAAGGTGAGCGTGGGGAAGTAATCCTGGAGTGAAGGTCAGTGTGGGGATGTAATTCTGGAGTGAAGGTCTGCGTGGGGAAGCAATCCTGGAGCGAAGGTCAGTGTGGGGAAGCAATCCTGGAGTGAAGGTCAGTGTGTGGAAGTAATCCTGGAGTGAAGGTGAGCGTGGGGAAGCAATCCTGGAGCGAAGGTCAGTGTGGGGAAACAGTCCTGGAGTGAAGGTCACCGTGGGGAAGTAATCCTGGAGCGAAGGTCAGTGTAGGGAAGTAATCCTGGAGTGAAGGTCAGCGTGGGGAAGTAATCCTGGAGTGAAGGTCAGCGTGGGGAAGCAATCCTGGAGTGAATGTCAGTGTGGGGAAGCAGTCCTGGAGTGAAGGTCAGTGTGGGGAAGCAATCCTGGAGTGAAGGTCAGTGTGGGGAAGCAATCCTGGAGTGAATGTCAGTGTGGGGAAACAATCCTGGAGTGAAGGTCAGCTTGGGGAAGCAGTCCTGGTGTGATGGTCAGTGTGGGGAAGCAATCCTGGAGCGAAGGTCAGTGTGGGGAAGTAATCCTGGAGTGAAGATCAGCGTGGGGAAGTAATCCTGAAGTGAAGGTCAGTGTGGAGAAGCAATCCTGGAGCGAAGGTCATTGTGGGGAAGCAATCCTGGAGTGAAGGTCAGCGTGGGGAAGCACTCGTGGAGTGGAGGTTAGTGTGGGGAAGCATTCCTGGAGTGAAGGTCAGTGTGGGGAACTAATCCTGGAGTGAAGGTCAGTGTGTGGAAGTAATCCTGGAGTGAAGGTCAGCGTGGGGAAGCAATCCTTGAGTGAAGGTCAGTGTGTGGAGGTAATCCTGGAGCGAAGGTCAGTTTGTGGAAGTAATCCTGGAGTGAAGGTCAGCGTGGGGAATCAATCCTGGAGTGAAGGTCAGCGTGGGAGAGCTATCTTGGAGTGAAGGTCAGCGTGAAGAAGTAATCCAGGAGTGAAGGTCAGTGTGGGGAAGAAATTCTGGAGTGAAGGTCAGCGTGGGGAAGCAATCCTGGAGTGGAGGTTAGTGTGGGGAAGCAATCCTGGAGGGGAGGTTAGTGTGGGGAAGTAGTCCTGGAGCGAAGGTCAGTGTGGGGAAGTAATCCTGGAGCGAAGGTCAGTGTGGAGAAGCAATCCTGGAGTGAAGGTCAGCGTGGGGAAGTAATCCTGGAGAGAAGGTCAGTGTGGGGAATCAATCCTGAAGTGAAGGTCAGCATGGGGAAACAATCCTGGAGTGAAGGTCAGCGTGGGGAAGCAATCCTGGAGTGAAGGTCAGTGTGGGGAAGTAATCCTGGAGCGAAGGTCAGCGTGGGGAATCAATCCTGGAGCGAAGATCAGTGTGGGGAAGTAATCCTGGAGTGAAGGTCAGCGTGGGGAAGCATTCCTGAAGCGAAGGTCAGCGTGCGGTAGTAATCCTGGAGTGAAGGTCATTGTGGGAAACTAATCCTGGAGCGAAGGTCAGCGTGGGGAATCAATCTTGGAGCGAAGGTCAGAGTGGGGAAGTAATCCTGGAGTGAAGGTCAGCGTGGGGAAGCATTCCTGAAGCGAAGTTCAGCGTGGGGAAGTAATCCTGGATCGAAGGTCAGTTTGGTGAATCAATCCTGGAGTGAAGGTCAGCGTGGGGAAGTAATCCTGGAGCGAAGGTCTGCGTGGGGAAGCAATCCTGGAGTGAAGGTCAGTGTGGGGAACTAATCCTGGAGTGAATGTCAGCGTGCGGTAGTAATCCTGAAGTGAAGGTCAGTGTGGGGAAGCAATCCTGGAGTGAAGGTCAGTGTGGGGAAGTAATTCTGGAGTGAAGGTCAGCGTGGGGAAGCAATCCTGGAGTGAAGGTCAGTGTGGGGAAACAATCCTGGAGTGAAGGTCAGTGTGGAGAAGTAGTCCTGGAGCGAAGGTCAGCGTGGGGAAGTAATCCTGGAGCGAAGGTCAGCGTGGGGAAGTAATCTTGGAGTGAAGGTCAGTGTGGGGAAGTAATCCTGGAGTGAAGGTCAGTGTGGGGAAGTAATCTTGGAGTGAAGGTCAGTGTGGAGAAGTAATCCTGGAGTGAAGGTCAGTGTGGGGAAGTAATCTTGGAGTGAAGGTCAGTGTGGGGAAGTAATCCTGGAGTGAAGGTCAGTGTGGGAAAGTAATCCTGGAGCGAAGGTCAGTGTGGGGAAGTAATCCTGGAGTGAAGGTCAGTGTGGGGAGGCAATCCTGGAGCGAAGGTCAGTGTGGGGAAGTAATCCTGGAGTGAAGGTCAGTGTGGGGAAATAATCCTGGAGTGAAGGTCAGTGTGGGGAAGTAATCCTGGAGTGAAGCTCAGTGTGTGGAAGTAATCCTGGAGTGAAGGTGAGCGTGGGGAAGCAATCCTGGAGCGAAGGTCAGTGTGGGGAAACAGTCCTGGAGTGAAGGTCACCGTGGGGAAGTAATCCTGGAGCGAAGGTCAGTGTAGGGAAGTAATCCTGGAGTGAAGGTCAGCGTGGGGAAGTAATCCTGGAGTGAAGGTCAGCGTGGGGAAGCAATCCTGGAGTGAATGTCAGTGTGGGGAAGCAGTCCTGGAGTGAAGGTCAGTGTGGGGAAGCAATCCTGGAGTGAAGGTCAGTGTGGGGAAGCAATCCTGGAGTGAATGTCAGTGTGGGGAAACAATCCTGGAGTGAAGGTCAGCTTGGGGAAGCAGTCCTGGTGTGAAGGTCAGTGTGGGGAAGCAATCCTGGAGCGAAGCTCAGTGCGGGGAAGTAATCCTGGAGTGAAGATCAGCGTGGGGAAGTAATCCTGAAGTGAAGGTCAGTGTGGAGAAGCAATCCTGGAGCGAAGGTCATTGTGGGGAAGCAATCCTGGAGTGAAGGTCAGCGTGGGGAAGCACTCGTGGAGTGGAGGTTAGTGTGGGGAAGCATTCCTGGAGTGAAGGTCAGTGTGGGGAACTAATCCTGGAGCGAAGGTCAGTGTGTGAAAGTAATCCTGGAGTGAAGGTCAGCGTGGGGAAGCAATCCTGGAGTGAAGGTCAGTGTGTGGAGGTAATCCTGGAGCGAAGGTCAGTTTGTGGAAGTAATCCTGGAGTGAAGGTCAGCGTGGGAGAGCTATCTTGGAGTGAAGGTCAGCGTGAAAAATTAATCCAGGAGTGAAGGTCAGTGTGGGGAAGTAATTCTGGAGTGAAGGTCAGCGTGGGGAAGCAATCCTGGAGTGGAGGTTAGTGTGGGGAAGCAATCCTGGAGTGGAGGTTAGTGTGGGGAAGTAGTCCTGGAGCGAAGGTCAGTGTGGGGAAGTAATCCTGGAGCGAAGGTCAGTGTGGAGAAGCAATCCTGGAGTGAAGGTCAGCGTGGGGAAGCACTCCTGGAGTGGAGGTTAGTGTGGGGAAGCACTCCTGGAGTGGAGGTTAGTGTGGGGAAGCACTCCTGGAGTGAAGGTCAGCGTGGGGAAGCACTCCTGGAGTGAAGGTCAGCGTGGGGAAGCACTCCTGGGGTGGAGGTTAGTGTGGGGAAGCAATCCTGGAGTGAAGGTCAATGTGGGGAAGAAATCCTGGAGTGAAGGTCAGTGTGGGGAAGCAATCCTGGAGTGAAGGTCAGTGTGGGGAAGCAATCCTGGAGTGAAGGTCAGCATGTGGAAGTAATCCTGGAGCGAAGGTCATTGTGGGGAAGTAATCCTGGAGCGAAGGTCAGCGTGGGGAAGTAATCCTGGAGTGAAGGTCAGTGTGGGGAATCAATCCTGAAGTGAAGGTCAGCATGGGGAAGCAATCCTGGAGTGAAGGTCAGTGTGGGGAAGTAATCCTGGAGCGAAGGTCAGCTTGGGGAAGTAATCCTGGAGTGAAGGTCAGTGTGGGGAATCAATCCTGAAGTGAAGGTCAGCATGGGGAAACAATCCTGGTGTGAAGGTCAGCGTGGGGAAGCAATCCTGGAGTGAAGGTCAGTGTGGGGAAGTAATCCTGGAGCGAAGGTCAGCGTGGGGAATCAATCCTGGAGCGAAGGTCAGTGTGGGGAAGTAATCCTGGAGTGAAGGTCAGCGTGGGGAAGCATTCCTGAAGCGAAGGTCAGCGTGGGGAAGTAATCCTGGATCGAAGGTCAGTTTGGGGAATCAATCCTGGAGTGAAGGTCAGCGTGGGGAAGTAATCCTGGAGCGAAGGTCTGCGTGGGGAAGCAATCCTGGAGTGAAGGTCAGTGTGGGGAACTAATCCTGGAGCGAAGGTCAGCGTGCGGTAGTAATCCTGGAGTGAAGGTCATTGTGGGGAAGTAATCCTGAAGTGAAGGTCAGTGTGGGGAAGCAATCCTGGAGTGAAGGTCAGTGTGGGGAAGTAATTCTGGAGTGAAGGTCAGCGTGGGGAAGCAATCCTGGAGTGAAGGTCAGTGTGGGGAAACAATCCTGGAGTGAAGGTCAGTGTGGGGAAGTAGTCCTGGAGCGAAGGTCAGCGTGGGGAAGTAATCCTGGAGCGAAGGTCAGCGTGGGGAAGTAATCCTGCAGCGAAGGTCAGTGTGGGGAAGTAATCCTGGAGTGAAGGTCAGTGTGGGGAAGTAATCCTGGAGCGAAGGTCAGTGTGGGGAAGTAATCCTGGAGTGAATGTCAGTGTGGGGAAGCAGTCCTGGAGTGAAGGTCAGTGTGGGGAAGCAATCCTGGAGTGAAGGTCAGTGTGGGGAAGCAATCCTGGAGTGAATGTCAGTGTGGGGAAACAATCCTGGAGTGAAGGTCAGCTTGGGGAAGCAGTCCTGGAGTGATGGTCAGTGTGGGGAAGCAATCCTGGAGCGAAGGTCAGTGTGGGGAAGTAATCCTGGAGTGAAGATCAGCGTGGGGAAGTAATCCTGAAGTGAAGGTCAGTGTGGAGAAGCAATCCTGGAGCGAAGGTCATTGTGGGGAAGCAATCCTGGAGTGAAGGTCAGCGTGGGGAAGCACTCGTGGAGTGGAGGTTAGTGTGGGGAAGCATTCCTGGAGTGAAGGTCAGTGTGGGGAACTAATCCTGGAGTGAAGGTCAGTGTGTGGAAGTAATCCTGGAGTGAAGGTCAGCGTGGGGAAGCAATCCTTGAGTGAAGGTCAGTGTGTGGAGGTAATCCTGGAGCGAAGGTCAGTTTGTGGAAGTAATCCTGGAGTGAAGGTCAGCGTGGGGAATCAATCCTGGAGTGAAGGTCAGCGTGGGAGAGCTATCTTGGAGTGAAGGTCAGCGTGAAGAAGTAATCCAGGAGTGAAGGTCAGTGTGGGGAAGAAATTCTGGAGTGAAGGTCAGCGTGGGGAAGCAATCCTGGAGTGGAGGTTAGTGTGGGGAAGCAATCCTGGAGTGGAGGTTAGTGTGGGGAAGTAGTCCTGGAGCGAAGGTCAGTGTGGGGAAGTAATCCTGGAGCGAAGGTCAGTGTGGAGAAGCAATCCTGGAGTGAAGGTCAGGGTGGGGAAGTAATCCTGGAGTGAAGGTCAGTGTGGGGAATCAATCCTGAAGTGAAGGTCAGCATGGGGAAACAATCCTGGAGTGAAGGTCAGCGTGGGGAAGCAATCCTGGAGTGAAGGTCAGTGTGGGGAAGTAATCCTGGAGCGAAGGTCAGCGTGGGGAATCAATCCTGGAGCGAAGGTCAGTGTGGGGAAGCATTCCTGAAGCGAAGGTCAGCGTGCGGTAGTAATCCTGGAGTGAAGGTCATTGTGGGGAACTAATCCTGGAGCGAAGGTCAGCGTGGGGAAGTAATCCTGGATCGAAGGTCAGTTTGGTGAATCAATCCTGGAGTGAAGGTCAGCGTGGGGAAGTAATCCTGGAGCGAAGGTCTGCGTGGGGAAGCAATCCTGGAGTGAAGGTCAGTGTGGGGAACTAATCCTGGAGTGAATGTCAGCGTGCGGTAGTAATCCTGAAGTGAAGGTCAGTGTGGGGAAGCAATCCTGGAGTGAAGGTCAGTGTGGGGAAGTAATTCTGGAGTGAAGGTCAGCGTGGGGAAGCAATCCTGGAGTGAAGGTCAGTGTGGGGAAACAATCCTGGAGTGAAGGTCAGTGTGGAGAAGTAGTCCTGGAGCGAAGGTCAGCGTGGGGAAGTAATCCTGGAGCGAAGGTCAGCGTGGGGAAGTAATCTTGGAGTGAAGGTCAGTGTGGGGAAGTAATCCTGGAGTGAAGGTCAGTGTGGGGAAGTAATCTTGGAGTGAAGGTCAGTGTGGAGAAGTAATCCTGGAGTGAAGGTCAGTGTGGGGAAGTAATCTTGGAGTGAAGGTCAGTGTGGGGAAGTAATCCTGGAGTGAAGGTCAGTGTGGGAAAGTAATCCTGGAGCGAAGGTCAGTGTGGGGAAGTAATCCTGGAGTGAAGGTCAGTGTGGGGAGGCAATCCTGGAGCGAAGGTCAGTGTGGGGAAGTAATCCTGGAGTGAAGGTCAGTGTGGGGAAATAATCCTGGAGTGAAGGTCAGTGTGGGGAAGTAATCCTGGAGTGAAGCTCAGTGTGTGGAAGTAATCCTGGAGTGAAGGTGAGCGTGGGGAAGCAATCCTGGAGCGAAGGTCAGTGTGGGGAAACAGTCCTGGAGTGAAGGTCACCGTGGGGAAGTAATCCTGGAGCGAAGGTCAGTGTAGGGAAGTAATCCTGGAGTGAAGGTCAGCGTGGGGAAGTAATCCTGGAGTGAAGGTCAGCGTGGGGAAGCAATCCTGGAGTGAATGTCAGTGTGGGGAAGCAGTCCTGGAGTGAAGGTCAGTGTGGGGAAGCAATCCTGGAGTGAAGGTCAGTGTGGGGAAGCAATCCTGGAGTGAATGTCAGTGTGGGGAAACAATCCTGGAGTGAAGGTCAGCTTGGGGAAGCAGTCCTGGTGTGAAGGTCAGTGTGGGGAAGCAATCCTGGAGCGAAGGTCAGTGTGGGGAAGTAATCCTGGAGTGAAGATCAGCGTGGGGAAGTAATCCTGAAGTGAAGGTCAGTGTGGAGAAGCAATCCTGGAGCGAAGGTCATTGTGGGGAAGCAATCCTGGAGTGAAGGTCAGCGTGGGGAAGCACTCGTGGAGTGGAGGTTAGTGTGGGGAAGCATTCCTGGAGTGAAGGTCAGTGTGGGGAACTAATCCTGGAGCGACGGTCAGTGTGTGGAAGTAATCCTGGAGTGAAGGTCAGCGTGGGGAAGCAATCCTGGAGTGAAGGTCAGTGTGTGGAGGTAATCCTGGAGCGAAGGTCAGTTTGTGGAAGTAATCCTGGAGTGAAGGTCAGCGTGGGAGAGCTATCTTGGAGTGAAGGTCAGCGTGAAGAAGTAATCCAGGAGTGAAGGTCAGTGTGGGGAAGTAATTCTGGAGTGAAGGTCAGCGTGGGGAAGCAATCCTGGAGTGGAGGTTAGTGTGGGGAAGCAATCCTGGAGTGGAGGTTAGTGTGGGGAAGTAGTCCTGGAGCGAAGGTCAGTGTGGGGAAGTAATCCTGGAGCGAAGGTCAGTGTGGAGAAGCAATCCTGGAGTGAAGGTCAGCGTGGGGAAGCACTCCTGGAGTGGAGGTTAGTGTGGGGAAGCACTCCTGGAGTGGAGGTTAGTGTGGGGAAGCACTCCTGGAGTGAAGGTCAGCGTGGGGAAGCACTCCTGGAGTGAAGGTCAGCGTGGGGAAGCACTCCTGGAGTGGAGGTTAGTGTGGGGAAGCAATCCTGGAGTGAAGGTCAATGTGGGGAAGAAATCCTGGAGTGAAGGTCAGTGTGGGGAAGCAATCCTGGAGTGAAGGTCAGTGTGGGGAAGCAATCCTGGAGTGAAGGTCAGCATGTGGAAGTAATCCTGGAGCGAAGGTCATTGTGGGGAAGTAATCCTGGAGCGAAGGTCAGTGTGGGGAAGTAATCCTGGAGTGAAGGTCAGTGTGGGGAATCAATCCTGAAGTGAAGGTCAGCATGGGGAAGCAATCCTGGAGTGAAGGTCAGTGTGGGGAAGTAATCCTGGAGCGAAGGTCAGCTTGGGGAAGTAATCCTGGAGTGAAGGTCAGTGTGGGGAATCAATCCTGAAGTGAAGGTCAGCATGGGGAAACAATCCTGGTGTGAAGGTCAGCGTGGGGAAGCAATCCTGGAGTGAAGGTCAGTGTGGGGAAGTAATCCTGGAGCGAAGGTCAGCGTGGGGAATCAATCCTGGAGCGAAGGTCAGTGTGGGGAAGTAATCCTGGAGTGAAGGTGAGCGTGGGGAAGCATTCCTGAAGCGAAGGTCAGCGTGGGGAAGTAATCCTGGATCGAAGGTCAGTTTGGGGAATCAATCCTGGAGTGAAGGTCAGCGTGGGGAAGTAATCCTGGAGCGAAGGTCTGCGTGGGGAAGCAATCCTGGAGTGAAGGTCAGTGTGGGGAACTAATCCTGGAGCGAAGGTCAGCGTGCGGTAGTAATCCTGGAGTGAAGGTCATTGTGGGGAAGTAATCCTGAAGTGAAGGTCAGTTTGGGAAAGCAATCCTGGAGTGAAGGTCAGTGTGGGGAAGTAATTCTGGAGTGAAGGTCAGCGTGGGGAAGCAATCCTGGAGTGAAGGTCAGTGTGGGGAAACAATCCTGGAGTGAAGGTCAGTGTGGGGAAGTAGTCCTGGAGCGAAGGTCAGCGTGGGGAAGTAATCCTGGAGCGAAGGTCAGCGTGGGGAAGTAATCCTGCAGCGAAGGTCAGTGTGGGGAAGTAATCCTGGAGTGAAGGTCAGTGTGGGGAAGTAATCCTGGAGTGGAGGTCAGTGTGGAGAAGTAATCCTGGAGTGAAGGTCAGTGTGGGGAAGCAATCCTGGAGCGAAGGTCAGTGTGGGGAAATAATCCTGGAGTGAAGGTCAGTGTGGGGAAGTTATCCTGGAGTGAAGCTCAGTGTGTGGAAGTAATCCTGGAGTGAAGGTGAGCGTGGGGAAGCAATCCTGGAGCGAAGGTCAGCGTGGGGAAACAGTCCTGGAGTGAAGGTCACCGTGGGGAAGTAATCCTGGAACGAAGGTCAGTGTAGGGAAGTAATCCTGGAGTGAAGGTCAGCGTGGGGAAGTAATCCTGGAGTGAAGGTCAGCGTGGGGAAGCAATCCTGGAGTGAATGTCAGTGTGGGGAAGCAGTCCTGGAGTGAAGGTCAGTGTGGGGAAGCAATCCTGGAGCGAAGGTCAGTGTGGGGAAGCAATCCTGGAGTGAATGTCAGTGTGGGGAAACAATCCTGGAGTGAAGGTCAGCGTGGGGAAGCAGTCCTGGAGTGAAGGTCAGTGCGGGGAAGCAATCCTGGAGCGAAGGTCAGTGTGGGGAAGTAATCCTGTAGTGAAGATCAGCGTGGGGAAGTAATCCTGAAGTGAAGGTCAGTGTGGAGAAGCAATCCTGGAGCGAAGGTCATTGTGGGGAAGCAATCCTGGAGTGAAGGTCAGCGTGGGGAAGCACTCCTGGAGTGGAGGTTAGTGTGGAGAAGCAATCCTGGAGCGAAGGTCATTGTGGGGAAGTAATCCTGGAGTGAAGGTCAGTGTGGGGACGTAATTCTGGAGCGAAGGTCAGCGTGCGGAAGCAATCCTGGAGAGAAGGTCAGTGTGGGGAACTAATCCTGGAGCGAAGGTCAGTGTGTGGAAGTAATCCTGGAGTGAAGGTCAGCGTGGGGAAGCAATCCTGGAGTGAAGGTCAGTGTGTGGAGGTAATCCTGGAGCGAAGGTCTGTTTGTGGAAGTAATCCTGGAGTGAAGGTCAGCGTGGGGAATCAATCCTGGAGTGAAGGTCAGCGTGGGAGAGCAATCTTGGAGTGAAGGTCAGTGTGGGGAAGTAATTCTGGAGTGAAGGTCAGCGTGGGGAAGCAATCCTGGAGCGAAGGTCATTGTGGGGAAGCAATCCTGCAGTGAAGGTCAGTGTGGGGAAGTAGTCCTGGAGTGAAGGTCAGTGTGGGGAAGTAATCCAGGAGTGAAGGTCAGTGTGGGGAAGTAATTCTGGAGTGAAGGTCAGCGTGGGGAAGCAATCCTGGAGCGAAGGTCAGTGTGGGGAAGTAGTCCTGGAGCGAAGGTCAGTGTGGGGAAGTAGTCCTGGAGCGAAGGTCAGTGTGGGGAAGTAATCCTGGAGCGAAGGTCAGTGTGGAGAAGCAATCCTGGAGTGAAAGTCAGCGTGGGGAAGCACTCCTGGAGTGGAGGTTAGTGTTGGGAAGCACTCCTGGACTGGAGGTTCGTGTGGGGAAGCACTCCTGGAGTGAAGGTCAGCGTGGGGAAGCACTCCTGGAGTGAAGGTCAGCGTGGGGAAGCACTCCTGGAGTGGAGGTTAGTGTGGGGAAGCAATCCTGGAGTGAAGGTCAGTGTGGGGAACTAATCCTGGAGCGAAGGTCAGCGTGGGGAAACAATCCTGGAGTGAAGGTCAGCGTGGGGAAGCAATCCTGGAGTCAAGGTCAATGTGGGGAAGTAATCCTGGAGTGAAGGTCAGTGTGGGGAAGCAATCCTGGAGTGAAGGTCAGTGTGGGGAAGCAATCCTGGAGTGAAGGTCAGCATGGGGAAGTAATCCTGGAGTGAAGGTCATTGTGGGGAAGTAATCCTGGAGCGAAGGTCAGCGTGGGGAAGCAATCCTGGAGTGAAGGTCAGTGTGGGGAAGTAATCCTGGAGTGAAGGTCAGTGTGGGGAAGCAATCCTGGAGTGAAGGTCAGCGTGGGGAAGCAATCCTGGAGCGAAGGTGAGCGTGGGGAAGTAATCCTGGAGTGAAGGTCAGTGTGGGGATGTAATTCTGGAGTGAAGGTCTGCGTGGGGAAGCAATCCTGGAGCGAAGGTCAGTGTGGGGAAGTAATCCTGGAGTGAAGATCAGCGTGGGGAAGTAGTCCTGGAGCGAAGGTCAGTGTGGGGAACTAATCCTGGAGCGAAGGTCAGCGTGGGGAAACAATCCTGGAGTGAAGGTCAGCGTGGGGAAGCAATCCTGGAGTCAAGGTCAATGTGGGGAAGTAATCCTGGAGTGAAGGTCAGTGTGGGGAAGCAATCCTGGAGTGAAGGTCAGTGTGGGGAAGCAATCCTGGAGTGAAGGTCAGCATGGGGAAGTAATCCTGGAGCGAAGGTCATTGTGGGGAAGTAATCCTGGAGCGAAGGTCAGCGTGGGGAAGCAATCCTGGAGTGAAGGTCAGTGTGGGGAAGTAATCCTGGAGTGAAGGTCAGTGTGGGGAAGCAATCCTGGAGTGAAGGTCAGCGTGGGGAAGCAATCCTGGAGCGAAGGTGAGCGTGGGGAAGTAATCCTGGAGTGAAGGTCAGTGTGGGGATGTAATTCTGGAGTGAAGGTCTGCGTGGGGAATCAATCCTGGAGCGAAGGTCAGTGTGGGGAAGTAATCCTGGAGTGAAGATCAGCGTGGGAAAGCAATCCTGGAGTGAAGGTCAATGTGGGGAAGCAATCCTGAAGCGAAGATCAACGTGGGGAAGCAATCCTGGAGTGAAGGTCAGTGTGTGGAAGTAATCCTGGAGTGAAGGTCAGCGTGGGAAAGCAATCCTGGAGTGAAGGTCACCGTGGGGAAGTAATCCTGGAGTGAAGGTCAGTGTAGGGAAGTAATCCTGGAGTGAAGGTCAGCGTGGGGAAGTAATCCTGGAGTGAAGGTCAGTGTGTGGAGGTAATCCTGGAGCGAAGGTCAGTTTATGGAAGTAATCCTGGAGTGAAGGTCAGCGTGGGGAAGCAATCCTGGAGTGAAGGTCAGCGTGGGAGAGCTATCTTGGAGTGAAGGTCAGCGTGGGGAAGTAATCCTGGAGTGAAGGTCAGCGTGGGGAAGTAATCCTGGAGTGAAGCTCAATGTGTGGAAGTAATCCTGGAGTGAAGGTGAGCGTGGGGAAGCAATCCTGGAGCGAAGGTCAGTGTGGTGAAACAGTCCTGGAGCGAAGGTAATCATGGGGAAGTAATCCTGGAGTGAAGGTCAGTGTAGGGAAGTAATCCTGGAGTGAAGGTCAGTGTGGGGAAGTAATCCTGGAGTGAAGGTCAGCGTGGGGAAGCAATCCTGGAGTGAATGTCAGTGTGGGGAAGCAGTCCTGGAGTGAAGGTAATTGTGGGGAAGCAATCCTGGAGTGAATGTCAGTGTGGGGAAACAATCCTGGAGTGAAGGTCAGCGTGGGGAAGCAGTCCTGGAGTGAAGGTCAGTGTGGGGAAGCAATCCTGGAGCGAAGGTCAGTGTGGGGAAGCAATCCTGGAGTGAATGTCAGTGTGGGGAAACAATCCTGGAGTGAAGGTCAGCGTGGGGAAGCAGTCCTGGAGTGAAGGTCAGTGTGGGGAAGCAATCCTGGAGCGAAGGTCATTGTGGGGAAGCAATCCTGGAGTGAAGGTCAGTGTGGGGAAACAATCCTGGAGTGAAGGTCAGCGTGGGGAAGCAATCCTGGAGTGAAGGTCAGTGTGGGGAAGTAATCCTGGAGCGAAGATCAGCGTGGGGAAGTAATCCTGGAGCGAAGGTCTGTGTGGGGAAGTAATCCTGGAGTGAAGGTCAGCGTGGGGAAGCATTCCTGAAGCGAAGGTCAGCGTGGGGAAGTAATCCTGGATCGAAGGTCAGTTTGGGGAATCCATCCTGGAGTGAAGGTCAGCGTGGGGAAGTAATCCTGGAGCGAAGGTCTGCGTGGGGAAGCAATCCTGGAGTGAAGGTCAGTGTGGGGAACTAATCCTGGAGCGAAGGTCAGCGTGCGGTAGTAATCCTGGAGCAAAGGTCATTGTGGGGAAGTAATCCTGAAGTGAAGGTCAGTGTGGGGAAGTAATTCTGGAGTGAAGGTCAGCGTGGGGAAGCAATCCTGGAGTGAAGGTCAGTGTGGGGAAGTAATCCTGGAGTGAAGGTCAGTGTGGGGAAACAATCCTGCAGTGAAGCTCAGTGTGGGGAAGTAGTCCTGGAGCGAAGGTCAGTGTGGGGAAGTAATCCTGGAGCGAAGATCAGCGTGGTGAAGTATTCCTGAAGTGAAGGTCAGTGTGGGGAAGTAATCCTGGAATGAAGGTCAGTGTGGGGAATCAATCCTGGAGTGAAGGTCAGCGTGGGGAAGTAATCCTGGATCGAAGGTCAGTTTGGGGAATCAATCCTGGAGTGAAGGTCTGCGTGGGGAAGTAATCCTGGAGTGAAGGTCAGTGTGGGGAATATATCCTGGAGTGAAGGTCAGCGTGCGGTAGTAATCCTGGATCGAAGGTCAGTTTGGGGAATCAATCCTGGAGCGAAGTTCAGCGTGGGGAAGTAATCCTGGAGTGAAGGTCAGTGTGGGGAATCAATCCTGAAGCGAAGGTCAGCATGGGGAAGCAATCCTGGAGTGAAGGTCAGCGTGGGGAAGTAATGCTGGAGTGAAGGTCAGTGTAGGGAATCAATCCTGAAGTGTAGGTCAGCATGGGGAAGCAATCCTGGAGTGAAGATCAGCGTGGGGAAGTAATCCTGGATCGAAGGTCAGTTTGGGGAATCAATCTGGAGTGAAGGTCTGCGTGGGGAAGCAATCCTGGAGTGAAGGTCAGTGTGGGGAAGTAATCCTGGAGTGAAGGTCAGCGTGCGGTAGTAATCCTGGAGCAAAGGTCATTGTGGGGAAGTAATCCTGAAGTGAAGGTCAGTGTGGGGAAGTAATTCTGGAGTGAAGGTCAGCGTGGGGAAGCAATCCTGGAGTGAAGGTCAGTGTGGGGAATCAATCCTGGAGTGAAGGCCAGCGTGGGGAAGTAATCCTGGAGTGAAGGTCTGCGTGGGGAAGCAATCCTGGAGTGAAGGTCAGTGTGGGGAAGTAGTCCTGGAGCGAAGGTCAGCGTGGGGAAGTAATCCTGGAGCGAAGGTCAGCGTGGGGAAGTAATCCTGGAGCGAAGGTCAGCGTGGGGAAGTAATCCTGGAGCGAAGGTCAGCGTGGGCAAGTAATCCTGGAGCGAAGGTCAGCGTGGGGAAGTAATCCTGGAGCGAAGATCAGCGTGGGGAAGTAATCCTGGAGCGAAGGTCAGCGTGGGGAAGTAATCCTGGAGCGAAGGTCAGCGTGGGGAAATAATCCTGGAGTGAAGGTCAGCGTGGGGAAGCAATCCTGGAGTGAAGGTCAGCGTGGGGAAGTAATCCTGGAGCGAAGGTCAGGGTGGGGAAGTAATCCTGGAGCGAAGTTCAGTGTGGGGAAGTAATCCTGGAGCAAAGGTCAGTGTGGGGAAGTAATCCTGGAGCGAAGGTCAGTGTCGGGAAGTAATCCTTTAGCGAAGGTCAGCGTGGGGAACTATTCCTGGAGCAATGGTCAGTGATGGGAAGTAATCCTGGAGCGAAGGTCAGTGTGGGGAAGTAACCCTGGAATGAAGGTCAGCGTGGGGATGTAATCCTGGAGTGAAAGTCAGCGTGGGGAAGTAATCCTCGAGCGAAGGTCAGTGTGGGGAAGTAATCCTGGAGCGAAGGTCTGCGTGGGGATCACAGACCCAGAGTGAAGGTCAGCGTGGGGAAGCAGTCCCAGAGAAATTTACCTTGGAGCAGCTGAGAGCCGTCAGAGTGGAGTAGAGGCTTGGAGCGATGCAGGGAAAGTTGTTGGACTGAGGTTTGGCACAGATATGTGGAAGCCCCTGCGCTGAGCTGCTCAATGTAATGTTTATATGGATTTGTTTATATGACAGTAATGTCAATCCTTTGACTATGTCTTATTTCTAATTTATTCTTTAAACACTGTAAAGTATTGCAGCTACTTTTCTTTTTAATTCCTCTTTTGTTTCTAAGATTTGTACCTAGGCACTTGTAGCTAAGATGGCGCCATAAGAAGCTACATTGTAAAACTTTCCACTGTACTCCTGTGCTGGAGTACATGTGACAATAAAGGATATTCTATTCTTGTATTAGTCTGCCAGACTATTCAGACCATTTGGCATCATGGTAGTCCATAAACCCACCAACACAATAAAACAGCAGCTAATCAGCTTGGAAGACCCTTTCCAGACAACAAGCAAAACTAATGTCATTTACAAAATAACTTGCAAGAACTGTAACAAACACTACATTGAACAATCAGGCAGAAAACCCACCACCAGGATACATGAACATCAACTAGATACAAAAAGGCATGACCCACTCTCACTAGTATCCTTACACACAGATGAAGAAGGATACCACTGTGACTGAGACAACACATCCATCCTAGGCCAAGCCAAACAGAGACACACATGAGAATTCCTAGAAGCATGTCATTCCAACCAGAACTCTATCAACAAACAAATTGACTTGGATCCCATTTAATACCCCCTGAGAAAAAGAAAGGAAATGACATCACCACAGGAAATGATGTCACCAACCCAAGGAAACCTAAACACGTAAATAAAAAGCAGGCTATGCCACCAGTGCTTCATCCAGAGGCTCACTCATGATGTTACCTAATATGGTGATGAAACATCTGAAAACGAACCTTCCTGCTCAACGAGCCTACATCCTGAAGTCAGTTTTATTGTCTATAATTGAACCTGATAAAATGATACAGCTATCAATCAGAGCATAGTGAGAAAGGAAGGATCACATACAGTAAACTTCATTACAATATTAAAAAAATTTCCTTCAAAACAACAAATATCTTCTCTGACATGATTTGAATAAAGCAAAGAAATGCCAAGGAAAAAAAATCTGCAACAACTGCAATGTTGCCAGAGGATGTTCTCAAAAAAAGAGCATCTGGGAAAACAAAGTTCCATAAACCCTACTGGGGCAATAAACTGATCTTGGATATTTTGCCCTCAAGCAGCAGATTTCTAATCCAACCAAGTTGTCAGTCATTTATAAAATCAGAGACTTGGGGTAAAATGGTGAAGTGGTAAACCTACTTCATTTATTTGAATTAATTGTACAAAAAAATTTACTAAGCAGGAAAAAAATGTCTGTGGGAAATCTATATATGGTGGTTACTACAGGAAAAGGTTACTTGACATCTGAAGATAAGCTTCCACACATCAGGATATACAATAAAAGATTGTTCTGAAGAGTAGTTAACCAGTTTTGTAAATAGTTTGGACATTACTGGAAACATACTATACGTTGAGTGTAATGTTTTCCAAGAGACCATCATGCATCTTAGATGTTGTGTAATTGGCTTTTAACTAATTTGAAATTGGCCTATTTACTATACATAAGAACGTAAGAAATAGAAGCAGGAGCCATCTGGCCTATCGAGCCTGATCTGCCATTCAGTAAGATCATGGCTGATCTTTTTGTGCACCCAGCTCCACTTATCCACCTGCTCACCATAACCCTTAATTCCTTTACTGTTCAAAAATCTATCTTTGCCTTAAAAACATTCAACAAGATAGTCTCACATGCTTTGCAGGGCAGGGAATCTGTAAAAATTCAATAGATCAAGAACTAGTTACAGTAAAAATTGACAACTTTATTTCTTAAAGTGTAACAGAGAATAATTAATTAACAACTATTTACAATTCCTTCCTCTAACCTATAGTAGTCCAATAAAACTCCCAGTTAAGATTTACAAAACAACACTTTTTAACTAATAACCAGGCAGCTTTCAGTTTGGCTACTTGGATCTTCCTGTGTCTTCTTTCCTTTTTCTTAGGGATTCTGCTTCATAGGTTACTGATTGATAATGGCACTTTTAAGAGAGCTATTTCTCAGGCAGTCTTTTTACATGCTGATAGCTGGGCAGTTCTCCTCTCAACTGTTCAATTTTCACTAGTCTTATACTCCCAAAGCATTGGATTGTGTCATTGGCTTTTAAGATTGTCAATATACTCAATTCAAACTTGAATGGAATTTGGTATTTTTGGGGGCATAATTTAAACTGATTGGCCTAATTCAAATATGTTTTGTCATTTCCAGGCAACCAGCTAACTTAGCTTTTGACCAAGTGTTACGTTGTTATCTTATTGAGAACTCTTGGTGCTGTCAGGTAGCTCTACTAGCTTTTAACTCTCTTAAAGGTACAGTAAGCCACACCTTCATAACACCTCTCCTTAAGAAATAAATGAACCATATAATGAACAGATTGCTTCATTTTCTCTACTTTTTAATACATTACGCTAACATACAGATAACTTTAATATAAGTTCACCTTAACTTCTTCCCATATATCAATAAATACAAATCTCACCTCAACTTTATCAGTTAAATCCACGATAACACATCTGCGATTACATTTTTCTGACCTGCAACATGTATAATTTTTAAATTAAAAGTCTGTAACGTAAGACTCCAATGAAATAGTAGAATGTAAGCAGATAATGATCTGTGTGTAAAACCATCTCCGACACATTGTTCGTGACATACATATTAAAATATTGTAAGACAAGTACCAAACTCAACAGTTCTTTTTTGATTGTGAAGTATTTTCTCTGGTGGATGTTGATCTTCTTCAAAAAGTGACAAACTGGCAGTTCAATCCCATTTTCATCTTCCTGTAGGAGTATAGCTCCAACTCCTATGTCACTAACATCGATGGCAACTTTAAAAGATTTTGAAAAGTTTGGTGTAGCTAAAACTGGTGTGGTGGTTAATATTGATTTCAAATGGTCGAATATCTCCTGGCATGGTTCTGTCAACTGAAACGTTGTGTTCTTCTTCAACAAATCAGTTAATGGTGCTACTACACTGCTGAAGTTTGGAACAAACTTCCAACAGAATCCGCTGAGTCCTAAGAATCGAAGCACCTCTTTCATCGAGGTTGGTCATAGAAATTCCTCGATGGCCTTTGTCTTTGCATTCCGTGGGGTCAACCTTCCATGACCGATGTTATGTCCCAAGAACTTCACCTCTGCTTTCTCAAATTCGGTTTTATTTATCACCAGTTTTGCTTCTTGTAGTCGTTCAAAGAGGTCTGCCAACTGTACTATGTGATCTTTCCAGGACTGAGTAAAGATCACTACATTGTCCAAATAGACTGCACAGTTTGTTAACCCAGCCCCAACTCTGTTCATGAGTCTTTGAAATGTGGCGGGTGTGTTCTTCAATCCAAAGGGCATCACTTTGAATTGATATAGCCCATTTGGGGTACAAATGCAGAAATTTATTTTGCCATCTCTGATAAAGGTACCTGCTAGTAAACATGCATTAAGTCCAACTTGGTGATGTAACTGGCTTGTCTGACTTTCTCGATACAGTTCCTCCAATCTAGGAATTTGATATGAGCCCAATTTTGTAATGGCGCGACCTTCTGATAATCCATGCAGAATCAATGAATCCCATTCAGTTTGGGAACTAAATTGATTGGCGAACTCCACTCGCTCTTGCTTGGTTCAATGATGTCCTTGTCGAGCATGGCCTCCACCTCCATCTGGACGTCTCTGACTTTGAAAGGATTAAGCTGATAGGGGTGTTGTTTTATCGGAGCAGTATTCCCTATGTCTACTTCATGTACAATAGCATTATCTTCCCCATCTGATTCTTACATATGCCCTTATATTGCTGTAACAAATCTTTCAACTGTGTTCTATGCTCCTGAAACAGATAGTTTACTAACCTATCCCACTCCTCAAGGACTTCTTCATTTTGTCATCTATTTTGAGGCACATCAAAATCCACATCATCTGGATTTGATTCTGACTCTGTGGGGCAGTAACTAACACCTGTTTCTCCAGTTCTTTTTCTCTAGTATAATATGGTTTCAACATGTTCACATGACATACCTGATACCTTTTTTTCTATCTGGTATCTTTACTAGATAGTTCACCTGACTCAACTTTTTCTCATTTTGATAGCGACTGCTAAACCTGGCTTTGAAGGGATCTCCTATCACTGGTAACAGTACTAACATGTTATCCCCTTGGGAAAATGTTCGAGTCTCAGAGCTTTTATCTGCCACCTGCTTCATTCTACACTGTTCCCTTTTTATGTGCTGTTTAGCTAACTCACCTACTCTATTTAATGTCTCTCACCTCCAATACAGAATCTAAGTGTGAGATCTCTGAATTTGCTCTTGTCAATTTTTCTTTAATTAATTTCAAAGGGCCTCTCACTTCATGCCTGAATATTAACTCAAAGGGAGTGAACTGAGTAGATTCTTTTGGGGCATTTCTAATGGCAAATAATATGAATGGAATACCCTTATCCCAATTATTCGGGTAATCCTGACAGTATGCTCTCAACATGGTCTTCAAGGTCTGATGTCACCTTTCTAAAGATCCCTGGGATTCAGAATGATATGCACTGGATTTAAAGTGCTAGATACCTAAGCTATCCATAACCCCCTTAAACAGTCTAGCAGTAAAATTTGAACCTTGGTCTGACCGAATCTCTCTGGGTAGCCCATACCGTGTGAAGAAAGCTACTAACTCCTCTATTACCCTTTTTGCCTTGATACTCCGTAATGGAATCACCACAGGACATCTGGTAGACACGTCCATTATGGTTAACAAGTATTGGTTCCCACTTTTATTTCTCGGGAGGGGACCTACACAATCAATTATAACCCACGTGAAAGGTTCTTCAAATGTGGGAATTGGCAACAAAGGTGCTGGTTTTATTAGAGTCTGTGGCTAACCTACCAATTGGCATGTATGACATGTACATCAAAGGTTAACCTCATCCTTGTGCATTCCAGGCCAATAAAAATATTTTTGTACCTTAGCCCGAGTCTTTCATACTCCTAAGTAATCTCTTCCAGGTAGTTCATATGCTACCTGTAACACTTCCTGTCTGTATGCTATCGGCAACACAATCTGGTGCACTTCAGCCCATTTCTCCTCTGCACTAACCTGCTGTGGTCTCCATTTCCATCTTAGGATTCTATCTTTCAGATAATCACCCTCATGAATATTCTCTGCCTCCTTTTCAGAGTACGCACCCACATATATATCTTTTTATCATCTTGTCTTGCTGTTGCAAGTTTCTTAGCTTTTCAGGAGTAAACACTTCTGTCTGACCCTCTGCCTGTTCAGGTTTTTCCTGCGCCATTACATCAAACAGGGTATCCGTTAACTGAACTTCAACTCCTTCATCTTTCTCTTTATTTTTCGCTTCGTTATATGACTTATGATAGTGAGACCTGGTTACCACACAGTCTGGGAAAATACCAGAATATTTCTGTTTTAACTCCTCAGTTTCTTGGTTTTCCTTGGGCTTCTCCACAACAAGGGCTATCACTCCCACCTTGGGTCCTGCCAAATCATTCCCAAGAACAAACTGAATTCCTGAAACTGACTCTCTATCAATCACTCCCACTGTAGTCTCCCCAGCCTTACATTGGCACTCCAATCTGATCTTACAAAGGAGAATGTTAAATTTCTGTCCATCTATCCCTCAAATTACCACACTCTCGGATAACATTTCAGAAAGAATGCATATTCGCTCATCTCTTACTATCGGTGACTGGTTAGATTAGATTCCCTACAGTATGGAAACAGGCCCTTTGGCACAACAAGTCCACACCGTTCCTCCAAAGAATAACCCACCCAGATCCATTTTCCTCTGACTAATGCACCTAAGACTATGGGCAATTTAGCATGGCCAATTCACCTGACCTGCACACCTTTGGACTGTGGGAGGAAACCGGAGCACCCGGAGGAAACCCACGTAGACACGGGGAGAATGTGCAAACTCCACATAGACAGTAGCCCGAGGCTGGAATCGAACCTGGGTCCCTGGTAAGAGATGAGCGAATATGCACTCTTTCTGATCTGTTATCCGAGAGCATGGTAAGTTAAGGGATAGAGGGACAGAAATTTAATGTTTCCCCTTTGTAAGATCAGGTTGGAGTGGCAGAGTGTCAGTTCCAGGTATTCAGTTCGTTCTTGGGAATGATTTGGCAGAATCCAAGTTGGGAGTGATAGCCCTTATTGTGGAGAAGCCCAAGGAAAACCAAGAAACTGTGAGGCAGCAGTGCTAACCACTGAGCCACCATGCCACCCATCCTGCATCTCTCAAAATTATAACTTCTTGTCCTTCTCCCCTTGTTCTTTCTGAGTAAACATTACCCACAGAGGTGAATTCTTTGTAGACATCAGGTACTAATTCCATACCCAGTCCCTGCCTAGGCTGTGGATTCTTCTGCAGCTCCTTGGCTCTTCTTGGGGTCTTCTCTACTATCTTCACTAATGCCACTGGCTTAACTTCTTTTAACACATCTTTTCCCACAGCACCTTTCTTTAATGACCAGTACTATGACTTTACGTGTCCCACTTTACCACGTGGAAACACCTGAGGCCTTTCACCTCCTTTCCACCCTCTTGGGCTTCTTTTTTATCCTGTGGAAAATTTTTACCAGTGCTCTCTACTCTTGGCTTCATAATGTAGGATCTCCCCTTTTTCCAACTTCTATCCCTCACAGGATGAAATTCTGGTTGGAAGCTCATCTTATGCACCAACATGTATTCATCTGCTAATTCTTCTGTCCTTCTCACTTCCTGAACTTTCTGTTCCTCCACGTGAATTTTTACCATCTCTGGAAGTGAGTTTTTACAACTCTTCCAGCAGAATAATCTCTCTGAGTGCCTCAAAGGTCTTATCTATTTTCAAAGCAGATACCCATTGAACAAAATGATTATGTTTAATTCTTTCAAACTCAACATAAGTCTGACCTGGTTCCTTCTTTGTATTTCTGAACTGCTGTCTATATGCTTCTGGTACCAATTCATAAGCACTTAAAATAGCCTATTTAACCTCTTCATAATCTCTTGACCCCTCAACTGACAATGCGGCAAATACTTTACTAGCTCTGCCTACCAGTTTAATCTCAATTAGCATTACCCATAAATCCTCGGACCACTCTATCTGCCTAGCCAATTTTTCAAATAAAATAAAGAAGGCTTCAACATCTTTCTCATCAAAATGTGGCAGTGTTTTGACATATTTATATATATAAGTACCTTCTCCTTTAGCCTCCATCCTGTTAACTTGTCTTTGCTGTCTAAGTCACAACTTCTCAAGTTCAAATTCTCTCTCTTTTTCTCAGCTGAGAACTTTCTCGCTCTTTCTTTTTCCTTTCTCTCTCTTTCTCTCCCTTTTTTCTCTCTCTTTTTGCTCAGCTAAAAATCTTCTCTCTTTTTTTCCTCTATCTCTGCTCTTCTCTCTCTCTCTTTCTCTCTCCTCCCTCTCTCTCTTTCCTCTCTCACACTCTTTCCCTTTCACTCTCCCTTTGTTTATCTTCGAATTCCATTTTCCTTAATTGGAGTTTAAGTTTTTCTATCTCTACTGCATTGTCTATTTCTCTGACACACCTAAGTATTTGAGTAATTGCCTGACAATTTTCAGCTTTACTTTTGTGCTTGGTTAAACCCAAATCAAACTTATTTGCTAATTCTAAAAGCATGGCCCTTTTCTTTCCTTCTAAACTTTCTTGGCAAATTTGAGAAACAACTTCAAATCCCAGAATCTCTTTAACAATTTTTAAGAGCCATTTCTCTCATGTTTAATTTAATCAACCTCAAGTCACTGAAAGTAAACAAATTGTCACACCTACGTTTTATTTAAAAATCTAGGACACTAACTTGCAAATGTTGAAATTTGCTGGGATTTTTTTGACATGGAGTAAACTCTCCTGCTTAATCAGATCTAAAAGTTGAAGTTCTAAATTGGAGAAAGGCTAATTTCGATGGTATTAAGCAAGAACTTTCAAAAGCTGATTGGGAGCAGATGTTCGCAGTTAAAGGGACGGCTGGAAAATGGGAAGCCTCCAGAAATGAGATAACGAGAATCCAGAGAAAGTATATTCCTGTTAGGGTGAAAGGAAAGGCTGGTAGGTATAGGAAATGCTGGATGACTAAAGAAATTGAGGGTTTGGTTAAGAAAAAGAAGGAAGCATATGTAAGGTATAGACAGGATAGATCGAGAGAATCCTTAGAGTATAAAGGCAGTAGGAGTATATTTAAGAGGGAAATCAGGAGAGCAAAAAGGGAACATGAGATAGCTTTGGCAAATAGAATTAAGGAGAATCCAAAGGGATTTTACAAATATATTAAGAACAAAAGGGTAACTAGGGAGAGAATAGGGCCCCTCATTGATCAGCAAGGCGGCCTTTGTGTGGAGCCACAGAAATGGGGGAGATACTAAATGAATATTTTGCATCAGTATTTAGGATATGGAAGATATAGACTGTAGGGACATAGATGGTGACATCTTGCAGAATGTCCATATTACAGAGGAGGAAGTGCTGGATGTCTTGAAATGCATAACGGTGGATAAATCCCCAGGACCTGATCAGGTGTACCGTAGAACTCTGTGGGAAGTTAGAGAAATGATTGTTGGGCATCTTGCTGAGATATTTGTATCATCGATAGTCACAGGTGAGGTGCCAGAAGGCTGGAGGTTGGCAAACGTGGTGCCACTGTTTAAGAAGGGTGGTAAGGACAAGTCAGGGAACTATAGACCAGTGAGCCTGACGTCGGTGGTGGGCAAGTTGTTGGAGGGAATCCTGAGGGACAGGATGTACATGTATTTGGAAAGGCAAGCACTGATTAGGGATAGTCAGCATGGCTTTGTGCGTGGGAAATCATGTCTCACAAACTTGATGAATTTTTTGAAGAAATAACAAAGAGGATTGATGAGGGTAGAGTGGTAGATGTGATCTATATGGATTTTCAGTAAGGCATTCGACAAGGTTACCAATGGGAGGCTGGTTAGCAAGGTTAGATCTCACGGAACACAGGGAGAACTTGCCATTTGGATACAGAACTGGCTCAAAGGTAGAAGAGAGAGGGTGGTGGTGGAGGGTTGTTTTTCAGACTGGAGGCCTGTGACCAGTGGAATGCCACAAGGATCGGTGCTGAGTCCTCTACTTTTTGTCATTTACATAAATGATTTGGATGTGAGCATAAGAGGTACAGTTAGTAAGTTTGCAGACAGCACCAAAATTGAAGCTGTAGTGGACAGCGAAGAATGTTACCTCAGATTACAACAGGATCTTGACCAGATGGGCCAATGGGCTGAGAAGTGGCAGATGGAGTTCAATTCAGATAACTGTGAGGTGCTGCATTTTGGGAAAGCAAATCTTAGCAGGACTTATACACGTAATCGTAAAGTCCTAGGGAGTGTTGCTGAACAAAGAGACCTTGGAGTGCAGGTTCATAGCTCCTTGAAAGTGGAGTCGCAGGTTGATAGGATAGTGAAGAAGGCATTTGGTATGCTTTCCATTATCGGTCAGAGTATTGAGTACAGGAGTTGGGAGGTCATGTTGTGGCTGTACAGGACATTGGTTAGGCCACTGTTGGAATATTGCAAGCAATTCTGGTCTCCTTCCTATCGGAAAGGGTTCAGAAACGATTTACAAGGATGTTGCCAGGGTTGGAGGGTTTGAGCTATAGGGAGAGGCTGAATAGGCTGAGGCTGTTTTCCCTGGAGCGTTGGAGGCTGAGGGGTGACCTTATAGAGGTTTACAAAATTTTGAGCGGCATGGATAGGATAAATAGGCAAAGCCTTTTCCCTGGGGTGGGGGAGTCCAGAACTAGTGGGCATAGGTTTAGGGTGAGAGGGGAAAGATATAAAAGAGACATATGGGGCAACTTTTTCACACAAAGGATGATATGTAATTGGAATGAGCTGCCAGAGGAAGTGGTGGAGGCTGGTACAATTGCAACATTTAAGAGGCATTTGGATGGGTATATGAATAGGAAGGGTTTGGAGGGATATCCGGCCGGGTGCTGGCAGGTGGGACTAGATTGGGTTGGGATATCTGGTCGGCATGGATGGGTTGGACCAAAGGGTCTGTTTCCATGTTGTACATCTCTATGACTCTAATTTAAAACCAGCAACACAGAAAAGATTTATCCCGTGCAGTAATCTCGGAAAATTTGATAGATCAAGAACTACTTAAAGTAAAAATTGACAACTTTATTCCTTAAAGTATAACAGAGAATAATTAACTAACAACGATTCATAATTCCTTCCTCTAACCCATCTGTTACCTTCCTCTCTACAATACTTGTCCAATAAAACTCCCAGTTACGATTTACTAAACAACACTTATCTCAAAGCCAGGCAGCTTTCGGTTCTTCTATTTGGATCTTCCTGTGTCTTCTTTTCTTCTTCTTAGGGATTCTGCTTCACAGGTTACCGATCAATAACAGTACTTTTAAGAGAGCAATTTTTTAGGCAGTCTTTTTAAATGCTGGTAGATGGGCAGGTCTCCTCTCAACTGTTCAATTTTCCCTTGTCTTATACTCCCAAAGCATTGCATTGTGTCATTGGCTTTAAAGTTGTCAATATACTCAATTCAAACTTGAATGGAATTTGGTATTTTTTAGGGTATAATTTAAACTGACTGGCCTAATTCGAATTTGTTTTGTTGTTTCCAGGCAACCAACTAATTTAGCTTTTGGCCAAGTGTTACATTGTTACCTTATTGATAACACTTGATGCTGTCAGGTAGCTCTATCAGTTTTTAACTCTCTTAAAGCTACAGTACACCCACATCTTCATAACAAGTCCTAAATGTGCTCTGCCTTATTTTGAGGCTATGACCCTTAGTTCCAGTTTCACCCACCATTGGAAACAACCTCCCTGCTTCTACCTCACCTATTTCCTTCATAATTGTATATGTTTCTATGAGGATTCCCCCCACCCCCCATTCTTCATTAGATTGAGCTTGCCTGCTGCTGAAGATGTCAGATGGGCATCCTTCCCCACGTGATAGCAATAGCTCAGCCTAATGCCAGCAAGAAAGACTTGCGGCAGTGAAACCACTCGAAATTTGTCAGTACTCCCTGTAATCTGCTATAAATGTTCAGTGTCTGTGTATGTAGGTATATAGACCCAAAAGCCAGTGGATCATGTTTCACAGCATATCGCTTTACCTGTTCACAAGATGCAAGGAACTGATCATATCTAGTATGCCCATGTTTATAAACCTCACAACACAGTATGCAACACTAATTATTATTCCATAGTTGGACTGCATTTGTTATATAATCCTGAGTGTGTTGGAATTATGCAAACAACCAATTTAGGATTGTTAGTTTGGTACATTGTAGACACAAATAAAATACAGGAAGTTACACATTGTTGCATAGGACCCTGTTCTTTGTAGATAGAAAGAACACGTATAAACTCTGAGCTTGTTTCAATACAGCCAAATAGGTGGCTGTACTTTGGTTAATTTCTCAGGATAATGTCTTGACCAATCAGGTTTAATCTGCTTGTTTAAACTTTAAACAAAACTTGGCAATTATCTGTTCATTATCATGAACTGTTTCATTCTCTGTGGCAATGCTTTATCAATCAAAGTCTATTTGCTATTCGATCAGCATTCTCCTCCAATACAATGAAAATGCTGTTATCCTTTTGCTTTGGTATTTATTATGAATTGTTCAAATATGTGCAAGACACACAGGTATTTGACAAAATATATACAAGACCACAGAGTGAACTGTATTGTTTTAAAAAATTATTTTACAAAAGTAAAGGGGCACTGCTGCCTCACAGCGCCAGAGACCCGGGTTCGATTCCCGCCTTGGGCGACTGTGTGGAGTTTGCACGGTCTCCCCGTGTCTGCATGGGTTTCCTCCCACAAACCAAAAGATTTGCAGGTTAGGTGAATTGGCCATGCTAAATTGCCCATAGTGTTCAGGGATGTGTGGGTTAGGTGCATTTATCAGGGGTAAATATAGGGTAAGGGAAAGGTGGGTTACTCTTTGGAGGGTTGGTGTGGATTTTTTGGGCTGAAGGGCTTGTTTCCACACTGTAGGGATTCTAATTCTGAAGTGCACAACCTATTAAATATTTGAAATATGGCTGTGTAGTAGACTTGGTTAAAACAAGGCTTTATTAAATAGATTTATTTTAAATGTTAAAAGTCCTTAACTGTATTGTAACACATCAAAAAGGAGGACAAACTGTTTGAAGAGGAGGAGGAGGAGACATCTCAGTTTCACTGCTCTTTGAAATCTGGCTCTGAAATCCGCAGCACAAAGTGAGGACAGCATGTTCAGTGGCTGCAAAGGAAACCGTGGCAATGAGTTTCTTTCTGTTGGACTACTGCCAAGTTCCAGTCAGTGACAAATCCAGCACCTCACAGTTCTTGGGTCACTGTTGTGTAAGTTATGTTACTGATGTTCTATATGCATGTCGAACCTGCAAAACAAAATGTGCAGTCAGTTGCACTCGGCTGAGGAAGCCAGCCATTCTGACAAAGCTACACACTACTACAGAGACGTCTTCTAACGGTACTACTTCCTCAATGTCCAGCTGGCATGCACCCATAGCAAATGCATTATTTGTCAATGCCCACTCTCCTTGTTGCTGCCATGCTGATAGTCTGCTGTACCCTCAGCTTTCAATCATCATAAGAGATCATAATATGAATACTGTGAGACAAGGTTCAGAGCTCCAATTTGTAGTCCACACAAGAGTGGGCAACATGCATACAATGAGAGCCTCACTGCATTATAGAAATATCCATTGGATGGACAGCTCTGGAGAGTTTCCAAAACAACAGGGAAATGTGCCAGACTGCAACACTTGGTCGAGGTCAACTCCTTTATCTGGAGGACCAACAAGTTTCAGGCAGACCAATGAATGTCTTTTACTGAGTTGATGGTCCTCCTTCACCGAGATGATGGCCCTCTCGGCATAGTCGATTTCCTTTTATTCATTTGTGGGACTTGGGTGTCACTGGCATGATAGCCCAACCCTATTTGCCCCTGAGAAGGTGGTGGTGAGCTGCCATCTTGAACCACTACAGTTCACTTGCTGTTGGCTGACCCACAATGCCAGTAGGGAGGGAATTCCAGGATTTTGACCCAATGACTGTGAAGGAACGGCGGTATATTTCCAAGTCAAGGTGGTGAGTGGCTTGGAGGGGAAGTTGCAGGTGGTGGTGTTCCCAAATACCTGCTGCCCTTGTCCTTCTAGGTGGAAGTGGTCGTGGGTTTGGAAGGTGCTGTCTAAGGATCTTCAGTGAATTTCTGCTGTGCATCTTGTGGATAGTACACACTACTGCTACTGAGTGCTGGTGGTGGAGGGATTGAATGTTTGTATATGTGGAGCCAATCAATGGGTTGCTTTGTCCTGGATGTTGTCAAGCTTCTTGAGTGTTGTTGGAGCTGCACCAATCCTGGCAAATGGGGAGTATTCCATCACACTCCTGACTTGTGCCTTGTGGATGGCGAATAGACTTTTGGGGGTCAGGAGATGATTTACTCGCTGCAGTATCCCTAGTTCCTGACCTGCTGTTGTAACCAATATGTTTATGTTGTGAGTTCAGTTGAGTTTCTGGTCAATGGTAACCCCAAGAATGTTGACAATGGGTGATTCAGCGATGGCAGTACCGTAGAATGTCAAGAGGCGGTGGTTAAGTTGTCTCTTGTTGGTGATGGTCATTGTCTGGCATTTGTGTGGTTCAAAGTTTGGGAGAAGATTTGTAGCTCGGGTGCTCATTGTTGTGATTCTGTTCGCCGAGCTGGGAATTTGTGTTGCAGATGTTTCGCCCTCTGTCTAGGTGACATCCTCAGAGCTTGGGAGCCTCCTGTGAAGTGCTTCTGTGATGTTTCCTCCGGCATTTATAGTGATTTGTATCTGCCGCTTCCGGTTATCAGTTCCAGCTGTCCGCTATATATTGGCCGGTATATCGGGTCCAGGTCGATGTGCTTATTGATTGAATCTGTGGATGTGTGCCATGCCTCTAGGAATTCCCTGGCTGTTCTCTGTTTGGCTCGTCCTATAATAGTAGTGTTGTCCCAGTCAAACTCATGTTGCTTGTCATCTGAGTGTGTGGCTACCAAGGATAGCTGGTCATGTCGTTTCGTGGCTAGTTGGTGTTCATGGATGCGGATCGTTAGCTGTCTTCCTGTTTGTCCTATGTAGTGTTTTGTGCAGTCCTTGCATGGGATTTTGTACACTACATTGATTTTGCTCATGCTGGGTCCTTCGTCCTGGTGAGTTGTTGTCTGAGAGTGCTGTTGTGAGTCCTAGTGGTCCTAGTGGCTGTCAGTTCAGAAATGCTTTTGATGTATGGTAGTGTGGCTAATCCTTTGGGTTGTGACATGTCCTCATTCTGTTGTCTTTGCCTTAGGCATCTGTTGATGAAATTGCGGGGGTATCCGTTTTTGGCGAATACATTGTATAGGTGTTCTTCTTCCTCTTTTTGCACTTCTGGTGTACTGCAGTGTGTTGTGGCCCTTTTGAACAGTGTCTTGATGCAACTTCTTTTGTGTGTGTTGGGGTGGTTGTTTTCGTAGTTTAGGACTTGGTCTGTGTGTGTGGCTTTCCTGTATACCTTTGTGGTGAATTCTCCGTTCGGTGTTCTCTCTACCATCACGTCTAGGAATGGGAGTTGGTTGTCCTTTTCTTCCTCTCTAGTGAATCAGATTCCTGTGAGTGTGGCGTTGATGATCCAGTGTGTGTTCTCTATTTCTGTGTTTTTAATGATTACGAAGGTATCATCTACATATCTGTGTGGTGCTTGACACTTGTCAGCCCAAGCCTGGATATTGTTGCATTTGAGCACAGACTGCTTAAGTATCTGAGGAGTGGCGAATGGTGCTGAACACTGAGCAATCATCGGCAAACATCCCCACTTATGACCTTATGACAGAGGGAAGGTCATTGATGAAGCAGATGAAGATTGTTGGGCCTAGGACACTACCCTGAGGGACTCCTGCAGAGACATCCTAGAGATTAGATGATTGACCCTCCACAACCACAAATATCTTCCTTTATGCCTGGTATGACTCTAACCAGCGGAGTATCTGCCCCTGATACCCATTGATTGCAGTTTTGGCAGAGCTCCTTGATGCCATACTCGGTCAAGTGCAGCTTTGATGTCAAGGGCTGTCTCTCTCACTCCACCTCTGGAATTTAGTTCTTTCGTCCATGTTTGAACCAAGGCTGTAATGAGATCAGGATCTGAGTAACCCTGGCAAAACCCAAACTGGGTATCACTGAGCAGGTTGTTGCTGAGCAGCTGCTGCTTGATAGCACTGTTGATGACCCCCTCCATCACTTTACTGATGATAGAGAGTAGACTGATTGGGCAATAAATAGCTGGGTTGGATTTATCCTGTTTTTTGTGTACAGGACATACCTGGGCAATTTTCCACATTGTCAGAAAGATGCTAGTGTTGTACCTGTACTGGAAGAGCTTGGCACTGGAGCGGCAAGTTTTGGAGCATACGTCTTCAGTACTATTGCCGGAATGTTATCAGGGCCCATTGCCTTTGCAGTATCCAGTGCCTCCAGTCATTTCCTGATATCATGTGGAGTGAATCAAATTGCCTGGAGATTAGTATCTGTGATGCTGGGGTCCACTGGAGGAGACCGAGATGGATCATCCACTCAGCATTTCTGACTGAAGATTGTTACGAATGCATCAGCCTTATCTTTTGGACCAAGGTGCTGGGCTCCTTCATCATTGAGGATGGGATATTTGTGGAGTCTCCTCCTCTAGTGAATGGTTAAAATTGTCCATCACCATTCATCACTGGATATGGTAGGACTGCAGAGCTTAGATCTGATCCATTGGTTGTGGGATTGCTTAGCTCTGTCTGTCACTTTTGTCTTGGTATGTCCCAGGGAACAGACCGTAGAGCGCAGAGTGCTGTGCCATGGAGCTGCTTGGGATGAACCTCGACAAAAACCACTGCAGCTCTGGAGAAATGCTGCAGTACCATCCAGAGCATGTCTCATGATTTGATGTGGCCTGCTGCACAACCTTGCTGGCATATAGTATGCCCGTCTGTGCCAGGTTTACAAAGAGCAGCTGAGGAGGAGGAAGAAGAAAAAAACAACAGAGGAGGAGAAGGAGTAAGAGTCTGCCCTCCTCAACATCAGCACGATTCAAAAGGGACGTTTTAATGAATTTTAGGCCCATAATTTATATATTTAAGCTTAGCACCTACTCTAAGGATCTCCTGAGATTTCTAAAACAAACCCAAATAATTTAGTAGTGGGACCAACTTTTGAAAAAAGTGCAGTGTTGCTTACTAACTAGTAACCCTAATGCATTTTTATGCTCAAAACATTATTATAAATACCAATTATTTTGCTATTGTGTTAAAGGACAGCATTAGTGTTTATGACTAGAAAGAGTTAAATCACCATTATCACGCTTAGCCTTACACTACACTGACTGGTTTCTATCTGATTGTATTGGTTTGTTCTTGTTTTCAGTCAATCTTCTTTCTCTCCTGTTCTACAAATATGTTATGGTTTGCCAGCGTTAACGCTTATCATTTAATTTCAGTGATTTTCAACTTGGTCATTTCTATACTGTGCAATAACATGGAGATTTATATATTTCTTAATAAATGGATCTGAACTAGTCTTAATAATTACACTCGTTTTGTGTTTAAAAAATAAAATCTGTCTTTTTGGATGAAATTCGAATTTTATTTTCACATGCTTTTCTCAAAATGGTGCAGACAATGAGTGTCCTTCTGGGCAAGCATTTTGGTTCTTTCAGGATCAAATAACAACCTTGCCTGAAAATCTAAAAACTGCAGTGTGACCAAACTCCCTGATGAGCAATGTGAAATCGAGGCCCAGCTCACCCCATGACCTCTCCACTTAAACTAGGGTTGCCATGGACACCACACTCCATAAATAAAACTGTTATTCCTTGTATTTTTTTTTGTTACAGATTAGGGAATGTGATTTGGACAATTCCTATCAACCGACTGTGGCCAGAAAACTCTGATATTTTAAAAAACAAATCTTTATTTTCCTGATTTAATTCTGGTGAATCGTATACACATTGAAGAATTTTAAGTTTGTCAAGCTGAATTTCCAGGGATCAAAATAACTTTGTGCTGTGGGAGATGGAGGGTTTCGACTCAACAGCTCACTGTGGTGAAAACATGCATGACAGTCCTTTTCAGTTAATCCAGCATTTATAGGGAAATCATTAAGGCTTTGTGTGGAGCTGTCTGCCGGCAGCCTTCTGCCATGAGTCAAGTTAATGATGTGGCAGGCATGCAGAGCTGGGTATGACCTGAAAGGCCGGCCCTGGAATTGTGTCACATGGTGTTGCTATTTTTTTCCCCTCAGTTGGGATCAATGAATCTTTTTCACATATTTTAATTCTTACAGTGCTTGACTGCTTCGCTTCAAAGAGACTTAATGATCATCCTTGTCAGCCAAACTTTCAGCCATTATCAAGACCACTTATACCACACACAACAGTTCTTTTCTCTCCCTGTTATAAAGGGACAGCAGATTAAATCTGAGTGGTACTGTCCTCTGTCCTCAGTGAAAGCATTTAAATTGCCTTTCTGTTACTGACTGACCCTTTGTTTTCTTCATTATTAAATGTCACTCATGGACACAGAGGGCAAGCTTTAACACACCACCATTAGCGACAGATCAGTGAAATTCTAACAAGCCCTCAGAATAGGTGTTTCCTTGTTTGTTGTAAAACTTATGTTATAGCCATATATAATCTGAGTTGCCAGAAAAGTTCATTTTGAAATGCCTTTAATGGCACTTAAAAGTTAATGTCATGGCATGCCATCCGTGCTTATTGCCTGACTCATATTGCGTAATTTAACACCGTACAAGTTATATCCTTGGGGACATCTTCGTGCGCCTCAATTACACTGACAAATACATCAAAGACAAAAAAAATCCTTTTCTTTAAAAAAGTACATATTGACTAACCTACAACTTCAGTTCGAGCAAACCTCTAACTGGGCGCCCAGTGCTCCTGTCGGTAACTGGTGGGAACACAATTTGTCATGAGCCAACGGATAGGCCCTTTTGGCCTGGAATGACCTGATAGTGACTCCTCAAATAAATTACTGCAAGCTGCTTCAGAAAACATTTATACTTCTGTATCACAGAATCACAGAATTGTTATGGCAGAGAAGGAGGCCATTTAGCACATTTGCCTTGAGTAGTTCTATCATCCATGCCAATCTCTTGCCTTTCCCCCATGTCCCTGAGTACCATTTCTATTAAAATAATCATCCAATTGTGAGAAACAAAGCTCACTCACTTCAATAATTTCAGTCCGAGACAAGATCTGAAGCAATCAGTATGTTTATTATATGCTTGCAAGCGTGGTGCCTGAAGTAAGGCACACAGAGTTTAGCAAGTACATATCTTATATAGGATTCACTACTCCCAACCCGGTGCCCATTACTATTGTTTATCTCTTGCCTTATCCAGCCTTGTGCATAACAAAGTAAAAGTTTTACTCTGCCATTTCACCACATCCTGCTGTGGCCCATTGTTAGGTATATCCTTCTTCACTATTACCTACTTCCTCCACCTGTGACATTTCCTCCCTTTCCCCAACCATATTGATCCTTATGACCTTTTAATTGGGCTTGTTTTTGTGTTTTTGCAAAAGTGGGAAACAGATGCTTATAACTACTGCTTGTACAAGCATATCTGGCTTAACCTACAGCCTCACAGCACCTTATCTATTTGTCTGTAACATCTACCATTGTTTGCAGGCACGTTTCATTCTTGTATGCACATTTTAGCTAATACAAAAACAATTATATATTTCCTCCACATAGTTTTCATTCTTGTTGACTCAGCTCTTGATTGAAACAGTTATACACTGGTGTGAGTATATTTACCTTGCATAAGTAATTATGATTGCAGAAGTAACACTACCTATATCCCACAATTTCCCCTTTTTCTTTAATTACCATTTGTTATCTTCTGCATTTTTCTTTTAAGCATCACCCCCAAAATTCGCAAGCATCATTCCAGAGATTTCATCCATCTTGGTCTCACTCATCCCCTCATTATTTAATCGATACAGTTCCTCCGCCTGATTCCCTTTTAGGGACATCTGTTTCATTAAGGCTGTCTCAATCAGTCTTTGGTGAGCCCTCGTGTACAGGGTATGATACAACAGCCAATGGCTACCAATACCCTGACTACTACTATCAGGAAAGTAAGGATGGAAACCACCACCCCCTTCCATTTTCCATTTTCCAAGCCATCCCGTGAGAGATGTGTCTACTCCTGAATTCTCAGCCAGTTCCTCTGCTAAGGTAGTCAATCCCCTTAAGGCCCGAGTAATTGAACCATCAGGCGCAGTGTTATTAGGAATAAAGGTACAACAGCTTCCTCCTAACATGACACACACACACACCTTTTTTCCACTAAAATCATATCAAGGGCCATTCTGTTTTCCCATGCCATCCTACTTGTCGCATCAAGCTGTTCTGATATTCCTTTAACCGCATCTCTTGTATAATTTATAAATCGCTGTTGATTATAGAAAATGTAATTTATCCAATCTACATTTCTATTAATTGTTACCCACCAAAAGTGAGCTGACTCAAAGCCTGCTGCAATCTGGTTACGAGCCTTGAACTCATCAGGGACTCCCCTAGGGACACCTACAGAATCGAGATAAATTCTGTCATCGAAAGAGGTGTCTAACAGTGATCTCTTACTCCTTCCCTTTTTCCCTACTATCTTTTCCTCTTCAAATGCCAGGGTAAATGGAATTGCCAATTGTACAATTGCACATATCCCTCTCCAATCCGGAGGGAGAGTGGGTCTCAGTATTTTGCCTCCACAGTACCACCACAGATCTGCTCGGGGAACCTTTAGTGCTGAGTAGTTCCCCCCCTTGTCCGTTTCGGTGACATTCTTAATCTCTGTACATAATTTCAGCTCCCCCAAATCTCTAGACCAATTTGTACCTCGTCTACGCACACACGACATGTGATTTCCAACTGCAGCTGAAAACGTAGGGGGGCTTTTGAATCTTTCTTCTCCAAGGGAGGGAACATCAGAGATAGGGAGGTACAGTTCCTATCATTCCATGCAGTCTTATCCTGATACAGGGCTATCATACATTTCATACCCTTCCTGTCTCGCTTCCACCCAAGCGGAAAGGGAACCACCTGGGCCACTGGCCAACCGGAGGCACATGCATAGCATTTGCTCTTGTTCAGACTCTTTACAGTATACTTTACCCATTCAACCCAGGCATTTGCATCCCCATAACCAGTTTCTATTTCAATGGTCTGTTTTAAGTCCTTTACCTCTATAATTTTTACTACTTTAAGGTCATTGGGAGGGGTGAAAGGTTGTACCTTATTATCCAGTGGTTCTGCTCGTTTTCCCTGTCCTACGCTAATTCGAAAACAACAGCCTGAGAAATCATTCCCATTTGCTTTCATTTCTATTCCAAATGTTTCATTTAATTGTATCTCATAGGTGCCCCCCCCCCTGCCCCCCCTACCCACCCAGAATTGCTTCGTGCCATGTGGTTTTCTTTATCGGTAAGTATATTGGGTTACACCTTTTATTGGGACAATCGACAGCTGGTCGGAAGGGGGCCCGGTGTACTGTGACGAGACCATTATACCAAGTACCATCCCCAAGGCCATCCCATAGGACTTAAGATGTATCTCTGAGCTGCGGTACTGTCTCTGATTATCTACATCCCCACAATTTACTAAGCTGCATGCATCAGCGTCTATTACTTGTAGATTATCAGACTCAGGAACCGTTAATAACACATATGAAAATGATATTTGACAAAATCCCAATTCTAAGAGGGCTAGCATCATAACTCTAAGCATCCCTAGCATTCTAAAAATCATGCTGAAGCACAAAAAGACTTAATATACAATCCTACAGAAATAATCCCGCGGTCCCGTCTTCACTGTATACAGTTACTCAAAGTCTCTTTAGCCTGAGTTTCAGCGGGTCTTGCATTGATTTGGCTATCCAGACTTCTTCCTCAACTGGAGATTCCACTGGCCCTTTGATCCGAGTGTAGTGAGTCCAGCCTTTCTCCGCCGTCCTTATTGCCGTTTCGGTAGTCAAAGGAGCCTAATACGGCCCTTCCCAGTCCGGCTGCAATTTAGTCTCTGTCCATGATTTTACTAAGACACAATCTCCCAGCCGGATGGGATGAATGGCGAATTCAAGGGGTGGAGTCTGTGCCAATAAACCCTGTTTCCTGAGGAAAGACAAAGAGGAGGACAAGCCCAATATATACTTCTTTAAGAACAAGTCTTTAGTTTCAGGAATTGGCAATTCTCCATTCGTTCCCAGATAAGGTAATCCAAATAAGATTTCATAGGGGGATAGTCCCAAATCTTTCCTTGGGGCTGTTCATACTCGCAAGAGAGCTATAGGTAAACATTTGGTCCAAGGTTTCTATTATCAATTTAGAGAGCTGTCATTTGAGTGTTTGGTTCATTCTCTCAACCCTTCCTGATGATGGTGGGTGCCATGGAGTATGGAGCTCCCAGGAAATTCCCAACCCTTTCATTATCCCCTGTAACACTTTAGAGGTAAAATGAGTTCCTTGGTCAGAATCTATATGATTCACTAGCCCATATCGGGGAATTATGTGCTCTAATATTGTTTTAGACACCCCACTCACAGTGGCGGTACCTAGGGGGTATGCCTCAACCCAACCAGATAGATGATCTACTATGACCAGCATATATTTTAGTCTTCCTACTCTGGGTAGTTCAGTATAATCTACTTGTTTACTCTGGAAGGGTCTCAATCCCAGGTCTCTTCCTCCCGGGGTCTGTTTTCTCAAGACTTTCTTATTTACCTTTCTGCATATTATGCATCCCTCACATATTTGTTTAGCAATTGTATATATTCCTTTCCATCCATATTCCCTAAGAACTAAATCACACATTGCTTGTACTCCCCAATGGCTGCCTTGATGTAGGACAGCCATAATTTCTCGCATCATCATTTTGTTTAACATTTCCCTTCCATCAGGCAACATCCAATGCCCGTCTGCTGTTTTTGCAGCCCCTAAATCTTGCAATTCTTTTCCCTCTCTTTCAGTAAATATAGGAGCTTCCCGGAGATCTGGGACAGTAGGTATTAGGGAATGAATCACCATTTTTTGTGGGTTCAGCACTGCTTCCTTAGCCACTTCATCGGCTAATCTATTCCCCTTAACCTCTGGTTCATTTCCTTTCTGATGACCACTTACATGCACTACTGCTATTTCTTGGGGGAGTAATAGGGACTCCAAGGCCCGGTTAATCAACTCCTCATGTGCTAATTCCTTCCCCTGGCTATTGATCAGCCCTCTTTCCTGACATATCTTTCCGAAAGTGTGCACAACACCAAATGCATATTTAGAGTCAGTGTATATTGTTCCCTTTTTATTTTCTAACGCCCGAAAGGGCTCTTTCCAATGCACAGAGTTCGCAGGTCTGAGCTGACAACCCATTTGGCAACCTTCCTGCCTCTACTACACTACCTTTCGTCCCGTCTATGACTGCATACCCATTATGTCTTTTCCCTTCAGTTACCCAGGATGATCCGTCTATAAAAAGTCGGGCTCCTGCATGAAGCGGAACATCTCTCAGGTCCATGTGGACCTTATTTTGGTATTCTATAATGTCAAGGCAGTCGTGCTCTGGATTCTGAGGAGATTCTCCTTCCCCTTTCCAAAGAAAGGCAGCTGGATTTAAACAATTGTCCGTGACCAACACTAGATCATCCTTTTTTATTAATATTGCCTCATATTTCAGAATCCGCGAGTCTGTCAACCATCGTTCAGCTTTTTGGTTTAGGATCGTTCTCACTTGGTGTGGGGTGCTTACTATTAGGGCTCCCCCAGATGTAAGCTTTCTGCTTTCCTCCACCAACAGTGCAGTGGCAGCCACGGCCTGCACACACTCAGACCACCCCCGGGATTATGGATCCAATAGCTTCGAAAGATATGCTACTGGCTGTTTCATTCCTCCTCACCTCTGGGTTAATACTCCCAAAGCCGCTCCCTTATCCACGGTAGCAAGGAGGTGGAAAGGTTTATCTAGGGAAGGTAAGGCTAACACGGGGGCATGGGTCAGATCTCATTTGAGTTCCTCAACTAGTTCTTTTTCCTCATCGTCCCAACTTAGACACTTTGGTTCCTCCTCTAATAGTTGAGATATAATTTCTTAGTCTTTTGAGCGTAAGAATCAATCCACAATCTGTAATATTCCGTTAGACCCAAAAATTTACATAACTCCCGTTTAGTCCTGGGCAGCGACATCCCCACTATTCCCTCTATCCATTCCGGGCTTTTCTTTCGCTTTCCCTCACTAACTAAATGTCCCAAGTATTTCACTTCTCGCTCCACATATTGTAGTTTGTTTTTAGATACTCGCAGTCCCTGCTGACCCAGGAAATTCAATAATTTGTTAGTGGCTTCTACTACTCTTTCTCTTCTTTTTCCTGTTACTAAGAGGTCGTCTACATACTGCAACAGGGTAGTTCCCTTGGGGCTGCTAAATTTCTCCAATATTTGTTCTAACATCTGTCCAAATAAATTCAGGGATTACGTAAACCCCTGGGGGAGCACGGTCCACCGGTATTGCTGTTTCTGTCCTGTCTTGGGATCTTCCCATTCAAAGGCAAACAAATTCCTACTTTCCTCCGCCAAGGGACAAGCCCAAAAGGCATCCTTTAAATCTATCACACTAAACCATTTGTGGTCATGAGGGATCTTACTTAATAACGTATAGGGATTTGGCACCACTGGGTGCCTGATCTGTACTATTTGATTCAATGTTCTCAAATCCTGCACCATTCGATAAGTTCCATTGGATTTTCGTACTGGTAGGATTGGGGTATTATAAGGAGACATATGTGACTCCAACAGTCCATCTCTAACCAGTCCCTCAATTACTGGCTGCAGTCCTCGTTTACCTTCTATGGAAATGGGATATTGTTGCTCACAGACAATGTCCCCTTTCCTTTTTAAACTTATTTCTAGGGGAGGGATCTGTATTTTTCCACGATTCCCTTCTCTAGCCCATACAATAGGGTCTATCTCTCTCTCTACATCCTCCGTCAACATTGCCATTTGTACAACTAATTCTTTTTCCTGAATTCCAATCTCCAGTCCTAAGAGGATAATTAAATCTCTCCCTAGTAAGTTACTTCCCATATCAAGAATATACAACAGTTCCCCTGTGACTGTATCCTTAGGACCTTCTATCATCATAGGTTCAAATATTGGAACAGTAAATCCTTCCCCTTTTACCCCAGAAACTGTAATTGACTGTGTTGACATTCCTACTTTCTTTGGTTTAAAATTCAGTGATGACCGTGCTGCCCCCGTATCTAATAGGAAGACTACCTCTTCCCTACAGGGTCCCACCTTCAAGTTTATCAAGGGTTCCTGGTGGGTCCCCAGGGGCAGGAACCTCTGACACCCCTATTCTTCATCAAAATTCAAAGCAAAATTGCCCTTTCTTCTATTTGTAGATTCAGGACATTCCGGCTTAAAATGCCCTATCTTTCTGCAATAATAGCATCCTGCCTGTGGAGACTTCCATCTCTGCCCCTGTCGCCCAAACCCTCTATCAAATGCTCCCCCTTGTCCTCTCCCTCTCCCTCTCTGCCCTACATGCTGCCACCCGCCGCTCCGGTTGCTTACTATTGGTTCCATTCTTTTCTTAACTACCCCATCAACCGTAACTACCATCATTTTTGTCTTCTGTTTTTGTCTCTCATCCTCTCTCTTTACAAACACTTTCTGTGCCTCTCTTAACAATTCATCTGATGGTTTTTCACTCCACCCTTCTATCTTCTGTATCTTTGTCTGTATGTCTGGCTATGCCTTTGTCACAAAATGTACTTTCAAAAGACCCTGTGCCACTGGGTCCTCAGGGTTCATTCCAGAGTATTTCGCATTGAGTCTCTTAATCTTTGCAAGAAAGCTGAGGGAGTCTCATCTTTCTCCAGTCTAACGTCAAAGGCTTTAGTCAAATTCTGCGACGTCGGAACTACCTCTCTTATTCCTTTTAGAATCAGGTCTTTCAATTCCGTCATTTCTTCTCTGCTCCGGGTTTTGATTTTCCCACTGGGGTTCTCTGAGGGGAAACTTCGTCTCTCCCTGTCCAGCATCCCCATCTCCAATGGGATGTTCCCTGTCCCATATTTTAATGGCTGCTCCTCGTGTAAGTACCTTTCTTCCCCAGTAAATAGCATATTCAAAATAGACATTAACTCAGTCCACGTATACAGACTGGGCCCCAAGAATTGATCAATTTGTCCAGACAACCCTACCGGATCCTCAACCAGGACCTTCATCTCCTTTTTAAATGTTCTGACCTCCCCACTGGTGAGGGGGGCACTTACAAACTCTTTGTCCCCTATTGGTACCTCCCGAAGGGCATAAGTCTTTACATTCTTCCCCTTTTTTTGTTTTTGTTTTTCCCCCTTAGGCTTTGGTTTAGATACTCCGGAGGCCTCCTCTACATCTACTTTAGCTTCCCTTTCTTTTGTTGAGGATTGAGGGTCGGGAACAACAACATCCCCGTCCACCGCCCCTTCGTCCTCCTCTTGTGGGTCATCCATTCCCTGTCCCTGTCTGTCTGTCTCTCCTCCTCCCCCATTTTCACCTAATCTGATTTTATGGTTCGGGGAGGGGGGGAGCAATCAGCCAAGTGGATCTCAGGGACTGGATGGAGCTGAGGGGGAATCCTTTGTCTCTACTACCATCATTCCCAAACTTCCCTTCCAACAGGATGCATAGTCCACCTCGTCTTGACTAAAAGCTTGTTTTTATTCACATACAAATCTAAATACTGACATACCCAATCCTCGTCTGAACCATACTTTGGCCAGAAGACAGCTGGGCGAAGGATTGGTTCTTTGGTCTATACTAAACAACTATACTTAATGATTTTCTTTTTATCTTTTGCCCTTGTACAAATGTTACTTGTCCATTCCTGCAACATCCTCCCCAACGGACTTTCAGGAGGAATGTTACCAGGGACTTTTTCTTCCTTTACTCCATGACAGTTACTCTGCCCACCCCCCATTTCTCGGGGCCCTCGCCAGTCCCTCAGCGATTAAATACCCCTTTTCCCGGCCACCAAGGCAATACTTAAAAGTCAGTTTTCTTACCTTGGTCTGTGCACAGAGTTGCCCGGCCCCTTTTTGCCGTATTTTCTATCTATCTCCTTTCACTGTCTAATTCAGATGTCTCTCTTGTGGAATTCGTACCAGTCGCCCAAGGGACGGACCAAACCGGGACACGAGACCGCTCCTCAATTGGGAACGGGATGTGTCTTCCCAGTGTCCAGAGCCAGCCACTCTCCCCGGCGATGGAAGAATATCCCGGACGATCCCACAATTGTGAGAAACAAAGCTCACTCACTTCAATAATTTTAGTCCGAGACAAGATCTGAGGCAATCAGTATGTTTATTATATGCTTGCAAGCGTGGTGCCTGAAGTAAGGCACACAGAGTTTAGCAAGTACATATCTTATATAGGATTCACTGTTCCCAACCCGGTGCCCATTATTATTGTTTATCTCTTGCCTTATCCGGCCTTGTGCATAACAAAGTACAAGTTTTACTCTGCCATTTCACCACATCCTGCTGTGGCCCATTGTTAGGTATATCCTTCTTCACTATTATCTACTTCCTCCACCTGTCACATTTCCTCCCTTTCCCCAACCATATTGATCCTTATGACCTTTTAATTGGGCTTGTTTTTGTGTTTTTGCAAAAGTGGGAAACAGATGCCAATAACTACTGCTTGTACAAGCATATCTGGCTTAACCTACATCCTCACAGCACCTTATCTATTTGTCTGTAACATCTACCATTGTTTGCAGGCACGTTTCATTCTTGTATGCACATTTTAGCTAATGCAAAAACACTTATATATTTCCTCCACATAGTTTTCATTCTTGTTGACTCAGCTCTTGATTGAAACAATTATACACTGGTGTGAGTGCATTTACCTTGCATAAGTAATTATGATTGCAGAAGTAACACTACTTTACCTATATCCCACACAATGCCACCTTGTATGCCTCACTTGAACCTATCTCCACAACATTTTTAGGCATTACATTTCATACCCTAGCTACTTTTTTTTTGGCAAACTCCAGTGTCCAGAGATAATCAAACAGCTGAGGCAGTAGCTGTGAAGGTTCACTGCTGGGTCAGATAGCAGTGTTGGTTTTTTTCTCCATTGATTCACTTCGCACCATGTAGTCACTGTCTTTGTCTCCCTTCTTCCTTTTTTAAAGTGCAGTTGTCTTGATCTTTTTTCCCCAAAGTTCCAAAACAATGCAGCAATATATAAAGCAGGCATTTGAGGAAATTAGCTCCAATACTGAAAATACCTCAAAAAAGGAGCAGCTCTTAAAGCCACAATGTTTTCCATTTAGATTACACTGAATGTTTTTTTTGAAGAAGTAATGACAAAGGCAGAGGGATGGATGTGATCTATGTGGACTTCAGTAAGGTATTCAACAAGGTTCCTCATGGTCAGCAAGGTTAGATCTCATGGAATACAGGGAGAACTAGCTATTTGGATACAGAACTCGCTCAAAGATGGAAGACAGAGGGTGGCGGTGGAGGGTTGCTTTCTAGACTGGAGGCCTGTAACCAATGGTGTGCCATAAGAATCACTGCTGGGTCCACTGCTTTTTATCATTTGCATAAATGATTTGGATGTGAACATAGGAGGTTACAAAGTTTGTAGATGACACCAAAATTGGAAGTGCAGTGGACAGTGAAGAAAGTTACCTCAGAGTACAACAGGATCTTGATCAGATGGATCAACAGGCCGAGGAGTGGCAAAGGGAGTTTAATTTAGATAAATGCGAAGTGCTGCATTTTGGAAAGGCAAATCAGGGCAGGACTTATACATTTAATGTTAAGGTTCTGGGGAGTGTTGCTGAACAAAGAGACCTTGGAGTGCAGGTAAATAGTTTTTTGAAAGTGGAGTTGCAGGTAGATAGGATAGTGAAGAAGGTGTTTGGTATGCTTGCCTTTATTGGGCAGTGCATGGACTATAGGTGTTAGAGGGTCATGTTGCAGCTGTATTGGATGTTAGTTCAACCACTTTTGGAATTCTGGTCTCCCTGCTATTGGAAGGATGTTGTGAAACTTGAAAGAGTTCATAAAAGATTTACAAGGATGTTGCCAGGGTTGGAAGGTTTGGCCTGCAGGGAGAGGCTGAATAGACTGGGGCTATTTTCCCTGGAGTGTCGGAGGCTGAGGGGTGACCTTATAGACGTTTATAAAATCATTAAGGATAGGGTAAATAAACAAAGTCTTTTCCCCGGGTTGGGGGAATTGGGGAGCATAAATTTAAGGTGAGAGGGAAAAGATATAAAAAGGTCCTAAGAGGCAATATTTTCACACAGAGAGTGATGTGTGTATGGAAAGAGCTGCCAGAGGAAGTGATGGAGGCTGGTGCAATTATAACATTTAAAAAGCATCTGGATGTGTATATGAATAGTAAGGGCTTAGAGTTATAATAGCTAAATGCTGGCAAATAGAACTAAACTTATATTGGATATCTGGTTGGCATGGACAAATTGGACCAAAGGGTCTGTTGCTGCGCTGTATGTTTCTATGATTCTATGGCTTGCTGCGTGAAAAGGTTTTTTTTTCTCACACATCACCCTTGCTTTGTTTGCTGTCATCTTGCTGGGAGGATGAATGCTCCTTTGCATTCCACAAAATACTATGGACCTATGCAACTCCCTGCTGTAGCTCATTGAGATCATCAGCCTGTGGGACCAGACTTAAGCTTGGCATAAGAGTAAGTCAAATTCTCACCCACCATTATCTGTGAGCTGCTTCAGAATGCCCAATCAGTGTTTGCTTTTCACAACCATCATGCTGATGAAAAGCAACTCTTAAGGTGGTTTTGACCTTTTGTGGCAGTTATCTGGCAGACAGTGTGACATCAATAGCTGCCACCTGTCTGTTTCATGCACCAACAAAAACTACCCCCTTTCTATCAGAACTACAGAGATTTGAAGCTGGACATTCATTAAAATATGAAAACAAAATCTGAAAAAGTGGATGCAGGTTGTTTGCACTGGGCTGTTGGAACAGTGTAAGGAGCTTACTATAAAGAGTGGATATCCATGCAGTAGTTAATCTTCATTCCAAACCGCATGAAGGATAATGAAATAAGACATAAGGATACATGTGTATCCTATTAGAATGTCTCAGGTCAATACTATAGATTTAAATCGTGACTTAATTCTTCATTTAAAACACACTTCTCACATAAATAATAGTAATTCTTATAAGCATATTAATCTTTAAAAAAAATGCATATTTGAACAAAGCATTACATGACAAGTTATGCAGTCAGATCAAAGGAAACTCCACTGATGGGTTGTCAGTTAGAGATGGTTTCAAAACCTGTCTATCTCAGGATTTATTGACTGCTGTTGAATTCTAATGTTTCCAATGGACACACATTCCCAGGTGTACTGGGAGGTTTCTACCCTCTCATTGGTGTAGCTGCTCAAGCGGAGCTGACAGGACTATCTTTCACCTGTGCAATTCTCTGGGTCATTGCACACTCTCCAGGAGTTAAACATTATAAGGGCTGTTCCAACTGATCAGTAGAGGTTAGAGAATTCCATTTTGTCTTTGTAAATTAAAACCAAAACAAGTAACATCATAAATCTTAGTGTATGATTTATTGTAATTCATAAGAATAATGTATTCTTGGAATTAATCCAAATCCTTATGGGATTTACTTGCATTTTCATTGCCGATCATGCCATAGTAATCAGAGCCCACAGTTTAATGCTATATGTTCAGTTACACTCCATGTGTCTGTATTATCTTTTCATTTACCTATTGTCTCCATCCAAACACTAATGCAAACAAACCTCATTCTCTGCTCAGTTATGAATGTCTGGTCTCATCAATTATAATGCTTCAGACTAAATTTTAACAGAAGGGAATCTGTACTGGTTAACCAGCAAGTAAGAGTCATCTGTTAAATCTTGAGGATGGATTGCATGAACTTGGTTTGTATTCCTTTGAGATTAGAATGCTGATGGGGTATTCTAATTAATCTGGGCATTTAAAATGATAAAGGGATTCAATAGTGTATATGCAGAGGGTGGAAAATTGCTGCCTGCCAAGTGAGATTCAGGGAGCCTATTTTAGAGTGCCGTTTCTCATGAAATATTTCTCTCTTAACCTCATTAATTATGCAACTAGCCTCTTGGGTGCCTTTATCAGGGAATCATGTGGGCCGAGAAACAGAAATACTTCCCATTGCTGGAACCTTTGGTTTTATGCTTCTGACGCCATAATTAAAGCCCAGCTACACATCACTTCTGCTTCCCACTCTGAGGAAACACCTCACAACCTCTCCTATTCAAGCATCACCACTAACTGCTCTTCCATCCAATTCCAATCCTTCCCTTTATCTCATTGAAGGGAAAAGTGGCATACCTACCCAAACTGATGTTTTATCAGCATGCCAACTGACTTACCTGTCATTTGAGACTGCTTAAGGCATGATTGACAGACCTTGGTCCAATCCCCAGGTTGCAAAGACACAGATCCTCAGAGTCTGGGAGGACCTGAATGATTGTGGCCAACCCTGTGTAGTGTGATCAGATAAACCCATTGACTGAGTGAGATGGTAACACCCTCCCCCCCCCAACTGACTGTCATTCCCTATACCTCACTCTGGATAGGTCCCTTTTGACCTTGGATTGAATCATATGCAATGTGTTTGCTGGCATATGCCTACCCCTCTAATATTTGATGTAGCACGTGTCCAGTCTCTATCTGACTGGTAGATTTATTGTTCGATGCTACCTGCCATCACACATTGCCTGCCTCTCTGCTGAAAAGCAATGCCAGCCACGGAGACTAACAGCTTGCAACTGAAAACCAAAGATTTTGTGCACTAAGATTGCAATGTAACCTAGACAATGGTGTTGCTGCTGTAATCAGTGAGTGTGCACCAAGAAAACAATGTGAAGTACACGAAGGCCGGCAACTTCCAAGTTAGGGGTAAATGGAATGGGCGCTAAGAAGACAAGCTAAGAGCAATAAGACTCTTAGGAACATGCCCACAATTTGCACCATCCTGTTTCTTGATGAAACAGGCTGAGAATCAGACACAGCATACATTAGGCAAGTTGAAGATGCATGGGATGCGTGTGTGTCCCTATGTGCAAAGCAACCTGAAGAAGCATGCAAATCATTGGTGGTCCTGAACTTGAAAATAAAGTGTTGCAGGCCTGAAGTGGTGCCAGAGTTCATCTGAAAGCAAGTGTGATGATGTGGTGAGCTTGGCGGGTTGCTAATGCCAACTTGCATGGATGTAAATTTGAGGAGGATGGTGCCCATAAACTATTCAGAGGTGTTATTCTGAAGAAGTAGTTGTGTGATGGTCAGAACAGACACTTGGTGAGTTGCAGCTGCCAGGTAGCCACTCTTACATAAAGTCCACAATTTGCACCATCCAGTTTCTTCATGAAACAGTTTGAGAGTCAGAAACAACATAAGTTGAATTTTTAGTGAGATGGAAAAGCATAGAAATCAGATAGTCACCAGTCAATGGTGGAATTCTGAACTTGACATTTATGGCTTTGTGGGAAAACCTGGAAAAATATTTCTCAATGTCAAAATTCTCATTTATCAATCACATTGTATTTTCCCCACTTTCCTATTACTCACACCAAACTGGGAGGGATAAATTCCAAACAGAGAAACAATTTCCTTTTTTGAAGGAATCTAAAACAAGCAGACATAGTTCTAAAATTAGAGCTATGCTACCTAAAACAGAATTCAGGAAGCACTTTCACATGTGATAGATTGAGGAACTCTTTCTCAAAAAAAGGTACTGTGTTAGGTCAATTGATATTTCCAAGGCTGTGATTGGAAGCTTTTTATTAAGAATATAAAGATTATGGATAAGCGTTGAGAAACATATTGGCCATGTTTGAATTGGTTGGCAAAGCAGAATCGACAACAAATTGATCTACAGCATAATTTTAAATGTGTGTATAATACGTGACATATTATAGGAGAGAAATATAAATGCATAGCTCTGAAAGAAATATAGTCTTCAAAAAGTACTGAACAAAGTCCCACAGTCCAAAGATGTGCAGGTTAGGTGGATTGGCCATGGGAAATGCAGGGGTTATAGGGATAGGACAGAGGGGTGTGTCTGGGTGGGATGCTCTTTGGACGGTCAGTGTGGACTCAATGGGCTGAATGACCTGCTTCCACACAGTAGGGATTCTTTGGTTCTAAGATATCAAAATGCCAGAAGAGCATTTGAAATATTAGTTTATCATAAAACAAACCGAATTATAATGTTGTTAAAATATAGAGTTTTAAAGGAATAAGAACAATAGTGCAAAATGAAGTTATTTTTCTTGTTAACTAGCTCACATTAATAAAACTTGTAACAGTCTGCGAAAATATCTGCCCAAGAAATAACTGAACATTAATTCTCAATGGGTAGGTTTACAATTCCTTCAATGAGCCGAATCAATTTCAATTCTGAATGTTGATGCAAGAGGCTTTTCTTTGATTATGTTGAGATAAAAACTTAATGACATTATTAACTCTTTGAATGGGAGAATAATTCCACTGCAACTGCTTTTATTTTTGAGTCTTTTGTTTGTGTTGCTAATTTTTCACTGGTTGCCTACACATGGGTGCAAGCAATGGCATGGTAAACTAGATTACTAAACTAAGGGTACCCACTGGGAAAGGCAAAGGATCTTTCTGCTTGATAGCATATTAGCAAATTCAATAAATTAGCTCTCGTGTTGCCACCTACTGCCCGAGAGTCAAAATTGGGCCATCGATGTTCACAAATGGTTTTCACCCAACAGGAGAGTAGCTTTTAGAATTTCAGAGTCATATTTCCCCTAGCTTTCCAAATTTGACTCATATTTTGGGGCAGGTTAAACAACTTTATTTGTCAGCTAATTCTTACTCTTTAACCACCTTGGAGTACTTCTACCTTTGCTGTAAAATACTTAACTCATCACTGAAGAACAGAATGCAAGCCATTTAACAGAAGATGTTAATGCCCTCTTGTTTATTACAGACTGCTGTTAGTCTTACCATTCTTAGTTACATAATTGTGGAACAAAATTTCCAAGTATAAATTGAATGTAGATAGACTGTTGCTTCCATTTGAAATTACTATCTATGTAGTCTGAAAATGGATTTGACAGTTGGTTCAAACATGAACACAATGATTGAATATTTGGACGACGCGTACAGATGTTGTTTATGCAGTTTACTTGTAAATGACTAAACTTCTGCTCCCTTTCATCACTTTGTGTCGAATGATTACGTCATCTTTTGTTCTTCCTGACAAAAGTTCCATTCAAAAGTATGCTAGTTAACTTCAAAGCTGTGGGTGTCTGGTGATTTTTAAGCATAGACAGAAATCAGCTGGAATAAAAAATAACAGGAATTTTGGTTCAGACTGGGTTTAGTTGAGTATGGGAGTAGATCCAAAAGGATTGTGGTATTGCTTTTTCTAATTTATATCAATGATCCTCAATAAGGAATTTTTTGCAAACTTGTCAAATCTGTCACAATATCAAACTAAGATGTGTTGTAGATTCAAACAAACATTTCGGAAGTTACAGATTAAACTGAAGAAAATATGTAATGTCAACTGGTAAGTGTAAATTAGAAAGGAAAATGGGCAATATACGTCTTGAATCATGCTGAAATATCATAGGAAATTTTTTTTACAGAGACTGAGAAACTCAGCAGACTCAATGCTCAACACATCCAACTGCTGTAGAGTAGCAATTAGCAAAGTCAATAGAATTTTGAATCACATACCCAAAAGGGTAGTATATAGATCACAGGAAATAGTGAGCAAACTACTGCACTCTGGTCAGACATCAGACATTGTGTTCCGTTCTGGTTGCTGAGAAACATAGGAGACAGTCAGGCACCAGACAAGTGCCACGAGGCTGTTCCCTGCTGAGTTGTAAAGAAAGCCTAGTGAAACCTGAGTTTTTCAGCAGCAGAAGAGGTGCCTGAGAACTGATCTTACAAAGAGACATTAGTTAATTAAGGAACTAAAATAGGTAAATCCACAATATTTGCTTTGAAGCGAATAATGAGAAAATGATAACGAGATATTGGTATAAATGAGTTAAAGTAAATTTATGGCTGATTACAAGGAAATTGTTCACACATAGACTTTCCTAAAAAAGGAGTGGAGGTGAAAACTACAGAATTATTAAGCCCTGCAAAGAAAGGGAATGGAGCAATAGAATCTTTCTAGATAGGTAAATAAATCCAGTTTGATCTGTACTGTGTTGTGATCCTGCACTGCTCTCATTGAAAAATGATATCGTATGAAAATGAGCAAATCTAAAGATTAAAATTCCTGAAAAGTAGCGTATATATGCAGAAATAGAAAAGTTACCTTATTTTTAAGAATTGAAAATGTGTTGCTGGAAAAGCGCAGCAGGTCAGGCAGCATCCAAGGAGCAGGAGAATTGACGTTTCAGGCATGAGCCCTTCTTCAGGAATGAGGAGAGTGTGCCAAGCAGGCTAAGATAAAAGGTAGGGAGGACGAACTTGGGGGAGGGGTGTTGGAAGTGCGATAGGTGGAAGGGGGTTAAGGTGAGGGTGTTAGGCCGGAGTGGGGGTGGGGGCGGACAGGTCAGGAAGAAGATTGCAAGTTAGGAAGGTGGTGCTGAGTTCGAGGGTTGGGACTGAGACAAGATGGGGGGGAGGGGAAATGAGGAAACTGGAGAAATCTGAGTTCATCCCTTGTGGTTGGAGGGTTCCTAGGCGGAAGGTGAGGTGCTCTTCCTCCAGCCGTCGTGTTGCTATGGTCTGGCGATGGAGGAGTCCAAGGACCTGCATGTCCTTGGTGGAGTGGGAGGGGGAGTTGAAGTGTTGTGCCACAGGGTGGTTGGGTTGGTTGGTCCGGGTGTCCCAGAGGTGTTCTCTGAAACGTTCCGCCAGTAGGCGGCCTGTCTCCTCAATATAGAGGAGGCCACATTGGGTGTAGCGGATGCAGTAAATGATGTGTGTGGAGGTGCAGGTGAATTTGTGACGGATATGGAAGGATCCCTTGGGGCCTTGGAGGGAAGTAAGGGGGGAGGTGTGGGCGCAAGTTTTGCATTTCTAGCGGTTGCAAGGGAAGGTGCCGGGAGTGGAGGTTGGGTTGGTGGGGGGTGTGGACCTGACAAGGGAGTCATGGAGGGAGTGGTCTTTTCGAATGCTGACAGGGGAGGGGAGGGAAATATATCCCTGGTGGTGGGGTCCGTTTGGAGGTGGCGGAAATGACAATTTTTAAGAATGCAGATTATGAAAAGCTCTGATACGTATTCTGCTTGCAAAAATGCTATTTTTTTTGTCCTGTTTGATAAAAGATGAATGAGCTCTTGAAAATGCTTATTTATGCCTGACTAACAAAATGTCGAGATATACACTTTTTAAACAGGTAGTTTTGTAATTTTATTGTTAATAGGAAAAGTAGAACATCCTTGAAGGAAGGATTTTCAACAGCCTACCAACTGTTTCGTGCTTGGAAAGCAGCTAATGAAGAAGATATAATGGGGCCCAATGATGCCTGTTTTACATTAAAAAAAGACAGTTACATTTGGAAATGGAAGTACTGGTCATAGGAAGTATATAAGTCAGATTGGTATGGCTCAATCAGCAGCTTTATTGTTCTCAGTTTCCAAGGGATTCACTTCAAAGAAGTGACTGCTCCAACTTAAACAAGTGGGAGACGAATTAAAGATGTGGTATTTCAGTGCAATTTCCATGGAGAACTGGACAGAGAGCTCATTTCAATATTTTTAAGCATTCAGTAATTGACAGATATTTCTTAATCTGAGCTCCAGAGACTGGTAAGATAAGTTTTTTAAAAAAAAATCATGTATTTTGGGGTGCCAAGAAGAATAATCTTGCTGTAAATCGATTCATACTGCACTGTTACCAACCCTCAGATTTTATTTTCCCTAACCTGCTGACTGACCAATTATCTGCCCTGTTTGATGACCAAGGCTCATCACGACCATTTAAGTACAGACTAATTGAAAATAGTTTGGATTTCCCAATTATGCCCTTACTGAGATGATGACCAAAGTCAACCCCATTTTCACCTGACTTAGGCATCTCCCTCTTTTGTAGTTGCAATACTAATTAATCTCCTGTTGTATTGTACATTAAAGGTCAAATGCAGTTTCCAAATAAAGCAGAATTCTGAGATGCAGGATAACTGGAATGAGCAGTAGGAGGGTACGGAAGAGGGAGGAAGGCAAGGAGAAAGGAGAGGGGGAAAGGCAAGGAGGTGAAAGAAATGGGTGGTGAGGCAGAAAGAAGGGATGATAGGAGAGTTGGAAAGAGAGGGAAATGCATGTTTATTATTGCACAAATCTCAGAAAGGTTCTATGTCTTTTAAACAGCTAGATGACATCATGACTGCGACATATTGATATAAGAGGTATCCATTTTACTTTCTGTACATTCAGACAATTATTCACTCAGCAATCGCTTGGACAGCCAGACTGCTAGTCAACTATGAATGTAATTTAATGTTAATCTAAGTAAACATATAACCCAGACTGTATATTGAAGTCCAAGATGTCATATCAACCTTGCTGTGGTGGGTAGTCAATTAAGTCCATTATTGGGACAATTGTGGCAGATATGAAACTGTGATGGGATCTTCCTGGTGCCTGAGCCACTCCTCTTCCTTGTTGAGGCCAGAACCCAACATATAATTGGAGGCAGTCTCTCAGTGGCAGACTTTTGACTCCTCTTTTCCATCACCCCAACATGGAATGAGCACAGCAACCACCACAGGCAATCTTCTCCTCTCCTCATCAGTGGGCTCCCATTTCCTGATTCCTCCTGTATCACATCCCTCTCTCGTTTCCGTTATCTCTTCAATGATGGCCTGAGAACTAAAGCCACACTGCAGAGAACACCTTCATTGCAGAGAACACCTTCCGCAGTAGGCTCCTTTGCAAGTTGGGCTGTTGGTTGGGCTTGACTGTGAACTCTCTGATTGGGCCTTTGACTTCACTGGTCTTGTGCTTTCCTTTATTGAAAGGGGCTTGTAGAGGGAGTTTTATAATCGGTGACCTCTTGGAGGATACCAAATTATGTCTTGCTATGGATACTACTATGTTCCTGACCAGAACTGAACCGACGTTAGCGTCTCCACAATACTACAAAATACAACCTATTATCTTTATATATGTGATAGATTTTCACCATCAGCACCACGTTTCATCTCTGTAATATTCTCCCTATTTCACATTAAGAATCGCCTTTTTATTATACAGAATATCCTTCAATTAATTGCAAAAAATGCAATAGGAACTTTATTGGTACATTAATGATTACTTTCACTTTTTTGTTGGGAAAGAAAGTGAAAAAGGCTGTAGACAGTGAGATAGGAGTTTAAACTATTTTGAAATGGTTGTTTCTCAGATCTGTTACAGTTAAAATATTTGCAAGAATGCATATTCTTTTGCTAAATTTTTATATTTACGTATAAAACCAGCAAATTAAATCACTATTCTCAAAGTTTATAAAAAATAGATATTTTCATGATGGTGCTGAGGCTTACTCTTCAGTTTGTTCTGCTCTTTCTAATGACACTCACTTTCATAAAGCTTGTGTTCAGCCTGTTTTCACTGATAGCAAGGAGTAACTTTGCATGTAGTTCCAGACCATTTTTAAAAAGCAACAGCAATAATATAATGAGGACTACATCTATATGCTAATCTGCTAGAGTTTCTAATTATTCAACTTTAACATGCAAAAGGTTTGTGTCAAAATTCCACAATATCATCAGCTAGATAATTTGTTGGAAAGCTTAATGTCAGTTCCAACAGCCAGAAGCTAAAATTGCAATATTAGCAGCTCAAAATGTGCAAACCAGTTAGTTACATGTGAGTATTTGATGATTCCTTTATATAAAGATGGAATTGACTCCCTTGTGATAATACTTCTGTTGTCATGGTGGTGGGTCTTTGAAGATGCTGGGGCCTTTGGCCTTGGCAAGGTCTAGAGAGAATATAAAGTCTAGACTCTTGGTAAGATTAAGTTTTAATTATTCTTTTTATTATAGCTCTGATATTTACACTATTAAGTTTAGGATGAAGCTGTAGACAGATTCATCTCTCCGGAGTCCAATATCATGTGATTTCTCACATCTCTCCTGATGTTAGCTGATTATTTACATATTTGAGTATTAACTCTTTATTCTGCTGTTCTCTCCTGTGAATAGTGGGCTGTTATACTGTAGGTGAATGCTAAAGTTGTTCAAAATGACATCCAGTTCCTGGAACAAATTAAGACTCTTATATGAATTGATTAAATAAGCATTCCTGACTTCAGACAGGTACAGTGGATGCTTAACATAGAGCCTGATCCAAAATGACAGAATATGACAGAGTGCACTGGTAAGCTAACAACTCACTATATTAAATGGGCTATATCTGTTGAAAATCATTTCAATATCAAGTAATATTTGTCACTGCTGCAAAATATTGAATTAAAACTTGTTGACGAAATATACATTTCAAATTGTGTAATCCTCCTTTTCTATTATTAGCCATTATATACATGCAAATGATAATACTTACTAAAACAAAGGCCCAGAATTTTTCCAAGGCAGAAACCCTCTCCATTGTGGCAAAAATGGTGGAAAAGATCACAATCCCAAACCCTGCCCTGAATTCAGTATTTCCTATTTTCACAGGAGTAGGACTGGATAAGTTGGTAGTTTGTCAATGAGCATTTTGAGGAGAACACTGTCCATTTAACTGATATGTTGCCTCTACTAAAATCAGATTTTGGAGTTGTTGGTATCTGGAACCTCAAGCTTGAAGATTAGACCATGTAAGACCAGATCTGTTCTCAATGCATTTCTTTTGGGTAGATAGGGCCCCTATTTGGACAGCTAAAGTATCCCTGTGAATACGTTCCAGTATTCTTTGGGGTAGGTTCATGGATCCTTTTGGGTAGGGGAATCAGGTGCCTTTTGGGATTGTTAACAATGGAGAAGATTTTGTGTAAAAGGTGAATTAACCCATTGGAACTATCTGTCAAGAACTGTCAAGCAGAATCAAGAAGTATCAACTTGTCAAGAAGTGTCAAGAACCAAGAAGGTGGGTTGACCTGTTAAGCATTGTCAAGAACAGACATGAAGTGTTGAGACCTGGTAAAAATTATTGCCTTATTGAGAAATGTTAAGACTAATAAGAAGTGTTGACCTGTCAAGAAGCATCGAATTTTAAGAAGTGTCAACCCATCCAGAAGTGTCAAAAATATTGATCATAATATGTTTTTATGAATGGTAGTGCTTTTATTGATATAGTGCAGCCTGCATTATATAACTTTAAATAACAAAGCTTTGTTTTCTCTTCTGTGTGCATGGGTCCTTGTGGATATCAGGTGATTTGGCATGGTACCTTAAGAGAAAATGGATGTTGCGAGGAAGCAGATATTAAGTTGGCACAGGTTGTATGATGGGACATGAGGGATGGATAGATTGGCATAGGACAGCATAAAAGATAAGAGGGGCCAAAGGACATAAGTAGGGTGGCATAATTTGACCAAGGAAGTAAATAGGGCCACAGGAAAATGGGTAGAATCACTATGGGGCTGGTATTGGAGAGAGTGATGGGGAGTGGAAAATGTCTGAGATAAGGAGAATTAAGGCAGAATTGATGAGTGAAGGTTGGAGGAATGTTTCTTATTTTATTCCTTGATATTAATATTTGTTGCCATACTGGAGGCCCAAGGTAGGCTTTTCACCCAGCTCTGTTTTGGAACTGATGGTCACATCCGTTTTCCTGAGATCTCCTGACCCTTCCTCAGATCTGAAATATTAATTCTGATTTCTCTTCACAGATGCTGTCAGACCTGCTGAGCTTTTCCAGCGACTTCTGTTTTTGTTTCTGATTTACAGCATTTGGACTTCTTTCAGTTTTTATAGAAACCTGTGTCCCAGTGTTGGATGTTTATGACTAATTTCTTGTCATTAAAATGGCAGACCTAAATGTGGCTTGTTTCTATTTCTCCAAATTAATCTAACTCCTCCAAATAGTCCTTCTTTAAACATTTCCTCTATGGAATTTATAGAAGTAAAATGTTTTCGGTGTCATTTTAATACATGAGTATTTACTCCTAAGAACTACATTGTTGTTTATTTTTGTTGGAAAAAGGCAATAGTGGATTATTTTCTTCAATCTTTCTGTTTCCTGTAATACTCAGTTTAACTTAAGTTTCCACATTCAAATAGGAGTTGTGTCTACATTACAAAGCAAAATCTTTACTGACTTAACACAAAAAAAACTCACTGTGGTAATTCAACAATCCAGTTAGGTGGGGGAAGAATCAAGCATAGGACTAAAACATTTTAAGAATCTAAAAAGGGAAATTAAACTGCAAGCTACATCCAATCCACCCAAGTCCAGTTTTAACAGAGGTGGTGAGGGGTAATGTAGCGTTATGAAGGGGCCAGTGACTAAAATCTTTAAATCATGATGTGTGCCTTCAGTTTAGCTGATATTTATTAGATTGCAGGCTAGGATTCCTGACAGATAAGAGACAGTGAGAAACATCAGACTTATGAGCTAATTGCCATAATTGTGCAGCGTGTGGGCAGGGAGGAGAAGGAGTACTTCTGACACACAGAACTAACCTGTTCAACAAGTATGCAATTGAATCCCTGCCCCACACATGCTTATATTCAACTACCCTCTCACCAGTTCAAATTCACAGATAGCCCTGCCTTATATTATTACCAACTCCCCTTACCAGCCAGCTCTGATACCCAATTCTCCTTACAATGTTTGATTATCACCCAGCCACATAATGTAATAAGCCATTTAAGGACCCCATATCCCAATATTTAACCATTCAATTTATTTTACATGCTGTGTTAAGCTTTCCCAATTCATCACACACATCTCTTCAGATTGAACTTCACTCACCACTGCTCTACTCACCTGCATTATCCATTGGTAGGTCCCTATAACCTATAGCATTTTCTCTTAATCAGCTACACAGCCAGTGTTTGCATTTTCTGTGAATTTCTTAATCATACACTTCATGTTCAGTGTCAAAGCAGTCCACGTAGATTACATCAAATGCCCTATCCTCCTGTTATCTTCCTTTTTACCTCCTCAAAACATTCAGCCAGTATGTCAGATTCAGTGTTTCTCATATTAAGTCACAATGGAAGGACTCAGTTTTTGAATTGCTTCTCCATCAGAACCATTTATGATGCTTAGAATAAGACAAACAATAAAACTGATGTACAAAGTTAAAAATCACACAACACCAGGTGATAATCCAACAGGTTTAATTGGAAGCACACTAGCTTTCGGAGCGTCACTCCTTCATCAAGTGGTAGTGAAGGGCTCAATCCTAGCACACAGAATTTATAGCAAAAATTTACAATGTGATGTAACTGAAATTATACATTGAAATATTAATTGTCTGTTAAGCCTTTCATCTGTTAGAATACCATGATAGTTTCATTTCTTTCATGTGTAAATCACAAAACCTTTTTTTAAAAAGTTGCACTCTCAGGTTAGCTGTTAACAATGGTGATAGCTAAACAATATGTTGAAGGTGTTAGCCCCCTGTGTTCTCTGTCTATGCCATGATGTTTAGATTGATTTCTAATCTAAAAAGTGAGATAATGGAGTTTTATATGAATTCATGCAGTTTTTGAGCAAAGTACAATGTAATCTTGCAAGTACAAATTCACCCCACAAAATATATGTGTGCATGTGGGTCTTTGTCTGTCTGTGTGTGTGTGTCTGTCTGGGTTGGACGTTGTGACTATGAGAAAGTATATGTGTGCGTATGTAGTGAATGCAGAATGTCTTACGTTTGTGAAGGTGTGCATGTGTGAGTGTGGGAATGTATGTGTCTGTAAGGGTGTGTGTGGGTGTCTGTGTGCGCGTCTGTGTATATGTGTATCTGTGTGTATAGGTGTGCCTGTGTGTATGTGTGTGTGAGAGTGTGTGCACGTAGGAGTATCTGTGTGTGTATAGTGCAATGGTGGTCACCTGTAATGTGACATGAACCCAAGGTCCCGGTTGAGGCCCTCCCTATGGGTACCGAACTTAGCTATCAACCTCTGCTCGGCCACTTTTCGCTGCTACCTGTCCCGAAGTCCGCCTTGGAGGATGGTCACTCGAAGGCCTGAGGTTGAATGTCCTGGACCACTGAAGTGTTCCCCAACTGGGAGGGAACACTCCTGTCTGTTGATTGTTGTGCGGTGCACATTCATCCGTTGTCGTAGCCTTTGCTCGGTTTCCCCAATGTACCATGCCTCCGGGCATCCTTGCCTGCACCGTATAACATAGACAATGTTGGCTGAGTCATATGAGTACCTGCCATGTACAAGGTGGGAGGTGTCCCCACGCGTAATGGTGGTATCTATGTCCACACTCTGACACGTCTTGCAGCGCCTACCGTGACAGGGTTGTATGGAGTTGTCCTGAGAGCCGGGCAGCTTGCTACGAACAAAATCCGTTTGAGGTTTGGCGGTTGTTTAAAGGCAAGTCATGGAGGTGTGGGGAAGGTCTTGGTGAGATGCTCATCCTCATTGACAATGTGTTCCAGGTCACGAAGAACGTGGCGTAGTTTTTCAACTCCTGGGAAGTACTGAACAATGAAGGGTACCCTGTTGGTTGCAGCACGTGTCTGTCTCCTGAGGAGGTCATTACAGTTCCTTGCTGTGGCACGTCGGAACTGGCGGTCGATGAGTTGGGCATCGTACCCCGTTCTTGTGAGGGCATCCCTGAGTACTTCCAGGTGTCCGTCACGTTCCTCCTCATCTGAGCAGATCCAGTGTATGCGTAGGGCTTGTCCATAGGGGATGGCTGTTTTAATATGTTTTGATTGGAAGCTGGAGAAGTGTAGCATTGTGAGGTTGTCTGTGGGTTTGGGGTAGAGTGTGGTGCTGAGATGTCCGTCCTTGATGGAGATGCATGTGTTCAAGAATGAGACAGATAGTTGGGAGTAGTCCATGGTGAGTTTGATGGTGGGATGAAACTTGTTGATGTCACTGTGTAGTTTTATCAGTGACTCCTCGCCATGGGTCCAGAGGGAGAAAATGTCGTCAATGTACCTGGTGTATAATGTTGGTTGGAGATCCTGCATAGAGAAGAAGTCTTGTTCAAACCTGTGCATAAAAATGTTGGCATATTGGGGTGCAAATTTGGTCCCCATGCCTGTTCCATGTGTCTGGATGAAGAACTGATTGTTAAAGGTGAAGACATTCAAGCTCGGACCTTCGGGTGATCATCCTCCAAGGCGGACTTCGGGACAGGCAGCAGCGAAAAGTCGCCGAGCAGAGGCTGATAGCTAAGTTCGGTACCCATAGGGAGGGCCTCAACAGGGACCTTGGGTTCATGTCACATTACAGGTGACCACCATTGCACTATACACACACACACAGATATTCCTACACACACACACTCTCACACAGACACAGGCACTCCTATACATACATACACACGGACACACATATACACAGACGCGCACACAGACACCCACACACACCCTTACAGACACATACACTTCCACACTCACCCGCTTACAGACTTAAGAAACTCTGCACTCACTACACACACACATACACTTTCTCACACTCACAACCCCCAACCCAGACAGACAAACAAACACAGACAAAGACCCACATGCACACATATATTTTGTGGGGTGAATTTGTACTTGCAGGGTTACATTGTACTTTGCTCAAAAACTGCATGAATTCATGTAAAACTCCGTTATCTCACTTTTTAGATTAGAATCAATCTAAACATCATGGCATAGACAGAGAACACAGGGGGCTAACACCTTCAACATATTGTTTAGCTATCACCATTGTTAACAGCTAACCTGAGAATGCAACCTTTTAAAAAAAGGTTTTGTGATTTACACATGAAAGTGAAACTATCATGGTATTCTAACAGATGAAAGGCTTAACAGACAATCAATTTTTCAATGTAAAATTTCAGTTACATCACACTGTTAATTTTTGCTATAAATTGTGTGCTAGGATTGAGCCCTCCACTACCACCTAATGAAGGAGCGTCGCTCCGAAAGCTAGTGTGCTTCCAATTAAACCTGTTGGACTATAACCTAGTGTTGTGTGATTTTTAACTTTGTACACCCCAGTCCAACTCCGGCATCTCCAAATAAAACTGATGGCAGTGTGATGCAATATAAAATGATACTTACCACTTCCAAAATTGTGAAGTGACAGAAATAAGGCAATTTAAAGCACCATGCGTGCTATGTTTTCACAATGGACAAAGCACGCAATCTGGAACATACATGTGAGTTGACAGACAGAAGGCTTACACACTTTGTCTAAATATTCAGGTGCTCTAATATAATAAGCCAACAAATGAATCAGGAATTTGTATAAATAATTTTAACTAAAAGTATGCAAAATTTTTAAGTTTCCTCAAATAAAGTGCTGAAATGACTTTTATTAGTTGGAAAAATATGAAAACAGCAATAAATAATGTTATCAGTTAGGTTGTTAAGGGGTTTATGTAAATGAGGTGGTCCTGAACAAGCACATTGACCACATGGAAGACACAAACTTGCAAACATATCCGGCCCCTGAGAACAGTTCCTCCACTCCGTCCCCTTTTCTTTTCATTTCTTTTCTTTATTTTCTCTCTTCTCTTGTTTTTCTCCCCTCTTTTATTTTATTTTCCTTACCTTGTGGTGAAGAGCTCTGGCATGGTGATGGCATGAGTGGTGGTGAGTAGGCCCAGCAGCATGGAGTTGAGTAGGCCCAGCAACACAGACTCGAGTCGGTCCAGCAGCACAGACTGAGTAGGCCCAGCAACACAGACTCGAGTAGGCCCAGCAACACGGACTTGAGTAGGTCAAGCAACACGGACTCGAGTAGGCCCAGAATCATGGAGTCGAGTAGCCCCAGCAACATGGACTAGGGTAGGCCCAGCAGCATGGAGTTGAGTAGGCCCAGTAATATAGACTCGAGAGGGCCAGACAACACAGAATCGAGTACGCCCAGCAACACAGACTCAAGTAGGTCCAGCAGTATTGACTGAGTAGACCCAGCAGCGTGGACTCGAATAGACCCGGCAACATGGACTCAAGTATGCCTACCAGCTTGGACTCAAGTAGGCCTAGCAGCACAGACTTGAGTAGGCCCAGCAGTATGGACTTGAATAGACCCAGCAACATGGGATTCAAATAGGCCTAGTAGCGTGGACTCGAATATACCTAGCAGCATGACCTTGAGTAGGTCCAGAAGCACGGACTTGAGGGATTCCAGCAGCGTGGACTCGAGAAGGCCCAGCAGCATCGAGTCGAGTAGGTCAAGCAGTGCAGACTCAAGTAGACCCTGCAACATGGATTTAAGTAGCTCCAGCAATATGGACTCGAGTAGACCCAGCAGCACAGACTCAAGTATGTCCAGTAGCGTGGATTCAAATAGGCCCAGCAGCGCGGACTCAAGTAGGCAGAGCAACACGGACTCAAGTAGGTCCAGCAGCATGGATTCAAGAAGGCCCAGCAGTGCAGACTCGTGGCTGTGACATCGGAGGCATGTTCGGGTTCTGGCGGCTTCTGCATTGTCAAGGCGGTCCGAACGCCGGTTCAACATCAAATTCATAGAGACATAGAAATGTACAGCATGGAGACAGACCCTTCGGTCCAACCCATCTATGCCGACCAGATATCTCAACCCAATCTAATCCCACCTACCAGCACCCAGCCCATATCCCTCCAAACCCTTTCTATTCATATACCCATCCAAATGCCTCTGAAATGTTGCAATTGTACCAGCCTTCACCACTTCCTCTGGCAGTTCATTCCATACACGTACCACCCTCTGCATGAAAAAGTTGCCCCATAGGTCTCTTTTATATCTTTCCACTCTCACCCTAAACCTATGCCCTCTAGTTCTGGACTCCCCGACCCCAGGGAAAAGACTTTGCCTATTTATCTTATCCATGCCACTCATAATTTTGTAAACCTCTATAAGGTCACCCTTCAGCCTCCGACGCTCCAAGGAAAACAGCCCCAGCCTGTTCAACCTCTCCCTGTAGTTCAAATCCTCCAACCCTGGCAACATCCTTGTAAATCGTTTCTGAACCCTTTCAAGTTTCACAACATCTTTCCAATAGGAAGGAGACCAGAATTGCATGCAATATTCCAACAGTGGCCTAACCAATGTCCTGTACAGCCACAACATGACCTCCCAACTCCTGTACTCAATACTCTTGACCAATAAAGGAAAGCATACCAAACGCCTTCTTCACTATCCTATTTACCTGCGACTCCACTTTCAAGGAGCTATGAACCTGCACTCCAAGGTCTCTTTGTTCAGCAACACTCCCTAGCACCTTATCATTAAGTGTCTAAGTCTTGCTAAGATTTGCTTTCCCAAAAATGCAGCACCTGGCATTTATCTGAATTAAACTTCATCTGCCACTTCTCAGCCCATTGGCCCATCTGATCACGATCCTGTTGTAATCTGAGGTAACCTTCTTTGCTGTCGACTACACCTCCAATTTTTGTGTCATCTGCAAACTAACTAACTGTACCTCTTATGCTCACATCCAAATCATTTACATAAATGACAAGAGGTAGAGGACCCAGCACCGATCCTTGTGGCACTCTACTGGTCACAGGCCTCCGGTCTGAAAAACAACCCTCCACCACCACCCTCTGTCTTCTACCCTTGAGCCAGTTCTTTATCCAAATAGCTCGTTCTCCCTGTATTCCGTGAGATCTAACCTTGCTAACCAGTCTCCCATGGGGAACTTTGTCAAACGCCTTACTGAAGTCCCTATAGATCAAATCTACCACTCTGCCCTCATCAAGCCTCTTTGTTATTCTTCAAAAAAACTCAATCGAGTTTGTGAGACATGATTTCCCACACACAAAGCCATGTTGACTATCCCTAATCAGCCTTGCCTTTCCAAATACATGTACATCGTGTCCCTCAGGAGTCCCTCCAACAACTTGCCCATCATTGCCGTCAGGCTCACTGGTCTATAGTTCCCTGGCTTGTCCTTACCACCCTTCTTAAACAGTGGCCAACCACGTTTGCCAACCTCCAGTCTTCCGGTACCTGACCTGTGACTATCGATGATACAAATATCTCAGCAAGATGCCCAGCAATTACTTCTCTAGCTTCCCACAGAGTTCTAGGGTACACCTGATCAGGTCCCGGGGATTTGTCCACATTTATGCATTTCAAGACATCCAGCACTTCCTCCTCTGTAATATGGACATTTCGCAAGAAGTCACCATCTATTTCCCTACATTCTATATCCTCCATATCCTTTTCCACAGTAAATACTGATACAAAATACTCGTTTAGTATGCCCCCATTTTCTGCGGCTCTATACAAAGGCCGCCTTGCTGATCTTTGAGGGGCCCTATTCTCTCCCTAGTTACCCTTTTGTCCTTAATGTATTTGTAAAAACCCTTCGGATTCTCCTTAATTTTTTTTGCCAAAGCTATCTCATGTTCCCTTTTTGCCCTCCTGATTTCCCTCTTAAGTATACTCCTACTGCCTTTATACTCCTCTAAGGATTCACTCTATCTATCCTGTCTATACCTTACATATGCTTCCTTCTTTTTCTTAACCAAACCCTCAATTTCTTTCGTCATCCAGCATTCCCTATACCTACCAGCCTTTCTTTTTACCCTAACAGGAATATGCTTTCTCTGGATTCTCGTTATCTCATTCCTGAAGTCTTCCCATTTTCCAGCCGTCCCTTTACCTGCGAACATCTGCCCCCAACCAGCTTTTGGAAGTTCTTGCCTAATACCATCAAAATTAGCCTTCCTTCCATTTAAAACTTCAACTTTTAGGTTTGGTCTATCCTTTTTCATCACTATTTTAAATCTAATGGAATTATGGTCGCTGGCCCCAAAGTGCTCCCCTAGTGACACATCATTCACCTGCCCTGCCTTATTTCCCAAGAGTAGGTCAAGTTTTCCATCTTCTCTAGTTGGTACATCCATATACTGAATCAGAAAATTTTCTTGTACACACTTAACAAATTCCTCTCCATCTAAACCCTTAACACTGTGGCAGTCCCAGTCTATGTTTGGAAATCTTAGCTCCTTTTGGCTGCTTTGGGTGAGAAAGGTGCTTCAGAAAGGCTGCTGCAGTGGAGAATGAGGTGTGGATCTGGCCTTTCCTTGTGGCTGTGTCCTGGTGGATCCTTCAACTAGGCTGCTTTGACGGGGTCTGAAGACGAGGTGGGTCCAGGTCTTAAGGCTTCTGCAGTGTCTGCCACAGCCTGGGAGTCCTTTAGGCAGCTTCAGACATAGATCTGGGGTCCCTTTAAGGACCCCATCTGCTGCATGTATGCAATGTTGCAACTCTGCATGACATTTAGTCTGCTCTGATTCTGCAAGCAGCATACAGAAATCAGTTGGCTTGCTGTCATGTCGCCTTTTGTGATGCTTTCCTGTTTTAAATGAACTAACTCACAGAGTAGGGATTATTAGACCTTATCATTAGCATGGCCTTTTTGAAAAGAAGATATGGAGCATTGAGCAAAGAATAGGAGGTGTAGCCGGGTACAAAAGGTTTGATTTATAAAGAAAGGCTGGATATGCTGGGACTTTTTCACTGGAGCACAGGAGGTTGAGAGGCATCCTGACAGAAGTTTATAAAATAATGAGATGTAGAGATAGAATTAATGGTAGTTATCTTTTCCTTAGGATGGGAGATTTCAAGACTAGGAGGCACATTTTTAAGGTGAGAGGAGAGAAATTTAAAAAAGATATGAGAGACAATTTTTTTGCACAGAGGGTGGTTCGCATGTGGAATGAACTTCCTGAGGAAGTGGTGGATGTGGGTACAATTACAATGTTTAAGACACACTTGGATAGACACATGAATAGGAAAGGTTTGGAGGGATATGGGCAATAAGATGTGCAGGTTAGGTGATTTAGCCATGCCAAATTACCCATTGTGTTCAGGGATATGTAGGTTAGGTGCATTAGTCAGGGGAAATGTAGAATCATAGGGTAGGGGAATGGGTCTGGGTGGGATACTCTTTGGAGGATCAGAGTGAACTTGTTGGATCAGAGGGCCTGTTTCCACACTGTAGGGATTCTATGATTTCTAAGAGGTAGGGGCTAGTTTAGTTTGGGTTGCAGGCATGAGAGAGGAAAGATGAGCTCATATACCAGCTTACCAGACTGCAGGGTTGCACATCAATACTGCTGCAAACGGAAGACATTGATGGGGCAGTAACCAGGAGAGTGCTGGTGAACATGCGCTCCATGATGCTTGGGGCATTAGTAGACCAGCTGGACAACCTTCTGTCCCACTCCCTATCATAGAACAGTATTGCAACTTGCCTTTAGGCTTTGTGCAGAGTTTGGGTTTGGCCTGGACTGGTTGGGCCAACAGGTCTGTTTCAAGCTGTGTGACTCTATGACAATGCATTTATTGACCTTGACCACCAGTGTGATATTATTGATCTTATCACAGTATCCACAGCCAGATTCTTAGGGCCAGACTCCAGGACTGACCTCTCCAGCCGTCTGTTCCTATAACGTTCTCAGAGTGAGCCATGGGAACCCCCTGACCTCCTGCTGAAACATGGCATTTCTCCTCCTTTAGTGTTCTTCTGGGGCTATATTAAAATAAAACCTTAAATGCCTTTCTCTTGTCTGAAGCTCCATTCATTGTGTTTTTAAAGTTTCCCATGGTCTGTACCAACTGCTATCGAGTAGTCAGTAAAAAGATGATCAAGATCATTCAGAACGTTTACAGTCCAAAATCATTAATTACATTCCAACTAAGAGTATTACAAATCTGATGTGTGGATGATGTTAGAATCTAGGTGAAGACATTCTCATTTCTGGTCATAAGTGAGTCTTTAGTGTTTTCAGTCTTTACTATAATAGGGTTTAGAGATTCCGTCTATCTTGTTGGCCTTTATGTCAATGCTGACTACAGCTGTCTCTCTGCTTTTCCCCAGCTGTCTCTTCAGCAACTCTGATTCCTGTCATCAGCTGCCATATGATTTCTGGTGTGTTTCACAGCATCCCTCTGTATCACTGTTCACTGCCAATTTATAGTCATGGAGAGTGAAAGGCTAGCAGATCAAATAAGGAGTGGAAGCAAGTAAGGATTTAACAAGTTATGATGGGGGCAGTACAGTGGCTCAGTGGTTAGCACTGCTGCCTCACAGCGTCAGGGACGTGGGTTCAATTCCAGACTCGGGTGACTGTCTGTGTGGAGTTTGCATGTTCTCCCCGTGTCTACGCAGGTTTCCTCTTGGTGCTCTGGTTTCCTCCCACAATCCATGATGTGTAGGTTAGGTGAAATTGGCCATGCTAAATTGCCCATAGTGTTCAAGGATGTGTAGGTTAGGTGCATTAGTCAGGTGTAAATGTAGAGTAATGGGGTAGGGGAATGGGTCTGGGTGGGATACTCTTTGGAGGGTCGGTGTGGACCTGTTAGGCCAAATGGCCTGTTTCCACACTGTAGGGATTCTCTGAAGTCTGCAGAAATCTGCTGATTTTGTACTTAACTTGTGTGCATCTACTTGCATGTAAAGAACTCTGGTGGGGCAAGTTGCTCTGTTGTTTAACATACACTAAAAGGCAATTGAATGCATTATTGCACATGAATTCTAACTTTAACTGCCAGTATATGTTTCCCAGGCGAACTGGAATTTGCCAGGTTGGACAGTATGCCTCCTGACCCCCAACGCCTCATCTTCACCTTGGACATCCAATCCCTGTACACGTCCAACTGTCATGGTGAAGGCCTCCAAGCCCTCCATATCTGCCTCACCCGCTGACCTAACCAGTATCCCTCAAATGACATACTCATTTGATTGGAGGAACTGATCCCCACTCTCAACAACTTCTCCTTTGAATCCTCCCACTTTAGACCAAAGGGGTTGGGCTCCCGTATGGGCCCCAGCTATGCCTGCCTCTTCATCAGATATGTGGAACAGTCCATCTTCTGTAGTTACACTGGCACAATCCCCCAACTTTTCCTCCACGACATTGCTGACTGTATCAGTGTCACCTCATGCTCCCACAAGGAGGTTGAACAATTCATCAATTTCAGAAAAACCTTCCACCCTGACCTCAAGTTCACCTCGACCATCTTGTCACTTCCCTCCCCTTCCTGGACCTCTCCATCCCTATCTCCAGCAACTGACTCAACACAGACATCTTCTTCAAACCCACTGACTCTCACAGCCAGAATGGGACTATTTGGCACCACCCTTTTGGCGCCGATCATTTGGCCCCGCTGTTTTGGCTCTAAACTGTTTTGGTGCTCATTTCTTTGGCGCTGAGCTGTTTTGGCGCCAATTAAAAAAAAAGTCTTGTAGAGCCCGTAAGAAATTTGTTTTAATTGCATTGTAAGAAATAAATCTAATTCTTTTTTATTCACTATTTTTAACCTATTCATTATAAAAACAAATTTCTACATTTTGCTACATTTATCAAACACATATAGATAACCATCATGTGAAAATTTTGGTTTGTCTCTCTTGCTTAGAGTGTTTTCAGGCATTTCTAGTACGGGCTCTACAAGAAAACAGAAAGAAAATTGTATTACAGCTTTCTAATGTGAAGACAGAAGGGCAGTAGATAACTATTAACAATTGTTAAATGAGAAAATGATTACAAAACGAGATTTGAATCTGCAGCGGGTCATTACAGCTTTGACTATCAACTCTTGCTAGTTGAGAAAATTACATAGGGCCATTAGTCATCCTCTGTTCTTTAACCAAACACGACTTTGTTTTATTCTGAATTGGCGCCAAAACAGCTCAACATCAAAGTAATGAACGCCAAAACAGTTTAGAGCCAAAATGGCGGGGCCAAATGATCGGCACCAAAAGGGCGGCACCAAAACTTACCCAACCTGAGCTACCTTGTCTACACCTCCTCCCACTCTTCCCCTGTAAAAACGTTATCCCTTACTCCCAAATCCTCTGCCTCCACCATATCTGCTCCCAGGAGGAGTAATTCCATTCTAGGACATCCCAGTTGGCCTCCTATTTTAAGGACCACAATTTTCCCTCCCAAGTGATCAACAATGCCTTCCAGTACAATTCCGCTACTTCCTGTGTTTCCACCTTCGAACACCATCCCTCCAACTGCAACAAGAATAGTCTTCACCCTAATAATCTCTGGATACAGCACATTATCGTTTGCTATTTCTGCCACCTACAGTCATACCTCACTACCAGAGATATATTTCCCTCCCCACCCCATTGGCATTCTCAGAGACCATTCCCTCTGCGATTCCCTCTGCGACTCCCTCGTTAGGTCCACGCTCCCCACCAACACCCTCCACATCTGGCACCTTCCGCTGCCACTGCAAAAGGTGTAAAATCTGCACCCACCTCACCTCCTCCAAAGTCCCAAAGGATCATTCCACATCTGGCAGAGATTTTCATGCACATCCAAACACCCCATCTATTGTGTCCACCGTTGCTCTTGATGTGATCTCCTCTACATTGGGATGACAGGATGCCAACTCGCAGAATGTTTCAGGGAACATCTCTGGGACACACGCACAAAACAACCCCACCACTCTGTGGCCGACCACTTCAACTCCCTCTACCCCTCCGCCAAGGACAATTAAGTCCTGGACCTCCTCCACCGCCAAATCCAAGCCACCCAACGACTGGAGGAAGAACACTTTGTCCTCTGCATTGGGACCCTCCAATCACACGGGATCAACATCAACTTCACCAGTTTCCTCATCTCCTCTCCCCCCACTTCATCCCAGATCCAATCTTCCAACTCAGCATCATCCTCTTGAAATCGCCCACCTGCAAATCTTCCTTCCCATCTATCCGTTCCACCCTCGCCCTGACCTATCACCATCACCCCCACCACCTACATCTATCTATCGCCTTCCCAGCTACCTTTCCCCCACCCCCTCCCTCCAATTATCTCTCATCACACACCCCCTCCACAAGCCTGATGAAGGGTTTATGCCCGAAACATCGATTCTCCTGCTCCTCAGATGCTGCCTGACCTGCTGTGCTTTTCCAGCACCACACTTTGCGACTCTGACTCTCCAGTATCTACAGTCCTCACTTTCTCCAAGGTGAGGAATTGACACCAAGATATGACAGCTGTTTCTTTTTCGAAGTGAAAGAGTTTCCATCACAGATTATGTTTTATGTGTGTGCTTTGGAGCTGATTTTGAAGATTCTAAAGGTAATGTCTGCTACCTTGGAGGTTTTGCCCTTATCAGCCAACTCAGCGGTTTATGCAGATTGAGCATGGACTGAACAAAAACATGAGGAGCAGCACCAGCAACAGTAATGGCAGCCATCTGTTCAAATACCTGCCAATCCACAGATCAGAAGAACACGGAGCTCTAACCTACAGGAGGTTTACCCCCAATTCAGTATATCCAGATAGTGAGGATTAGTTTTCTGACATGACTGAACACAAGTACTACAGGATGTTGAGACTGACACACCATTACATTACTGACTTCTGGAGCCTCCTACAAGTAGACCTCTGGAGTATGGACCAGGTGGGCATGAACTGCCAGTGACAGTCAAGGTCAGCACAGCTTTGAATTCCTTCACCTTTGTCCCTTCCAGGCATCCACTGGTGACCTCTGTAGAATCGTGCAATCTATTGCACACAAGTGCCAGGTTTGTTAGGGACATCTCTTTGCTATTGCTGGGGTTGATCAGAATGAGACAGCTTTAGAATTTGCTATTGTGGCTGAATTCACACATGTTAAGGCTGGTATAGCCCACATCCATCACGGTAATCAAGCCATCTCAAATTAACCAGCTCTATTCCTCGGGAGCTGTAGAATGAGGCAAGTGATGACCACTGTAAACCTCTGGGGGAGGACAAAGAAGAGCAACAGGAGGAGGAGGAGGAGCTGCCAGATTTGGCCAGGATGTGGGGGAGAGGGGTGGAGCAGTGATGGTTCATGGTATCTGTACTCCCCGACTCTCCTTGCGATTCTTCACTCTCTTCTTAACAGCAGAAAAAGCTGAGAGCAATAATATTGAGAATGGAATTTGTTAAGCAGATTGAAGAACACATCTGTCAGCGAAGAAAGTGACATGGCTACAGGATGAGTGTATCATTGATGTTGGCCATTCAGAGAGAACATAAAACATAGAAAAGTACAGCGCAGAACAGCCCTTTGGTCCATGATGTTGTGCCGAGGATTAATCCTAACGTAAAATAACTTAACCTATGCACCCCCCAACTCACTGCTATCCATGTGCATGTCCAGCAGTCGCTTAAATGTCCCTAATGACGCTGCTTCCACCACCACAGCTGGTAACGCATTCCATGCATTCACAACTCTCTGCGTAAAGAACCTATCTCTGATGTCTCCTTTACACCTTCCTCCTAATATCTTCAAACTATGATTTCTCGTACCAGTCAATCCTGCCCTGGGGAAGAGTCTCTGGCTATTGACTCTATCCATTCATCTCATTGTCTTGTATTCCTCAATCAGGTCACCTCTCTTCCTCCTTCTCTCCAGAGAGAAAAGTCCGAGCTTAGTCAACCTCTCTTCATAAGGCAAACCCTCAGTGCAGGCAGCATCCTGGTAAACCTTCTTTGCACCCTCTCCAAAGCCTCTGTATCTTTTCTATAGACCAGCACTGGACACAATATTCCAAGTGTGGTCTCACCAGGGACTTGTAGAGCTGCAGCAAAACATCGCGGCTCTTAAACTTGATCCCCCTGTTAATGTTAGTGAGAACATTTCCCATGGGTGGATCTGAAGGTTATGTTGAGGTGGGAAATATTGTTTGGGAGAAAGCTGCAGACATTATAATGAAAGCATTCATTCTTGTGTTTGTGAGCCAGCTGTGGTTCACTGACAGTATTCTCACCTTTGAATTGAAAGGGTGTGGTGTCCCTGGAGTGGAAAGTGAACTCAGAAATTCAGGCTGACATGGCAGTGCAGTACTGAAGAGGGCTGTTGGAGGTACTACCTTGGTGAGACGTCAATACATCTCCTCTCTCTGACTGCATATCAGATCTCCTGTCAAAGAAGAACAGGAGAGTCTCCTGGTCAATATTAATCCCTCAATCAATATCACAAAAACAGGTTAACTACTGTTACTTTTTTATGGCCCAATGCACAAATTAGTTGCTCTATTTCTTACAGTAGTGAGTATACTTACGGTGTAATTCTCTGGCTATAAAAGCATGTTCAGATGTTGTGAAAGGTCTTAATTAAAAGTAGGTCTTCTTTTGTAGATTGTAGCATCTGATTGTAGCATGCCAGTTTTCCCAATCAAGTCAGGAAGCCCTATGTAACACTCCATCGAGGAGAAAAACTCAGTATTCCCCCTCCTCTTCCCCTCCACCATGAGCCACTCAGTCTGTGAGGCAGCTCTCCTCCTTCCATCTGCTGGAACCACAATGTGCCCTTACAGCTCACAATGTGATGGCCAGATCTTTGGTAGAGCCTCCTTCATTGAGACTCCAGCACCTGAAGCGCCATATTCTGCTTTTCAATTGTAGATTCACTCAGATCCTTGCAAAGTCCCTTCAAATTGCGAAGCTTTAGCAGTCTGGTGCAGGTTGTCATCAAGGCAACCACTCTAATTCATTGGGAAAGCTGGAAGTGGATTGCTAAGATGATTGCGTTGTTAAAACTGAAAACCCACTGCTCAAACCACTATGTTCCTGATGTTCTATTGACCTTCCCCCACTTCAAGTAGATCTGAGAGTTATATTATTAACTCTGTCTCCCTCTTTCTGTGAGATAACAGAGCTCACATCACAAAAGAGAGGTGTTGAATCGGCATCATGACCTTGAATAAGGAAAGGACAATCCTCCTGAGAATGTACCATCAAATGTTTCATTCCTTCAAACATCAACAGATGATTGGTATCTCAGATGGATTAGACAATGAGGTAAGGGGAACTATATTTGATAAATCAAGAATTAGTAAATGGGAATAGGTAGGGCATTTGGCACAGTTTAGGAGACAGATTACAGCAGGGCAAGATGCTTTACCAGCTCTGTTGAGGATGCGAGAGTTGGATCAGCAATGAGGAGAAAAGGGTTTGCTTCATAATAGCTGTTATATCAAATATTCAGCAACAGCGGTTGTAAACCTCCTTTTGAGTAAAAAATGCCTACAGCTTTATCAATTCGATAATAAAAGACTTCACTACAACACTGACCCTGAAAGTTATTTCCGACATGTCAAAACCTTGAGGTGAATTTTTACTTCGGATGTGTCAAGATCTTGAGGTGAATTTTTGGTTAGGAAACCCAAGAGTAAGGGTTTCCTGTATGTTTTGCAGAATTTAACAGCAGGATGTCCTTTGTATTCTAACAATAGGTTTCCTGCCCGAAAGTCAGCCTGATTGACAGCTCGGTCACTGGCAAGTGGGAAAAACGCTGATGAGCAGGGAGTAGGTAAGTGATGGGGGGAGGGCTTTATATTGACTTCATTCATGTGACCAGCCTTCTTCTCTCCTTTTACTGCTGGAATTCCAGAGTCATGGAAAATATGGCTGATGTGAGTTAAAAGTAACAGAACTATTAAAATAGAGGCACAAAACCTGACAGAAATTTCAGTGGCGTACCCACTCCATGATTGATCATCTGCCACTCTTTAACCACTCCAGTTAAAATGAGAGGTGGACAGGTTGAAGCTGTGTTTGAAATTTTAAATACTTTCCAGCTGACCGAAATCTAACCCATCTTGGGAATTAAAAGTATCTGCAATTTGTGTTTGTAATTAAAATGAGCACTTAAATTGCACATAGCTACTTCTTATTACAGGTTAATCACTTTCTAAGAATTGCATTGACATAAATGCTTTTGATGTTGTTTAATGCAGAATTAAGGGAGTGCTGAAGGTATAATTTAAATTGATATTACTGCAGGGCCGGACTTCTGCTCCTCGGATGCTGCCTAACTTGCTGTGCTTTTCCAGCGCCACTCTAATCTTGACTCTGATCTCCAGCCTCTGCAGTCCTCAGTTTTGCCTACCTGACTATTCAGGTCAGAGAGTGAGGAGGTCACGGTATTGTTCTATCAGCTGTTTCTGGACCTCTCTAGCTTTATTGCACTACATCATCCCTTCTTTTCCAGATTCTCCCTCGTCCCATGATGTGTATTCTTGTTATTTTAAATCCTCCAACTTCCATCCTTTAGATATTGCCAATATATCAACCAAAGTTTGCACCATATTTTAAAGTGATCAGGGTACCTTAATCTTAGTCTCAAAATGGTATTGTCTATGATGTTCCTTGTGACCCAGTTATAACAGTGTGGCTCACTCTCGCTAAACAACATTATGATGTTCTGGAAAGCAACAGTCATTTCAATAAGATGCATTCTGAATCAGAATTACATGCTTTGTTAAAACATGGAATCCTTATTCTTCTTCTGGACTCAGCCAGCTGCAACATAAATGAGGTAGCGTAAGTTCTCAAGATGCTTCTTAATAAGTGAGAACCATTGTATGTTCAATGGTTATGCAGAAAAGGTAAACAAAATACAGAAGCATTCAACTTCACCAATAACATTAGTGCATAGTCAAAATTTTGTACCACTCAGTCATCCACAATGAGACAAAGTATTTGTTCACCAACTGAAAATTGTTTACTTTGTAACATCAGCACTTCACTCATAAGAAGACTATTGACTGAGATCAAGTGTCTTATTCTTAGAGTCATAGAGTCAGAGAGACGTATAGCACAAAAACAGACCCTATGGTCTAACTCGTCCATGCAGACCAGATATCTTAAATTAATCTAGACCCATTTGTCAGCATTTGGCCCATATCCCTCTAAACCATTCTTAATCATATAGCATCCAGATGTCTTTTAAACATTGTAAATGTACCAGTCTCCACCATCTCTTCTAGCAGCTCATTCCATACACCACCCTTTGGTGAAAACATTGCCCCTTAGGTCCATTTTAAATCTTTTTCCTCTCACCTCAAAAGACCTTGGCTATTCACCCTATTCATGTCCCCCATGATTTTATAAACGTCTATAATGTCACCCCTCAGCCTCTGGTGCTCCATGGAAAACAACCTATCCAGCCTATTCAGCCTCTCCCTAAAGCTCAAACCCTCCAAACCTGGCAACATCCTTGTAAATCTTTTCTGAATCCTTTCAAATTTCACAACATCCTTCCTATAGCAGGGAGGCATGAAGTGAATGTGGCATTTCAAAAGTGGTCTAACAAATGTCTGTACAGCTGATATCTTGTTTTTGGAATTAGATTCAATGCTAACAAAAGGTGTTTTCAGTTCTTTGAAGAATGCTGCATCATGCATGATGATTTGTGAACTGTGCATTACAAGTGATCAATTCATCCTTTATGGCTCATCATAGCAAATGGCTGGCTATCATAAAAGTTGTCTGATTTTCAACATGTTCATCATATTTCATAACCTTTTCACTATTAACTAGGAATCCATTCACTTCTCACCATTTGAAGGACTCTAAACAAGGTAAAAATCTCTTCAAGCTCTTGGAATCCTGCTTTTCTTGAAGTATATATAACTATTTCCACAATTGAGAATTTACTGTAGTCATCAGTGACAACAATCAGATGTTCACCACTGAGCAAATTTGTACACTCAATGCTAAATTCAATCTATGGTCCTGGAGGTAGCTCAAACATTTGAGAGGAACACAAAGGTTTGACATTGTAGTTACATAACAAACAATCATTTAGTGCTCTAAAGTATAATGGATTAATGGGAATCATACCTTTTCCCTTAAGAGTTGTTTAGTTTTGATAATTTCCTGATGACTTTTGTGGCAGCTTCCTGGCTGCTAAAACACAGGTAAATTGCTAACTTGGCCATACAGCAAGGGATGCTGGGTACATCGGCTAAGTAAAAATCACAAAATGCACACACCAGCCACAGTGCAAATGCAGCATCAATAGCATAATGTAAAAGGCAATAGTTACCTTGGATAGCCATACCACCAAAAACTTATCCAATAAAGTCTTTTTCTGGGCGGCATGGTGGCTCAGTGGTTAGCACTGCTGCCTTACAATGCCAGGGACCTGGGCTTGATTCCAATCTTGAGTGACTGTCTGTGTGGAGTTTATAGCACCTTTCTTCATGTTAAAAACACTGGCTGGAAGCAAAGGGTATTACAAAATAGTCTACTGGGTTGTATTTATCTGGCTGGTAGTTGACATGGAAATCATATTCTTGTAGTTTGAGTATCCAGCACTCTATTCAAGTGGGTGGTGTGTTACATGGCTTGTTGAACAAGCTTATTTGTGCTCTATAATCTGTTATTATTTCAAACTCACTCCCATACAAGTGGAGATAGAAGTGAAATATCCCCCATTTGTTTGAGAGCACTTTTCTGTCTGTTTTCAAATACATGTTGCTGTATGGGCATTTGTGATCTGCTTTCCTTCACAATGATTAATGGGTTATCTGCCTCTTTTTTCAGCACAAGCATTGCACCTAAGCTGACCAGGCTTGCACCCATGATTATCTGGGTTTTCTCACAGACATTTGTGAAACTTGCAGATAAAAGTCATTTGATATGGTGTTTGTGTGATGTGATGGCTCGTGGGAGAAAAAAAGTATGCTGTAGTTGGGATCTCTTTAAGAACTAGTTTTCTTGAACAAAAAAGCAATTTGCTTCTAGTAACTGATCATGTGATCAAGCTGACAGAGAGATATACGATAATAAAGCTATGGGGTAAACAAGACGTTCATTACATGGGAAAGGAAATTCCAATGTGTGGTTCTGTTTCAGGCCTTTTGTTCAGAACAAGCTAACTGTTAGGAACATCTCTTTCAAGCAGGATCCAGTCAAACCTCTGTGTGCTAGTTTAAAATCTTTGATAACTTAAGTGCTGTGGTAACAGTGAGTTGAGAAGAGAGCACGCAATGTCCTAGATGGAAGGCTCCAGAGTTCAAGAACATGAAAACTTGGAAAGTTTACTCTCAAGTTGACTCCTCTTTATGAGACTAGCAATACCTAAGGTGAACTCAGTTGCACATGTTTTCTGGACGGAAGGGATTTGAATAGACAACTTTGTTGGAAGTATTGGCCCAAGAAATCTCTACACTTATACAAATCTTTGAAAGAGTACTCAGACCATGTGGTTAACTTTCCAACTTCTGTTGGGGATTTTTGGGTGGACCTAAGGTAAATGGATGTAGAAGGGAATTTAATAAGTTTGTCTAAGAATAGAAGTAACTTTGCTCATTCCATTCTTAATGTTTTAAACATTAATGTAATTATTAGTATTCATAATTCGTGACTTTTGTGTTGTCAGATTCTTTTATTTTAAAGACCAAACCTTGTGGCTTCACTCATTCAGTAAATATCTTGGTTTTCAAATTTCCAAAAGGAATGTTTAAATGTCAGTGATCTCTTCCATTATCATATGATGAAGTTCACACTCGTTTGGTGACTTCACCCTTTAGAAACAAACACAATCTGATCAGTTTGGATAGACATTGCTACAGTGGCAATATTATTTGTACAAGTCACCGCTCAGTTTGTGAGGAGAACTGTTGTTACGTTCCTGGCTTATGGATGAAGAAACACGTTCACAGCAGTTGACCTTGGTGCACTTCTGCTCGCAACCTCAGCAGCTCTGAATTATGAAAGCATGAGTAATCTTGCTAACTCCAATGGCTTTCTGTCTTTCTGAGCTTTTCTCAGCATTGTCAACTGCAGAAATAATGCTGGGTTCTTGAAGAAGTCACATTGGACTCGAAATGTTAACTGTGTTACTTTCTCCACTGATGCTCACTGTTCTGCTCTAAGTTTCTCTGGAACCTTTCATTTTTAATTCATATTTGCAGCATCCACAGTATTTTGCCTTTATTTGAATGCTGGATTACTTTGATTTCCCATTCAACATTTTCAACATCACCAAAGTTACATTTGGTTGTAGTTGCCTCAGTCAAATGCAATATTTGTCAATTGGCCTGCTTGCTTCTCCCCGAGTGCTTCAGAAGGCACCAATTTCATATATTGTATTATTCTTGGGCCTGAAATTGGTTGTTACTGTGCTAACGGGCAAGGGTCCTAAACATTTTCCAATTCTCATGGTGGAGAAGTAAAGCTTTTTTTGTCCTTTTGTGATCTGTGATTGCAAAACCTACCCATTAAACCTTTGAAATGTTGCAGCCACCTTTGCCAATGTGAGAACAGACAATGACTTTGAATGCACTTCAAAATGAGACAGATTGGAACTAGACAGAACTATATCAGCAATGCAATGACAATGCATGATCAAGCACACATCTTTGTAATGATCTGAGATTAATTTCTTTTTGACTGGTTATTTTTGAGAGATAGTGTGGCTGTACACAGTGCATACATTCCCCTTGCTAAATTGCCTTTTATGTGTCTAACAGGCTGCAATCTTATTTCTTCCCTAAGTCTCCAATTTAAAATAATGGCTTTTGGAAGTAGGCAAACACCTTCCAAAAACTGAATTGTTGAAAGCAGTGTTTTGTATTTTTCACTCCCGTTGTCACTATTGTGACTTAGGAAGGAATGGTACGGTTCGGCAAGATGCAGTCAGAATCAAAACTGTACATGCTATTAAAATATGGATTTGTTTAGTCTCCTTCTAGCTTTGCTGTAATGGTATTTGGCAGTTCGAAGTATTGGGATTTTGATCTTCACACTTTAATCTCAGAATCCACAAAAATACCATGAGTAGTATGTTATTGAGTTCGACATGACCAGGTTGTTTGCTGGGGTGGCATGGTGGCTCAGTGGTTAATACTATGCCTCACAGTGCCAAAGACTGGGTTTAATTCCAGCCTTGGCTGGAATGGGTGTAGTTTGCACATTCTCCCTGCATCTGTGTGGGTTTACTCCAGCTGCTCCAGTTTCATCCCAGAGTCCAAAGGTGTGCAGGTTATGTGGTTGGCTATGCTAAATTGCCCCATGGTGTTCAGAGATGTGCAGGTTAGGTAGATTAGCCATAATAAAAATGTGGATTTGTGAGGACAGGGTGGGGGATGAGGTCCAGGTGGGGATGCTGTTTGGAGGGTCAGTGTGGACAGAATGGCCTCTTTCCATACTGTCGGGATTCTATGATTATATTTGTGTATGATAGGCTTAAGTAGACAAAATGCACAGTGCAGTTTTCAATAAATTACAAACATCATCAGCTATGTGTGGAGAGCAGAATTCCTTGTTCTGTAGCAGCCATCATCTTATTTATAGTTGGAGAAAAGGGAGGATAGATAATGTTGCAGAGTGAAGGTGCCTTTGCAACTAGTAGTGAAACTGGTGCAGACTTGTATTAGCATTCTGCGGTGATCACATACCAGTTGACATTGATGGAGTAGAAGCCCTTTCTTTTGACAAAAGCAGCAGGCTGATATTCTGGTGCCTAGATAGCTGCAAGTGCAATCTATTATGCTCTGAACATGAGCGAAGCTGCTGCATCTCCTTCAACAAGTTGCTATACTTGTGGTAAAGGAGATGGGACTGGGGGCTATGTGAGTGAAATTGTCGAGGTGAATTTAAGATTTAATGCAAATAATGAACAGTTTTTACCTCATGTTTTAAATAAATTGAAGAATTTTTGATAGTGTGGATGAAGAAATAAAAAGTTAGAAGGCTTTGTGGTGGATTCTTGTTCTGCCTGTTGTATTTATTTCAAATATAAGTGCATGCTAAACAAAGACACCTTGGAGTGCAGGTTCACAGCTCCTTGAAAGTGGAGGTAGATAGGATAGTGAAGAAGGTGTTTGGCATGCTTTCCTTTATTGGTCAGAGCATTGAGTATAGGAGTTGGGAGGTCATGCTTTAGCTGTACAGGACATTTGTTAGGCCACTTTTGGAATGTTGCATGCAATCTGGTCTCCTTCCTATCTGAAGGATGTTGTAAAACTTGAAAGGGTTCAGAAAAGACTTACAAGAATGTTGCCAGGGTTGGAGGGTTTGAGCTGTAGGGGAAGGCTGAATAGGCTGGGGCTGTTTTCCCTGGAAAAGCAACACATTTCCATCTCTGATCTCCAGCATCTGCAGACCTCACTTTCTCCTAAGTAGACAAGGTATTTTCCCTGGAGTGGGAGAGTCCAGAACTAGGGGGCATAGGTTTAAGGTGAAAGGGGAAAGATATAAAAGTGACCTAAGGGGCAATTTGTTGATGCAGAGGATGGTGAGTGTATGGAATGAGCTGCCAAAGGAAGTGGTGGAGGTTAATACAATTACATTTAAAAGGCATCTGGATGGGTAAATGAGTAGGAAGGGTTTAGAGGGATATGGGCCAAATGCTGGCAAATGGGACTAGATTAGGTTATGATATCTGGTTGGCATGGAGGAGCTGGACCAAAGGGTCTGTTTCCGTGTTGTACACCTCCATGACTCTATGTAGTGAGGTCCAGGTGCAGGCTTGTGGGAATGCCTCAGAGGATATTCTTGCCCTATCACATAAATAAGTAATGTGGTATATAGGTTTAACACCAGTGTGATGCCACACATATACACTGTACCATACATTGGCTGGCAGAGTAGATTAAACAAGATCTCCCAGTGACCATTCGCAGTGGTGGCACACAGGTCGTGCTCAACTAACCCTGACTGAAAGCCTCAGAACATTATATCTACCATCAGGTATGATTCTTTACTGCGTCACTACCTCTTCAGTCCTTTCCATCTTTCCTTTTGTCGTCTTCATAGTAGATGGTGGATTCTTTGAGATCAAGGTGAATAAAGAATCAATAGACAAACATTAATTTATCTGTTATGTCCACAAATGTTACAAGCATTGTTGTGTGTTTCTTGTTTTGCCAACAATTGTTTTGTGGTAGTTCGGAGGATTTTAATAGCCAACTTCAAATTTCTCTTAGATTATAAATACTGGAAGTACTCAACAGACGAACTGAGTTCTTAAGATTGGCCACTATCGTGAAACATTGGCCAGAGTTTTACAGTAGCCTTTCCCCACCCCTTGGGGTGGGGGAAGGATGGAAGAAAGGTGGAGGATAGGGCACCATAATGTTGGGTGTCATACCTGATATGTGATCTTCACCACCTACCTGTCTCCATCTGCCTGCAATCCCAGCTGCGCTTCTACTTGTGGTGAGGTTGTTGTTGGATACCAATTCAACTATAGGCCGACTGAGATCCTTACATAACCAATTATAGAGCACTCAACTGTCTCCATTACTGGCATTGGGGTTTTACCTATGTTGGAGAATGCTGGTGGCAAGTGTCCTTCCTGCCAATTAGAACCTGGTAGACGTGCGGCTAGGCAAGGACAGACCCTGTGTGCCAATCAGAAGTCACCTCCAAGGTACATTTTTGAGCCTGACTCCAGTAATACCTCAAACTTACCTTTAGGTCTGGCTCGAACACAGCTTACTTTCCTTTTGACACTCTGCATGACTACTGTGTCCTTCTGGCTATTTGATTAGCCGGGAGCTCTCAGAAGTTGTACCTCTTCCCCAATGGGAGCTGAAGTGTTACATCATTTAACAGCCCAACAGCCATTTAACAGCATGAGACAAGCCAGGTAACCCATCCCTTACACAAAACAGCTCATTACCTACCTTCACAGATGTTGCTTGACCCACTGAGTATTTCCACCATTTTCGGTTTTGATTTCAGATTTCTGGTGTCCACAGCATTTGTCCCCGTATTCAACATTATTGTCCCCTGCCCACAAGTTACCATTCAATCCATCCCCTCAATAAACCCCTCAATAAATTCAAAGTACTTCTCTTTCTATAATAGCATTTTTTGTAAAATGGGGGATGTGTTGGTTCCCCTTTTACCCTTTGACATTAAATATTAAATAGGTTAGACAGTCTCTAACGGATCTTACCACAGAATCAAAAATCAAAGGGTTAATGGAAACTTACAGAATGACAACAAAAAATTATCAAAAGGTGGTAGCGCTCCCCAGCTCCTGAAAGATCTGTCCTGTGCTGGTGTTCTCCAAATGCTCCTTCTCCATGGACAACTGAAAATGGATGTGACCATGGAACAGAGGCACACAGTCAAGTACTTGAATCCCCCTCCATGGAGTGTTGCCTGGTCTTGTTGACGGCCAACTTAGCTGGGCCCAGAAGCAGACCCATAAGGAGATCCTCCAACCTGCATACACCTCTACATGTGAAGTGTCCATATGTCAGGAGCCTGAAATGCAATAAAAAAATGTTATAAGCAACTGCTTTAAAGAACTAAAAAGGGGCTGGAAGTGGAAACAATTCCAACAAGTGAGGAAATTGGTTTCACCCAGGCCATAAAGCCTACAAGGGAGGCACTCACTCAATTTACCTACTTGCTGCATGGGACTGCTGCAGGCAACATTTTCCATCCCACATCCCCTATTGAAAAAGGGGGCATAATTTTCTGCACTTATTCAGTGCTCGTGTCTGTCTTGGTAAGCATATGCTGCATATACTCTCGGAGGATCTGACAACAAACACTGGGTCAACACATTACATATAAATCAGAATAAAACTTCTAATTGTATAGATGGAAACAAAAGAGAGAACATTTCTTTATCAAATATAAATTGAAAAGTAAGAACAAATGCAAAAGAAATTTAAGTAAATCATACAGTTAACATATATGTTAATAGTTTAAGCCCGAATCATGAATGGCTTTTATGGGGTAACCTTCAGTTTTTTAAATTGAATTGCTGGTAACTTTCTTTTTAAACCATTAATGTGACTTCCATTACAATTACTGTTCTTTTCAAGAAGTCCAATTCAACTTTTGCAACTAACAAGTCAATAGGATCACTTCCAGAAGCCTAAATCACGTTAACAGAATGACAATTTAGCGTTGTACCACCATCTCATGATTATAATTTAAAGACCTTCACTGATCAGTGCACAAGAAGTGATATGAAGGGAGGGTAGTAGAATAAAATTTAATTAAAAAACATTGAAGCCTTTTCCAAGTTTGAAATTCTTCAGGAAAGTTTCCTGTCTTTGCAAACACAGTGGAAGAAGTTGGTGGGGGAATGGTGGTGGGGTGATAATGGTCAGTTCAGGGGTGTTGAAGCAGCAATGATTGCCAACATCTAAATGGTAGTAAACAAAACAGAGACATGAAATAAAATGGTGGAAGAGAATTACCTCCCTTTTCCTCAGGATGATGTCTGAAGTCAATCCGAGAAAGATCACATTATTTAGAATTTCAACTTACTGTCTCCAGAGGGTGGTACAGCACCATGTCTGGCAGGTGTGGAAGGAATACATAAGCATTCAATTTTCTTCAATATTTGGAACCAGTCTGGTTTACAATGTAACTCAATAAAACTGCAGACTTAACACAATGCACTACACTTTATGCCCCGTCTTTGTGGTGGTACCAAAGATGGAAAGAAAAAGAAATCCTACCCATCATGTTGTAATAGCCCATCATGAAGCCAGTGTCAGAAATAAGGCCCTAGAAATTGGTTCACAGCACAAACAGCATAAATACGGTGGCTACAAGAGCAGGTCAGGACTATGAACTCGAGGCAAATAACTCATCAAAGCTTCAGAAGCCATCAGCTACAAGGCACAAGTGAGAAGTGTAATGGAATATTCCCCACTTGCTTGGATGGGTGCAGCTCCAAAACCCAAGAAGCTTGACACCATTCTGGACAAAGCAGCCCACTTGATTGGCACCACATCCACAAGCATCCACTCCTCTATCACTCAGGAGCAGCAGTGTGTACTATCTACAAGATACTCTGCAGAAATTCGCCAAAGATCCTTTGACAGCACCTTCCAAACCCATGACCACTTCCATCTGGAAGGACAAGGGCAGCAGATACATGGGAAGACCACCACCTTCAAGTTTCCCTCCAAGCCACTCACCAACCTGACATGGAAATATAGTTATTCCTTCATTGTCAGTGGGTTACAATCCTTGAATTCTCTCTGCAATTGTGGGTCACCTTACAACACGAAGACTGCAGTGGTTCAAGAAGGCAGCTCACCACCACCCTCTTAACAAGTCAGCCAATAAATGCTGGCCAGTCACTGATGCCCACATCCCACGAATGAATAAAAAACAAACAATCCCAGTGGCAGAACAAGCAGTTTTGAGGCATGCTTGGTATTCAGTCTCACATCTCAATTGCATGAGGCTGTTTAGTTTCAGACACCCAGTTTCCTCAGTTACCTTGCCAGCGACATGGATTTTAATTTCTCACTGCATCACCAGCAATGTCCGGAGGACACAGGAAGCATTCATAAGAGAGGGAGAGGGATTGACTTCTGTTGGTTTTGGAGGTGCGATGTGAAGGAAGGGGGGCAATGGGGAGGGAGATTAAAGCAATTGGGAGAATCCACATGAAGCCAAGAAACAGTGTTCAGCCTGACTCAGAACATGAGCCACTGCCTTTTTGGTCAGAAGCTCCAACAGTCTCTTTAAGGCCTTTATGCTATACCTGTATATAAACAACATTTCCCTGAACATTGCTGGCCTAATCGTGGCCGATGTTTAAATAGGGCCTCAAACCCTCAGTTGCATTTGTAAAGAGGCTATCCCCTGTTTTATGCATTTGACTTGGACACTTTATTTAATCTACACTTAGTATGGTGGGTGGTAAGTAAAAATGTATTTCTGGTCTGCTCATCAAACTGGATGTTTACTGCTTTGGGATCCACTTAAGCCCACAAAAAAGGAGAAGGCACCACTAAATTTTTATATCGCGAATTTATGTTGAATAATTTACTGTCTTCCATTGAAATCCTCACTGATTGTTCTTCATCAACATGTTAATTAGTTTTGTTTACATCTTTTTTTCCAAATGCAAGAGCAATTGTGGCTTGTTGAAATCTTAGATTTTATTTTCTCAATTGGTGGCATTACATTCCACTAAAGACCAGCTGAGAAAGGTGAAAGCCAAAGAATACATGGTGTGGCTTCAACTTGGTAGCTGCAAATTAGAAATATTTGTTTTTCAAACTGCATTGTACTCCTGATAAGAGAAGTATAAACACATACAATACAATGCATAGATTGAGATAAGAATACAATAACTCCTGGGGAGTCTTGTCGAACAAACAGACCTAGGGGTACAGATGCATACTCCCATTCCAGTGAATTATATACCTAAACCCTAAGATTTCCCTGTTCATCCTGATCCCTTAGCATTTTTTCATCAAATGGATACTCCAATTCCATTTAATGCACTAACTCACTTGTCCATATTAAATTATATTTTCCCCTGCGCTACTCCACCACATTTCACTACCTAATCTGTCTTCCTGACATCTGTTATTGGGTTTCTTGATTTTTGCTGAAAATGTGTTGCTGGAAAAGCGCAGCAGGTCAGGCAGCATCCAAGGAACAGGAGAATCGACGTTTCGGGCATAAGCCCTTCTTTAGGAATTCCTGAAGAAGGGCTTATGCCCGAAACGTCGATTCTCCTGTTCCTTGGATGCTGCCTGACCTGCTGCGCTTTTCCAGCAACACATTTTCAGCTCTGATCTCCAGCATCTCCAGTCCTCACTTTCTCCTTTCTTGATTTTTGGTTCTGTGTAGTTAGCAGCTTTCAAGATTCTATTCCTAAATTAGAAAATTGAATCATCTGTATATACCGAGAACAAGAAATGATTTGGAGATGCCGGTGTTGGACTGGGGTGCACAAAGTTAAAACTCACACAACACCGGGTTATAGTCCAACAGGTACTGCTCCTCGGATGCTGCCTGAACTGCTGTGCTCTTCCAGCACCACTAATCCAGAATCTGGTTTCCAGCATCTGCAGTCATTGTTTTTACCTAGGTTTAATTGGAAGAACACTAGCTTTCGGAGGGACGCTCCTTCATTAGGTGATAGTGGAGGGCTCAATCCTAACAGAATTTATAGCAAAAATTTACAGTGTGATGTAACTGAAATTATACATTGAAAAATTGATTGTCTGTTAAGCCTTTCATCTGTTAGAATACAGTGATAGTTTCACTTCTTTCATGTGTAAATCACAAAACCTTTTTTTTTTTAAAAGTTGCATTCTTGGGTTAGCTGTTAACAATGGTGATAGCTAGGCAATATGTTGAAGGTGTTGGCCCCCGTGTTCTCTGTCTATGCCATGATGTTTAGATTGATTCTCATCTAAAAAGTGATATAATGGAGTTTTACATAAATTCATGCAGTTTTTGAGCTCAGAGTTCTACATGAATGCATGTAATTTTTGAGCAAAGTACAATGTAACCCTGAAAGTACAAATTCACCCCACGAAATATATGTGTGCATGTGGGTCTAAATGCATCAGACATTGACTGTCTGCAGTACATGACTCACTATCATTGTGCTTGGGAGATTTGGTTGCTCGACCTCATCATCTTGATTCTCCAATTCAAAACCATTGAGGAACAGTAGCTGGCTAATGGAGGGAAACAAAGATGTCACCAGAGACCAAACGAATAATCCCTGACATACAGTAATGTTCAAGAACTGGATTCGGCAGACTTTGTGATCAGTAAAAGTCTAGGAAAGATGAAGCTTCAATTTCTTTGCTGGACATGGAGCAGGGAGACATGATGATGTCACTGAAACCATCCACACATTTTTCAATAATGATCCTGATGGTTCCCCACAGCTGCCCCTTCTTTCATTCTCAGAGGAGTAGGCCAAAATTGGAACTTTTGGGAAGACTAATTACCATCTGTGTTTCATCAACAGACAGAGTGAATCACAGCCCTCAAAAAGAATCTAAATTGCCCAACTGAATTGAAGGATGTGCAGATTAGGTAAATTAGCGATGGTAAATATGAGAGTGTAGGGACAGGGTAGGTCCAGGTAGGATGCTCTTTTGAGGGTTGGTGCAGACTTGATGGGCTGAATGGGCTCTATATGCAGTGTATGGATTTGATATGAAACATTTCATAGAAATTAGATTACAATAAGGCTTAGCAGAAGACTAATAATCTTAAAACACTAACTATTACAAAGCAAGAGCTGAAATATCAGTTTTCATGTCATTGTTAATCCATGTTATTAAGCAAGAGCTGAAATATCAGTTTTCATGTCATTGTTAATCCATGTTATTTTACTTCAATGGTAACTTTCCTGTAGGTCATAGCTTTCTCACTATGATCCTGATCCTCAGGCTTCTACCAACTTTTATCTTCTTCAGACATCTGTGGAATATAAAAAGATTTATTAAAGGTAATTCATATTAATATCATCATTTTAAAAAATCTGTCTTTGCATTTACTATAAATACCCAGTATCTATCTGTTCTTATAAATTTTGCAAGATACTTTTTAAAATTGTCCAGTGAGTGGAATGTGTTAAATTCAATCATTTCCATTTCAATTAGGTATCAAAGTTAAATTTAATCTTCTGCAATGACTTTTTTTGCATTAAAATCCTTAATTTTGAAGCACAGTAATGGACTTGATTCATTAACATACATATACAAAATACAACATATTTCAGGTGTACATTGAATACACTAACATTCTTACCATATTGCACCACAAGATTATGGAGGAATAATTTGTCATGTGGCGTCCCAAATTTCAAACAAGTTATCCGTAGGTCATCAGTGAGTTCTGAAAAAGAGTCATACTGGATTTGAAACATTAATACTGTTTCTCCTTCACAGATCCTGCCAGAGTTGCTGCTGAGTTTGCATCAGCAGATTCTGCTGAGTGCACGTGAGGAATATCTTCACAGGAGAGAGGAGAGAAAATTGAAAGCAATGTCACAACAGGCCTGACAAAAGCCATCTTCTGGCCTTCAGCTGGAGAACTGTACACTGATAATGAAGGGGAGACTGAAACTGAGGGATAAATATATTTCAGTACAAATATCTGACTTTAAAATGTTGTTCCTAAAACAAGAGATCTAGCACGAACTACTGAAATGATCAAATACCTAGCTATTTTGTCGGTAAGCATAACAAGTTGAACAAAGTAAAAATGGTTCTAGGTTTATCATTCTGCAGGTAGTACTATTCCATCAAATTACTTGATTTAATAAATCAAATTGTTTTAGCAGGCAGGAGACTATTTGTTACCAGCTAAATCCTCATTTGTACACAACTTCCTGACTCTAGCTCATCAATGAGAGTATATCCATTACTCCTTAATCAAGCAGCTGTGTAAATAGCAGTCAATGAGAGTCAGGTTATTTATTTTTTAAAATCCTACAAACAATCTTTGGTTTTTACAAAACTTATTTTCTCATTTCAGTCAAACAAAAATACAGAAATAAAGAAACATACTGTCTTTACACCTGAAGAAAGCCCATTAATTTTTTTCCCACGAGTTGCTGTAAGCTATTACTTTTGACCAGTCAGTCAGAGCCTTTATAATGTGTGCTCCACTTACTCCATGCCTCCTGAAAGGAAGTGCAAAATACCTGAAGAGAAATTGAAGAACAGCAAGTCTTGCCTGTATTAGTTAAAAACAATGACTGCAGATGCTGGAAACCAGATTCTGGATTAGTGGTGCTGGAAGAGCACAGCAGTTCAGGCAGCATCCGAGAAGCAGTACTCTGGATGCAGGTTTGCTCACTGAGCTGATAGGTTCATTTCCAGACATTTCATTACCCTATTAGGTAACATCTTCAGTGGGCCTCATGCGAAGCAATGCTGAAAATTCCTGATTTCTATTTATATGTTTGGGTTTCTTTGGGTTGGTGATATCATTTCCTGTGGTGATGTTATTTCCGGTGGTGAAGTCACTTCTGGTTCCTTTTCTCAGGGGGTGGTCGATGGGGTCTAATTCGATGTGTTTATTGATAGAGTTCCAGTTGGAATGCCATGCTTCTAGGAATTCTCGTGTGTCTCTGTTTGGCTTGTCCTAGGATAGATGTGTTGTCCCAGTCGAAGTGGAGTCCTTCCTCATCCTTATGTGAGCATACTAGTGAGAGAGGGTCATGCCTTTTTGTGGCTAGTTGGTATTCATGTATCCTGGTGGCTAGTTTTCCACCTGTTTGTCCAATGTAGTGTTTGCTACAGTCCTTGCAAGGTATTTTGTAAATGATGTTAGTTTTGCTCATTATCTGTATAGGATCTTTCAAGTTCATTAGCTGCTGTTTTAGTGTGTTGGTGGGTTTGTGGGCTACTATGATGCCAAGGGGTTCTGAGTAGTCTGGCCACCATTTCCGAGATGTCTTTTTTTAGATGTTACCTAATAGGGTAACAAAACGTCTGGGAAAGAACCTTTCAGCTCAACAAGCAAACCTGCATCCAAAATCTCAACCTGAGCTACATTTCAAAACTCACTAAGTGATAGCTCAGCAAACACTGTAAACAAGGCCCATTAAACTGCCTTCCTAAATTTTGCCTCTACTCACAATGCCTTTTGTCTGTCAACATTTGCTTGTATTTGAGTGTAAAAAGTGTTTTATAAGTGGGCTAGATTTTTAACCAGTAGAGCTTTATGTCAACCGTTCATAGTTGCTTGCATCTGACTAGAAAATATTTATTTGCAGTATTGTGACCTTTTGGTACCCTTATTTAGGGGGAAAAAAATCATTTCATTGGAGGCAATTCACTAGGATGATCCTTGGTCTGGTTATGGGCAGAGGCTAAAGGTTTGGACTGTACTCACTGGAGTGTAGAAGAATGAGAGGTGATCTCATTGAAACATGTAGGATTTTTAAGAGGCTTGACAAGGTAAATGCTGAAAGAATGTTTCCCACAATGAGAAAGTCTAGGACCATATGGCATAGTGTCAGTATAAAGGGGCGGCAATTTAAGACTGAGATGAAGAGGAATTTCTTCTCTTAGATGAGTATCTCTGGAACACTTTGCCACAGACAGCTGTGGGGGCATAGTCCTTGTGTATATGTAAGGCTGAGATAGGGGAATCAAGGGTTACAGGGAAAGGACAAGAAAGTGAACGTGAGTAATATTGGAAAAGCCATGATCCTATGAAATGGTGGAGCAGAGTCGATGGGACAAACAGCCTAATCTTATTCCTTTTCCTTATGGTCTTTTTCTGTCTAGACCCTGTACAATTTTGAACACTTTGATCAAATTTCACTTGTCATAACAAAGTAAACCTTTTTATATGATTGTCTCTAGCCCTAAATGTTCTCCTACTGGCACTTGATCCATCCCATTCCCAAAAACCAGCTGCACAAAACCTCTTGCTGCAGTGAGAACATACTGCTGTAGAAGGTTCTCCTGAATGCATTCTAGGAAATCTTGTTCTTCTCTACCCTTTACATAACTACTATCCTTATGTAAAATAAGATAATTAAAGTCCTCCATTAAGATGACTGTAAATCTTACACTTAACTGTAAGTTCCTTGCAAATTTGTCCTACTGCATCTATCCAGTACTTGTGTATAACCATGCTAATCAATACAATTGCATTTTTTTATTCCTTAGGTCTAGCCAAATAGATTTCCCTGGCATGTCCTTTCTTTCCAGCACAGCCAATGTCCTCCTTTAGCAATGTTGTAATTCCTTCTCTTTTCCTAAACACTTTATATCCAGGAATATCTAACACCTAGTGCTGCTCTTATTGAAGCTGGGTTTCTGTAATCACCACAACGTCATATTTCCAAGCAGCTATGTCTTCAACTCACCAAACTAAGTTCCTACACTTTGTAAGTTCACACACATTCACTGCAACCCTAATTTAGGTTTTATTATTGATTGTCTTATACTGCACCCAAAGCGAGTTCTGCAGATGCTGGAGATCAGAGTTGAAGAGTGTGGTACTGGAAAGGCACAGCCAGTCAGGCAGCATCTGAGGAACAGGAGAATCCACGTTTTGAGTATAAGCTCTTCATCAGGAATGATGGGGTGGCCCAAGGGGGTTGAGATATAAATTGTGGGGTGCGGGGTGGGGGGGGGGGGGGGGGGGGGGGGGGGGTGGGTGGGCTCATTCCTTACTATTTACTCCTCTGCTGTTATTTATCTCTCCAAATATTCTTTGGACTTTGGTATCTCTGCCAGGTTAGTTTCAACTCTCCCAGGGTAGTAGCACTTTTAAATCACTAGGTTCTAACATGGCTTAGAGGAAACCATCTCCGCCAGAACTGATCCCAATGTTCAAAAGATCAAAAGCACCTCCTGCACCACCTCTCAAGTTGAGTATTTATCTGCTCTACCCTCCATTTTCTATTGTATTTCATACAGAATAGTCCTGAGATTGCTACTTTGGGGATCCTGTTTGCTAATCTTTACCCAGCTCCCCTAAATTCTTATTGTAGGACTACTTCTCTTTTTCTGCCAATGTCATTGGACCATGACCACTGGCTGTTTACCCTCTCCACTCAGGGTGCCCAGCAGCCACTTCATGACATCCTTAGCCCTAGCACCAGAGAGGTAATACATCATCCCAGACTCAATTGTCTGCCACCCTAACTGTTTTTAATGCACCTGCTCAAATTGCCTTTTTAATGAAGTCAATGAAGGCAGAGCATACAACAGGCAGGCAGTCAGTCAGTCAGCTACCATTAATTTTCCAACCACTGGTTCCAGGAGCATCTGCAACGTATTACATCAAATTGAGCTATGCCCACTGGGCATAAGATAGCTTCCTTATGCTCCAATATGGCTCATAGGAAGCTCATGCTCATTACAAGGTAAGCTACTTGCCATATTAATATAGGTAACCCACCTAGCCAGAAGGGAAATCTCCTGAATAATACAACTTTCTTTGACATTTTCTTGGCTTTTTATTGCATCCCACTAAGATTCCCCAATGCATTTAATACCAGCTATCTCCCCCGAATCTTCATTTAAATTACACTGACATGATAAAATTACACAAGGATGATAACACAGAGGTTTCCAATGACATTGCACAGTACCTTCAAAAGGCTGTCATTTTTGGGCCTCACTATTAATGACGGGTGATTAGAGAATTGGAGATGTAATGCTGTTGTCTGAACTCTGACCTCATTTGTGGCTCGAGTGCAGCTGGCAAAATTCAAAGCAACAAGTAAACTTCATTAAAACACTCCATATAAATTATGGTGGCCAAGTTTGACACTTTATTCGGTTAATATAGACATCAGCATCTTGTTATCTGCAATTTTTTGTCTGTAATAAAATAGGCTTAGTACAGGGCCCTTTGTTGCGCCGACCTGTAGAACCAATCTGAAGCACATCTATTCTATTTTCATCCATATGTTTATCCAATGACCATTTAAATGCCCTTAAAATTGGCAAGTCTACTACTGTTGAGATAGTGCATTCTATGCCCCTACTACTCTGAGTAAAGAAATTACCTCTGACATCTGTCCTATATCTATCACCCCTCAATTTAGAGCCACGTCCCCTCATGCTAGCCATCACTATCTAAGAAAATAAGCTCTCACTGTCCACCGTCGCTAACCCTCTGATTGTCTTATATGTCTCAATTAAGTTACTTCTCAACCTTCTTCTCTCTGATAAAAATGGCCTCAAGTCCCTCAGCCTTCTCATAACACCTTCCCTCCATACCAGGCAACATCCTAGCAAATCTCCTCTGAACCCTTTCCAAAGCTTCCACATCCTTCCATAATGCAGTGACCAGAATTGTATGCAATACGCCAACAGCAGCTGCACCAGTTTTGCACAGCTGCAGCATGACCTCGTGGCTCAAAAACTCAATCCCTCCACCAATAAAAGTTAACACAACTGTATACCTTCTTAACAATCCTATCAACCTGGGTGGCAACTTTCAGGGATCTATGTACGTGGACACCGAGATCTCTCTGCTTATCTACACTACCAAGAATCTTATCATTAGCCTAGCACTCTGCATTCCTGTTACTCCTTCCAAAGTGAATCACCTCACACTTTTCCGCATTAAACTCCATTTTCCACCTCTCAGCCCAACTTTGCCGCTTATCTACGTCCCTCTTTAACCTGCAACATTCTTCAGCACTGTCCACAACTCCACTGACCTTAGTGTCACCTGCAAACTTACTAACCCATCCTTCAATGAGCTCATCCATGTCAGTTATAAGAATGACAAACAGCAGTGGCTCCAAAACAGATCCTTGCGGTACACCACCAGCAATGAATTCTAGGGTGAAAATTTCCCCATCAACCACCTTACTCTGTCTACTTTTAGCTAGCTAATTTTTGATTCAAACTGCTAAATCACCCTCAATCCCATGCCTCTGTATTTTGTGCAATAGCCACCTTGGGGAACCTTATGAAATGCCTTACTGAAATCTATATACTTATTTTTCTCATTGTTGAGCTTCTTCCTTTAGATTAGCCCACCACTATTCTGTTTGGCTTTATTAGCCTCTATTATCTGTTACTGATTTTTGGCAAAAGGATTTACAGTAGACATTAGATGCCATCTGATCAGAAAATGAAATATAAAATTCAACTATAGTGGAAGGCATTTTAACAGGACACTCAGATCATGTGAATTGAACAAATTATGCACATCATAATATTACTTTATTAAGTATATTTACCTGCATATATAGGGTGGGATTTCATTAATATTAAATGTTTTCTACTAAATGTGTCTATACGAATTTATTTCAGATACAAATGTAACTTTGCCTCACTATATTATGTCCATATGACGTAAGCTCTTTCCTCCAACCCATTAAATGAAAACCCAAATATATTTTTCTGATATGACCCTAATCTAATCTTGCAAGTTTCATATACAAGGTGGGCAGCACGGCGGCACAGTGGTTAGTACTGCTACCTCACAGTGCCTGAGACCCGGGTTCAATTCCCCCCTCAGGCGACTGACTGTGTGGAGTTTGCACGTTCTCCCTGTGTCTGTGTGGGTTTCCTCCCACTGTCCAAAGATGTACAGGTCAGGTGAATTGGCCATGCTAAATTGCCTGTAGTGTTAGGTAAGGGGTCAATGTAGGGGTATGGGTGGGTTGCGCTTCAGCGGGTCGGTTTGGGCTGAAGGGCCTGTTTCCACACTGTAATCTAATATACTTTGACTTTTCCATTTGCTTTATGTTGTTCATGTACCTTTATGTTCCAGATGCCTGTATCTGAAAATAATTTCCTTTGATTTCCTTCAGTGGTGGTATGATGGCTCAGTGGCTAGCACCGCTGCCTCACAGTGCCTGGGACCTGGGTTTCATTCCAGCCCTCAGGCAACTGTTTGTGTGGGGTTTGCACAATCTCCCTGTGCCTGCGCGGGTTTCCTCCCACAGTCCAAAAATGTGCAGGTTAGGTGGATTAGACAAGCTAACTTGCCTTGAGTGTGCAGGGATCTGAAGGCTAGGTAGGTTAGCCATGACAGTTACAGGGTTAGGGTAGGAGGTGGGTCTGGGTGGGATGATCTTCAAAGTCAGTTTGGAATAGATGGGCCAAATGGCCTGCTTCCATACTGTAGGTATTCTATGTTAATTTACAGGTATGGTTTGTATAATCTTGTTAAGTCTATCCCAGTAATAACATTTGAATGAATGGAACATTAACTTACAACTTAGTTTAGTGAATTTCAAACTTTATGTAATTATCTGTGAGGGATTTTCTGCATTTAATTGTATACTTCAAGGAACTTTCTCTCAATATTCACAAACTGCTGTTCAAAAAACATTTTTTATTTTGCTGTATTTTTGATTGTGGACTGACAAAAATGACTGTTTAGAGCAAAGGATGAAGGCAGGATTTGCTGTACAGGTCATTCTGCTCTAATGCATATTTCGTTAACATGAGTTTGCTTATAACATGAAATAGGGACACTGTTTCTAAAGCACGAAGTTTTAAAGTATGTATTGGTTAGAACGCAATTCCGACCCCATTAGTTTAAATGCTATTATGCGATTTTCTTATAACACGGGATTGATTGAGAACGGAACTATCACATTATAGCAGAACTGACTGTACTTTAAAAGTAACAAGCTAATAAAATTTATTGTCAGTTACATTTACACTATCACTCTACACAAGCAGTGGGAGGCTGTTCATAGATGGCTGGCACCATTACTGTGTGTGCAAAGTTAGATTTGGCCAGGAACAGGTTACTGACTGGTTTGTAGAGGTATGATTAGTTGTGGATGCCAAAGGACATTAGCCTGAGGTACAACAATCTGATGTACAATACTGAAAGAAGCCTTTAGACTGCTGCAAAGGCAGACAGTAAGTCTTTGTCTGCAGTCAATTACCTAAAGAAAGTTAGTTTATTTTCCCTCACCAATTGCTGTAATCTTTGGCCTTTAACCAGTAACTAAGATATTTTGTAGTTAATGTATCAATTGCCTGTGACCTCTGCAAAAGAGTGAAAAGAATATGGATAAAAGACATTGAAGAGCAGAAAGTCTTGGAAAGCAAAAACATCATCTCAGTAAAACCTATGGACTGGGAGCCAGTGAATTGCTTCTCCAGTTTTTCTTTCCTTCCATCTATAACACCAATATTTTTTGTTTGTCAATATCCATCTCTGTGAGAGTGTAAGAGGGTTTAAGAACAGTTTTAAATGGTAGACTTATATAATTTATAATATATAGCAGTTCTTGTTAGCTACAGAAACCTAGTCAATTTTCTTTTCTGTTAACCTGAGTCTGACAGGAAGTTTAAGGACTTTGCCTACATTGATAAACTTTTTAAGCTTTGTGATGAATCTGGGAATGCTTGATTTACAACGTGTTGCTCCAGGAAGGCATGACAGCTATGACAATTTTCAGAATAGCATCAGCATCCAAATGAACACAATCTTATAATTTCAAAAATACAATCTTATCAATAAAATGTCTGGTAAGCTATTAATTTAAATCTATACATAATGGCACCATAACACAGCATTGCTTCATTGTAATCTAAAAAAGGCCATTTTGTGTCCAATTTGTGCATCACAGCCAAATTTCTAGGCAAATGCCTTTTGGAGGTGTAAGATAACAACTAGAATGACTACTTACATATAAAATTTGTCACAAGTCACTTTACCGAATCAAAAAGGGTAAAAAAACCTAAAAGGGAAGTATCAAATTGCATCAAAATTGGGGATACGCAACATCAAACATAAATTAATGAAGAGTTCGGAGAGGTAGGTTGTTATGATAGGAGATAGGTTGTTATGCTAGTGCAGGTTTTAGAAATAGAGAGGGACACAGCCAAAGAGAGCAAGGATGCATATCTTAGATTTGAGGCATTTACAAAACTGGAAGCCAATTCAAGTTAGCAAGGCCAAGAGTGATCAATACACAGGAACTGGCAAGAGGTAGGACAGAATAATTCTGACATCAAAAATTAGGAAATGCTGAGGTTTACTGAAGTTGCAGGATGGATGGCTAGTCACAGGAGTATCAGAATAATTGAATCTAGAAGTGACCAAAACATGGACAAAGGTTTTAGTAACATATTGGTTGAGGCAAATGGAGGGTTGGATGCAGTGGCAGAAAAAGGTGGTTTTCTGACAGAGGATGTGAAATGTGAAACTCAATTCAGGGTTGAATAGAGAGCTGAGGTTGAAAGCAGTTGGGGTTAGCATAAAACAATGGCCAGGGCATGGATGGAATTAGCGACGGGGTTTACAGCTGATACTGTCACCCAGAGGCAGTGTGTGGGTGATGTACAGATGCAGGGTCAGGGAGAGATTTACAAGGGATTCAAATACAAGTGATATGCTCGTTATAAGTGGATAGCATTCATTGGAACCAGGCATGGTTGTCCCACTACATTGGACAACAGTGGATCACGTTGAAAAAGGCTCATGTGGGGGATTGTATCAAATGCTGTGGGGAAGCCTCAAAGCATAGTTAGTTCAGGAGCACAACTCTTCAGTACTATTGCCAGAATGTTGCCGGGGTGCCTAGCCTTTGGAAGTGGTTTGTGTTTTCAGCTGTTTTGTGATATCACATGGAGGGAATCAAATTGACTTGAAGATATCAAGCATCCTGCTGGGTGCTCTGTTTTTGGCTGAAGATTGCTGCAAATGCTTCAGTCCTGTCTCTTTAACCAAAATGCTGGACCCTCCACAGGAGATGGGAATGACTGTGGAGTTTTGTCCATTAATTCATTGTTTAATTGTCCAATGACATTCAAAGCCAAACATGGAAGGATGTGAAGCTTTGATCTGATCTGTCGTTTGCGAGATCATTTACATCTCTCTCTCTCTCTCTCTCTTTACCCAAGTTATGGGACCGTGACAACTGGATCTTGTCCCTCACACTTCAACATTTTCTTCAGTCATGAGAAACTGTCTTTAACTCCAACTGGTACTGGACAAACAACCCTGAAATTACTCACTTTGGCTACAGAAAGCAATATCTATTCTCTTACACTATCAATTCCTTTACATTTCTCCTCAGCAGCTTGAAGAATCTCCTAGATCGATGTTCGGTTTGCCATCTGCCCATCAATGTTAGCAATGTTAATTGTCAATTTACAAATCCCTAAAAGCCTTAGAAATCATTCCTCATTTTTAATGCACACTGCCTTTCAGAGTCTCCTGCAGTTTGTGGAAAGCAACCTGCAATATGTTAGAGATGCGGATAGTGGCTCCTACTAATTGTACACTATTTCGAACTGTCTCCGCTAAGATTGATGCTCCCTGATCATTAGTTTGTTTTTGAAGACAGGGCTCCTCAGGCAAGGGAACTGAAGAAATGGATCTCATCCTCTTGCAATCCTGGGTCACATCTAGAGTTTAAACCAGTGACAGCTCCTGTAGCTCATTAGTGTCAGCCTCCTCCTGAACGGAAATAAAAATAAAAATGCTGGACGTACTCAGCAGGTTAGGCACCACCAGTGGAGTGAGAAATAGTGTTAACATTTTCTGTTTTTTTTCAGATGTCCAACATGCACAGTATTTCTTCCCATGTGGAGCCTCCATATTTAAATGATAGGTTGTGGTTCTGGTGACTGATTTTCAATGGAACTGTGTGTGTGCTAAAAATCATGACAAACCTCTTCCGACAATGTACCCCAATGATGTGAACACAAGCTACCTTGTTTCGAAATAATTCTAATGGAAACTCCCTTTGAAAAAATAGTTACTGAGCACATAAAACTGAAACCTCCTGTTGAGCATTTACCAATCTTCTGTGGCCATCTTGCCTCAAATGTCACATTTCCATTGGTTTCTCTCACGATGTGCAGCATTACCTTCTCCTCTTGTGTATTTAGGGCTTTTAGTACTGTTGCCTTTTTCCCAGTGTCGTCCAAAATGTCAGTAGTAGTGTGTCTTCTACTTCCAAGGACTAAAGACAATATTCTGAGCGGTTCTGATGAAGGGTCACTCAACCTGAAATGTTCACTGATTTCTGTCCACACCTGTTGCCAGGCCTGCTGAGCTTTCCCAGCAATTTGTTTTTGTTTCTGATTTACAGCATCGACAGTTTGTTTGGTTTCCCTCTAAAGACAATATTTAGAGTGTGTGATAGGTTTAAGGATGGTTTCCAATAATTCTGAGACTCATTATCCTTTTAAACAAAGTTTCATTAAAAATAAACTTGTGCTCTTACGGCAATTTGATTAACAGAAGTACACAAACAAATAAAAACAGAAAATACTGGAAAACCTCAATGAATCAGACAGCTTCTGTGAAGCAAACCAGAGGCCACGATTTTCAGGTATAGTTAATCAACTTTGTGGGGGGAGATATGTCACTCTTGAAAGGAGGCTATTGATTGAGATTGCCCCAAATTTCCCGAGGCCTGAGCTGGCTTTCTCTCTTCCCCTGAACTCCTCTCTTCAGCTGAAAATTATGCTTGGGGTTGAACAGTCCTCAAATGGTAGGCTGACTGGCTACTTTAAGGCTTCCACTGGACCAAGGCTGAGACAGCCAACCTAGGCCTCAACCATTTCGTCGCAACACAGAGAGAGATGTGGATGGGCATAAAGGCCAAATTCTAAAGCATTTTTGGGCCTCTCCTACAGGCAAACCTACTGAAGAGGAAAATCAAGAGTTAAAGTTTCAGATTGATTGCCTGTCAGCAGTACTGGGAAAAGTTGAAATGTAATAGGTTTTAAGCAAAGTTAGATGCAAGAAACAAAAGGCAAGGCCTGTAATAGGGTAGAAGGCAGATGTGGAATAAGGAATGAAGGTGCATAAACAAAGGAGATGGCATGGGGTTGAGTGAAGAGACAAAAAAATGTGGAAATACAAATGAAAATGCCAGAGGTAATAACAACATTTGCTGTGAGGAAAATGGGGCCAAACTTGCTATTTGAAATTCTTGCATCCAGTGTTGAGTCTGGAAAGCTGTAAAATGCTAACTGAAAGTTTAAATGGTGTTGCTCAAGCTTACATTATGCTTTTAAAAAAATGAGCACAGTGAGATCAGAATGGGAGAAGATGGCTATGGGTACAAAGAGGCCTCGGGCCAATGGGCTGAGGAGTGGCAGATGGAGTTTTAGATAAATGTGAAGTGCTGCATTTTGGAAAGGCAAATCAGGGCAGGACTTATAAACCTAATGGTTCAGGTCCTGGGAAGTGTTGCTGAATAAAAAGATTTGGATTGCAGGTATATAGTTCCTTGAAAGTGGAGTCGCAGGTAGATAGGATAGTGAAGAAGGTGTTTGGTAAGCTTTCCTTTATTGGTCAGAGTATTGAGTACAGGAGTTGGGAAGTCATGTGGTGGCTGTACAGGATATTAGGCCACTTTTGGAATATTGTATGCAATTCTGGTCTCCTTCCTATTAGAAGGATGTTGTGAAACTTGAAAAAGTTCAAAAACGATTTTGCAGGGTTTGAGTGATAGGGAGAGGCTGAATAGCATGGGGCTGTTTTCCTCAGAGGGTTGGAGGTTGAGGGGTGACTTTACAGTGGTTTATAAAATCATAAGGGACATGGATAGGGTAAATCAACAAGGTATTTTTCCTGTGGTGGGGGAATCCAGAACTAGAAGGCATAGATTCAGGGTGAGAGGGGGAAATTTAAAAGGGACCTAAGAGGCAACTTTTTCACGCAAAGGGCGATGTGTGTGTGTATGGAATGAGCTGCCAGAGAAAGAGGTAGAGATGATACAACTACAACATTTAAAAGGCACCTGGATGGGTTTATGAATATGAAGCGTTTATGGGGATATGGGCCAAGTGCTGGCAAATGGGACTAGATTAAGTTAGGATATCTGGTCGGCACAGATGAGTCGGACTGAAGGTGTACATGCTGTACATCTACTCAAGATTATCTTACTCCATCTTTGATGCTTTTAGTAGTACAGTGAGATTTTCCCTAGGCATCAAAAGATGCTAATTGATGGTCATTATTACTTGTTAAATATTTTGTTAATGGCATCATTTTTCAGGTTTCATCTTACCAAAGTTACCAACAAGTCTAATGTTGGGGAAACTCAACATGGAAACCAGAGCAAACACCTGATGGATTCAGCTTCTGAAGGACAGCTTCTGCAACAATCCAGGGTATGGTCAGGACTGTCAAAGTTAGGATTATCTCCTCATTACTGGTGAAGAGCCAAGTGATGAGCAGCACACCATCCTCTTTAACTCTTTCTGCCTGATTTTGGCTGTTGGCTTCCTGGAATCAGTGAGAGGCAGGTAATGTGGGAGATGAAAGTGGGTGGTCCAACTGTTCATTTTGATGGAGGTAGTAAAGTGTGCTGAGTGAGTGAGTAGACAAAAGTGAGGATGCAGATGCTGGAGATCAGAGTCAAGATTAGAGTGGTGCTGGAAAAGCACAGCAGGTCAGACAGCAACTGAGGAGCAGGATAATCGACATTTTGGGCAAAAGCCCTTCATCATGAGTGCAGTGCAGAGGGCATGCAGGGTGAGTGGTGTCAGGACTTCATATGGGTGACGATGAGTGGGGAAGATGATGTTGTGGGCAATAGCGAGAGGGGCAGAGCATGAGGTTTGGTGGGAAATGGCTATAGTAGTAGAGATAGAGTGAGTGTGAAGTAAGATGATGGCACATACCCTAGCTGAGTGGAGAAGGACATTGACCATCTTATACTGCCTGTGTGCCAGTACATTCCCCCAGACATCGAGACTGTTTTAACCCAGATGCCACCACAAACCAGGCTGATATGGTTTGTTTTCATGGCCTCCACTGCTGGTCCGGGGGAGAGGAAAATCCCACGATCACAACATCCCATCTAGGAAGACCTTCAGGGCCCTGCCCACAAAGTGGCAGGCCCTTCTACCATGTCTAGGACAAGCGTCAGGAACCATGCAGGGCAACTCTGGACTTGATAATACCTTTCTGGGTGCACAATAGGCTTTTAAAGATGGTAGAGGTGCAATTGATTCCAGTTATTCAGTGGATATCTGCTGAGTAGCAAGTTGCTCTGAGGACAGCTCAGTGTTCTAGTGTAGAAAGATTGGAGAAGCTGGAATTGTTCTTTATAAAATGGGAAAAGTTAAGGAGAGATCAACTAGAGATATTAAAAATAATATGTAAAAATTAATAACTTATTATCTTTGGCAAAAGGGTAAACATACAGAAGTCATAGGTTTGGTCAATATCAACAAAACAAAAATTGGAGGAGGCAGTCAGGAAAATGATTCCACAACCGAAACTGCTAACATTTGAAAAAGTTTTCTAAAAGAGTGATGTATCCAGATTCTGACCAAACCTTTAAAACATCTAACTTGAGCCCTGTTAAATTTGCCCCAGGTTATGTTTTCTAGATGTTTTCCAGCAGTGGAGCAAACCTGTGCTGCTTTGTGTTCTCTTGAAAAGTGGTTCAGGTGTTGGGAGCGGTAGGTTACATACACCATAAATTACTCAGTGCTTCATCAGGTTCAAATATGTTACTATTTTTAAAATTCCTGTGTTTACAGCCAGGAAAGTGCTGCAACCAGTCGCTGGGCAATGATACTCAGCTGGAGAAAGTGAGGTCTGCAGATGCTGAGATCAGAGCTGAAAATGTGTTGCTGGAAAAGCGCAGCAGGTCAGGCAGCATCCAGGGAACAGGAGAATCGACGTTTCGGGCATAAGCCCTTTCCTGAAGAAGGGCTTATGCCCGAAACGTCGATTCTCCTGTTCCCTGGATGCTGCCTGACCTGCTGCGCTTTTCCAGCAACACATTTTCATCAATGATACTCAGCTGTCACTTAGATCTTTCGGCAGTAAAAGTAGCAAGTAGTGTCACCAGTAGAGGAACTTGCCCATTTCCCAGGAAATAATAGGTTGGATTTTCTGAGGAGTTGAAATCTCACAGATTCCCAATCAGGTTGTTTCTTAATGAAAAATGGGAGCTCCATAATTCTGACAGGAGATTCCAATCAGGGCTCCATTGGAACAGGGAGTCTAACTATTAATCTGACTGTTTTCTTGTAACAGAACTGTTAGGGGAAGGCAATTCCCTTTTCATAGCAGTCAGTTGCTGTATTCTGAAGTTTAAGGGTCCTGACACCCACAAACAGTTGCTGTCAGACTAATTCCATGAGGCAAGAATGATGTTGGGGTAATTGGAGAGTCTGTGACAAATGGGGAGGGCTAGGCTACCAGCTAAATATGGTGTCAGCTGTAGATGGTGTTAGCTGTCAAGGGCAGAATGCCAAGTGGGAACAGTACAGGATGTTAAGGAGGGAGTATGGGCTCAAGTGGGTGAATGCAAGGTGGCCAGATAAGTGAGGCAGTGTTCATGGTAAAGGGGTTGAGTTAGGTATGGCTGGCTGGGTAGAGGGCTATTGGATTATGGGGATGGGTGGAAGGAATTGGGCCTTGAGAGGAAGGGAATGGGGCTCGAGTCTGAGGATGTGCTTCAATTCTTATGGGGCGTTGTAGTCCAGGATGAGAGAGGGAGGCATAGAGTCAGTTTGAATAGATATCAGACTGTATTTAATAACTTAACTTTTACTGAGTAACTATTTGCTTAACTTCATCAGAAGCCTCCAATCCAAGTCCAAAACTAGAGGGCATAGGTTTAGGGTGAGAGGGGAAAGATTTGAAAGGGATCTAAGGAGCAACTTTTTCACACAGAGGGTGGTGCCTGTATGGAATGAGCTGCCAAAGGAATTGGTGGATGCTGGTACAATTACAGTATTTAAAGGGCACATGAATAGGAAGGGTTTAGAGGAATGTGGGCCAAATGGGACGAGATTCATTCAGGTTATCTGGCTGGCAAGACAAGTTGGACTGAAGGGTCTGTTTTCATGCTGTACAACTCTGACTCTATGTACTTGAAAAGGATAAATTAATAGAGTTTTCTGGGAAAAATACTGAGATATGGGACTAAATTAAGCAGCACCTCAAATAGACAGGTCAAGCATGACAGGCAAAATGACTTTGTTCTGTACTGTCAGATTCTACCATTCTATAATCACTCTTATCATTGCTTCCCTGAACCTTAACATTACACCCCCCCAACACCGCCATGTCATGTTGAATCAGGTTGTCCAACATCATGTTCAACCTTGAGCTAAGTTCTGAACCCATATCATCTTCATCTCAAAGACATCCTGTTTTCACTCAATAACATTGTTCACACTAGCCTTCAATTCATCCTTTCTATTTCTAAAATTCATATACATGTCTTGATTGTTTCTAAATACTCAATTACTCCAATACCACCCTGGATGATTACCAATCCTGTTTTTCTATAATCTTTAGTTCACACAACTGTACATATCCCACATTCCCCACCAATTCTCATTTGCTTACATTGACTTCTAGTTTTCCAAAAGCCTAATTTTAAAATTTTTAAATTTCTATTTAAATGCATTCCTACTTTAACATGGCTCTTGTAACCTCCTCCAGCCCCCACAATGCATTTTTTGCCCTCACTGTCCATTTTTTTTGAGTAGCTTGTTCATTTCAACAGCAGAGGTCCCAATTCCTTGATTTATCTTCTGTAACACCCGCAAAGTGCTCTGCTTCTTAAATACACTCTTTAAAATGCACTTTATTGACAGATCCTTTGCTTTTATTTCCTGACACCCTCTTTGATACAATCACTCTTTTTCTGGTATCTCTATGAACTGTTTTGAATACAAGTTTACTTTGCTATGTTAAGGACATAGGAGACGGTGAGGTCTGCAGCTGCTGGAGATCAGGATTGCGAGTGTGTTGCTGGAAAAGCACAGCAGGTCAGGCAGTATCCGAGCTGCAGGAAAATTGATGTTTCGAGCCAGAGCCGATGAAGGTTCTCCTGGCGAAGGGCTCCAGCCTGAAATGTTGATTTTCCTGCCCCTCGGATGCTGCCTGATCTGCTGCGCTTTTCCAGCAATACACTCAACTCTGTTAAGGACATGGCTAGCATTTGTTATTTTAAGTCATCATGATTAGATTCATTATTATCCCTTTTGTATTGTCATTGAGTATAATGCTTGCGCAGATGTGAATAACATTAGTTACTACAAACTAAGAAGGCCCATGCTAAATCTTATAACACATTAAAATACTACAACTAACCAAATAATATAAGACATCAGGAAGTCAAATACTGAATACAGAGGTAGCTTCTTTACAGAATGTGTTAAGAATGAACAACTGGTTATTGTGGGATGTTATAAACGTAAGTATAATTGGTACACTTAAGGGTAGGGAAGATAAAACTAGGGAGGGAGAACAGAATAACTGAATAAGCTGATCGAATTGAATAGAGGATGGCAGAGAAGATTGAATTAGCTTATCCAAATAACCTGTTTCTGTGACATGTATTCTGTACCTCTATGCAATATTTATTTTACAAGGCTTTAAAATTGGAGTCATTTGAATTAATCCATTAACTACATATTTTAGGAAGACTCAACTCTTTATTCTAAATGTGTATCTGAATTTTAAATAATATGGGATCCATAATCAAGTTGGTGTACGCAAAGTGACAATGGTAACTGTCCAGTTATCCTTCAGTTTATGGGCTTGGAGAACAAATTCCACCACTAATAGATACGGTCCTCTATCACTAGTTTCTGTACATACGGGAAAATGTCTTTGGCTGGGACAACACACACATATCCTAGGACAGGCGAAACAAAGACACGCATGAGAATTCTTAGAGGCATGATATTCTAACCAGAACTCCATCAATAAACACATTGATTTAGATCCCATCTACCTTCCCTTGAAAAAAGAATCAAAAATGACATCGTCCACCTTAAGAAACCAAGACCTATAAATTAAGAGACGGGACATACCACCAGCACTTCACTGGAGACTCACTGATGTTACCTAGTATGGTGACGAAACATCTGAAAACAATCTTCAAGCTCAGCGAGCTAACTTACAGACTTATCAACACCATTTTTAAAATTTAAATTGTCTTTAAAAAATGAAGGCAATATTATTTTATTTGTTAAGTTAATGCTTGCTGAATAGATGATATACTGTTTAACACAAAACAATAGTAGCTAGTATTTTAAGGATTAATGCTTCATAGACCTTCAATCCTCAAAGTTAACTTCTTCCTCTGAAACATTTGATTTCTTTGCTGTGTATTACGGAGCTGCACCTTGACTCTGCTGAAGTTTCACTGTACATCTGTTCATATGGTTTATCATCTCCAGCCTCTCCCAGTACCCACACCCATACATCTGTCTTTTCCAAACATCTAATCCACTTGTTTTGTTGACTCTAAGAGGAGATAAAAACATTAACTGCAGTTGTGAAGAACAGGTATTTGAGAGTTAAGAACAGGAATGATTGCTTGGTAGTAAAGAACATTGCTAGAAGGTGACTAAAAATCAAAGCATTTCATCTTGCACTCATCAGGAACAGGATGCAAAAAACCTGTCTTTAAAAAGGAGGATCAGTTTATACAGCATTAGAAGAGGGTGCTGATCTGTTGGGCCATTCTTGGCACACAGACACAACAGAAATAGTTAACTATCAATCTTAATTCTTTGTTCAGAAAGGAAGTTTCCAATTCTTGTGGATGTTGCCATGAGAACACAGCAGGGGCTGAAATCTCCATGAATCCGTTTCGCTCTCAATGAAAAAGATGCAACATATCAAAATTTCTCCTACTTAAATAAACAGGGTGATATATATATATATTATATATATAAAATATATACACACCCCAGCAACACACCAATGTAAAAACTCATTTCACATTGCTCACTTGTGTGCTCGGTGAAACATCTTTTACGTTTGACTGTAGCATCCTGAATTTGGAGAAAACCATTCATGGGTTCATTGCAATGTAAGACAGCTAGCTTTATCTGTTCTTCAGATTTTTGAGAGACCATCTTCCATGATAATCTGAGGTGAACTGTGTACCATTCAAAGTAAAAAGTGGTGAACACAGGTTCTTTCATGAGTTTTTGCTTTATGCAGTGAGTGATGATTTAATCAGGGTAGCCATTATCATACAGACTGCCTTTGTTGTACCCCATCTCAGCTTCAAACTTATACAGTGACCAGAGGATTAGGATCCTGTTCATGATCTGGCCATTGAGTGTGATCTTGTCGTGCACGGAACTGTAGTAATCCCAACATATTGGGAAGGGTTTTTTCCACTAACAGGAAGCTGCTGTCAATTCAGACTGTGCTGAGAATTATAATGGAAACCAAAGTAAGATTATCAGTTGGACTCACTTTTGCAAATGCTAGAAACTACAGAGGAGCCAGTTTTACTTTGGCAAAAAAAGATTCATATGTACATTGCACCTTTTCCATGAAAAATGTTGTCATGGAGACAGACAATCTCTACTTCATTCCCACGGTAATACCCTCACCAATCAGAGTCTACCTGCTGGTTCTGAGAGTTAAGATCGACAGTTAACTATTCTTGCTGAATCTCCATGCCAACAATGGCCCAACCAATCAGCACCCTCTTCTAATATGTATAATTTGCTTTGTCAGTCTGTTTCTTGTGACCTTGTCCTGGAAAAGGCCAGATGACAAGTTTCAATTCCTTGTCTCCTATTAGCAATATTTAAGAAGCTGAATGTAAAGAAAGTAAAAGATTAACATAATAAAGGAAAGATACTGATTATTGAGAATTTCCCAGTCTTGACAATTTTTTTTTATCACATGGGCATCGCTGGCTGGGCCAGAATTTATTACCTGCCCCTAGTTATCCTTGAGAAGGTGATGGTGAGTTTCCTTGGTGCTACAGGGAGACCAGCATTGCTATTAGGGAAAGAATTCCAGGAGTTTGACCCAGTATCAATAAAAGGAGGGTGAGTGACTTGTTACTGGTGGCACCTATGTATCTGCTGCCCTTGTCCGTCTAGATGGTAGTGGTCCTGGGCTTGGAAGGTGTTGCCTAAGGATCTTTAGTGAATTTCTACAGTGCATCTTTTGATCCAGCTACTGAGTGTCGATGGTGCAGGGAGTGGATGTTTGTGGATGTGACGCTAATCAAGTGGGCTGTTGTTCCTGGATGATGTCAAGCTTCTTGAGTGTTGTTGCAACTGCAAACATCCAGGCAAGTGGGGAGTATTCCATCACATTTCTTAGAGTCATACAGCACAAAAATAGACCCTTTGTTCAATCAGTTATAATCCCAAACTAAACAAGTCCTACCTGGCTAGGGCTGGCCCATATTGCTTCAAACATTTCTTATTCATGTACTTATCCAAATGTACTTTAAATGTTGTAGAACATAGAACAATACAGCACAGAACAGGCCCTTCAGCCCACGATGTTGTGCGGAACATTTGTCCTAGCTTAAGCACCCATCCATGTACCTATCCAATTGCCGCTTAAAGGTCACCAATGATTCTGACTCTGCCACTCCCACAGGCAGCGCACTCCATGCCCCCACCACTCTCTGGGTAAAGAACCTACCCCTGACATCCCCCTATACCTTCCACCCTTCACCTTAAATTTATGACCCCCTATAACACTCTGTTGTACCCGGGGAGAAAGTTTCTGACTGTCTACTCTATCTATTCCTCTGATCATCTTATAAATCTCTATCAAGTCACCCCTCATCCTTCGCCATTCCAATGAGAAAAGGCCTAGCACTCTCAACCTATCCTTGTACGACCTATTCTCCATTCCAGGCAACATCCTGGTAAATCTTCTCTGCACCCTCTCCATAGTTTCCACATCTTTCCTAAAGTGAGACGACCAGAACTGCACACAGTACTCCAAATGTGGCCTAACCAAGGTCCTGTACAGTTGCAACATCACTTCACGACTCTTGAATTCAATTCCTCTGCTAATGAACGCTAATACACCATAGGCCTTCTTACAAACTCTATCCACCTGAATGGCAACTTTCAAAGATCTATGAACATAGACCCCAAGATCCCTCTGCTCCTTCACCTTACTAAGAACCCTACCGTTAACCCTGTATTCCGCATTCTTATTTGTCCTTCCAAAATGGACAACCTCACTTGACAGGGTTGAACTCCATCTGCCACTCCTCAGCCCAGCTCTGCATCATATTGTGGGCGGCACGGTGGCACAGTGGTTAGCACTGCTGCCTCACAGCGCCAGAGACCCGGGTTCAATTCCCGCCTCAGGCGACCGACTGTGTGGAGTTTGCACGTTCTCCCCGTGTCTGCGTGGGTTTCCTCCGGGTGCTCCGGTTTCCTCCCACAGTCCAAAGATGTGCAGGTCAGGTAAATTGGCCATGCTAAATTGCCCGTAGTGTTAGGTAAGGGGTACATGTAGGGGTATGGGTGGGTTGCGCTTCGGAGGGGGGTGTGGACTTGTTGGGCCGAAGGGCCTGTTTCCACACTGTAAGTAATCTAATCTAATCTAATCTAATCATATCTAAGTCCCTTTGCAGCCAACAACAGCCCTCCTCACTATCCACAATTCCACCAATCTTCGTATCATCTGCAAATTTACTGACCCACCCTTCGACTCCCTCTTCCAAGTCATTAATAAAGATTACAAACAGCAGAGGACCCAGAACTGATCCCTGTGGAACTCCACTTGTAACTGAGCTCCAGGCTGAATATTTACCATCTACCACCACTCTCTGACTTCGACCGGTTAGCGAGTTTTCTATCCAACTGGCCAAATTTCCCTCTATCCCATGCCTCCTGACTTTCTGTATAAGCCTACCATGGGGAACCTTATCAAATGCCTTACTAAAATCCATGGACACTACATCCACTGCTCTACCCTAATCCACATGCTTGGTCACCTCCTCAAATAATTCAATAAGACTTGTAAGGCAAGACCTACCCCTCAAATCCGTGCTGGCTGTCCCTAATCAAGCAGTGTCTTTCCAGATACTCATAAATCCTATCCCTCAGTACCCTTTCCATTACTTGCCTACCACCGAAGTAAGACTAACTGGCCTGTAATTCCCGGGGTTATCCCTATTCCCTTTTTTGAACAGGGGCACAACATTCGCCACTCTCCAGTCCCCTGGTACCACCCCCGTTGACAGTGAAGACGAAAAAAAAATTGCCAATGGCTCTGCAATTTCCTCTCTTGCTTCCCACATAATCCTAGGATATATCCAGTCAGGCCCGGGGGACTTGTCTATCCTCAAGTTTTTCAAAATGCCCAACACATCTTCCTTCCTAACAAGTATCTCTTCTAGCTTACCAGTCCGTTTCACACTCTCCTCTTCAACAATACGGTCCCTCTCATTTGTAAATACTGAAGAAAAGTACTCATTCAAGACCTCTCCTATCTCTTCCGACTCAATACACAGTCTCCCACTACTGTCCTTGATCAGACCTACCCTCGTTCTCGTCATTCTCATGTTTCTCACATATGCATAAAATGCCTTGGGGTTATCCTTGATTCGACCTGCCAAAGATTTTTCATGCCCTCTCTTAGCTCTCCCAATCCCTTTCTTCAGCTCCCTTCTGGCTATCCTGTATCCCTCCAACGCTCTGTCTGAACCTTGTTTCCTCAACCTTATGTAAGCCTCCTTCTTCCTCTTTACAAGACATTCAACCTCCCTTGTCAACCAAGGTTCCCTCACACGACCATCTCTTTCCTGCCTGACAGGTACATACATATCAAGGACACATCATATCTGTTCCTTGAAAAAGTTCCACATTTCCACGACATCCTTCCCTGACAGCCTATGCTCCCAACTTATGCTCCTCAGATCCTGTCTTACAGCATCGTATTTACCCTTCCCCCAATTGTAAAACCTACCCTGTTGCACGCACCTATCTCTCTCCATAACCAAGGTGAAAGTCACAGTATTGTGGTCACCATCACCAAAATGTTCACCCATTAACAAGCCCATCACTTGTCCCGGTTCGTTACCGAGTACCAAATCCAATATGGCCTCCCCTCTGGTTGGACAATCTACATACTGAGTTAGAAAAGCTTCCTGGACACACTGCACAAACACCGCCCCATCCAATCTACTTGATCTAAAGAGCTTCCAATCAATATTTGGGAAGTTGAAATCGCCCATGACGACTACCCTGTGGCTCCTGTACCTTTCCAAAATCTGTTTCCCAATCTGTTTCTCCACATTTCTGCTGCTATTGGGGGGGGGGGGGGGGGGGGGGGGGCTATAGTAAACACCCAACAAGGTGACTGCTCCTTTCCTATTTCTGACTTCAGCCCATACTACCTCCAAAGGCAGATCCCCCTCAAACTGCCTTTCTGCAGCCGTTATACCATTTCTAATTAGCAACGCCACCCCACCCCTCCTTTTTTACCACCCTCCCTAATCCTACTTGTAACTGTACCTATATCCACTTCTGGAAAGAGGTGCTGGATGTCTTAAAATGCATAAAAGTGGATAAATCTCCAGGACCTGATCAGGTGTACTCTAGAACTCTGTGGGAAGCTAGGGAAGTGATTGCTGGGCCTCTTGCTGAAATATTTGTATCATTGATAGTCACAGATGAAGTGGCGGAAGACTGAAGTTTGGCTAACATGGTGCCACTATTTAAAACCCAGGGAACTATAGACCAGTGAGCCTGACATCACTGGAGGACAAGTTATTGGAGGGATTCCTGAGGGACAGGATTTAAATATATTTGGAAAGGCAAGAACAGATTCAGGATAGTCAACATGGCTTTGTGCATGGGAAAGAGGATTGATGAGGGCAGAGCTGTAGATGTGATGTATATGGACTTCAGCAAGGCACTTGACAAGGTTTCTCATGGTAGACTGGTTAGCAAAGTTCGATCTCATGGAATACAGGGAGAACCAACTGTTGGAATACAGAACTGGCTTGAAGGTAGAAGACAGAGGGTGGTGGTGGAGGGTTGCTTTTCAGACTGGAGGCATGTGACCAGCAATGTGCCACAAAGATGGTGCTGGGTGCACTGCTTTTCCTTATTTTAATAAATGATTTGGATCTGAGCATAAGAGGCATAATTAGTAAGTTTACAGATGACACCAAAATTGGAGGCGTAGTGGACAGCAAAAAAATTACCTTAGAGTACAACAGGATCTTGATCAAATGGAGGAGAAAGTGAGGTCTGCAGATGCTGGAGATCAAAGTTGAAACTTTATTGCTGGAACAGCACAGCAGGTCAGGCAGCATCCAGGGAACAGGAGATTCGACGTTTCGGGCACAGGCCCTTCTTCAGGAATGAGCAGAGAGTGTTCAGCAGGAGAAGATAAAAGGTAGGGAGGAGGGACTTGGAGGAGGGGAGTTGGAAATGTGATAGGTGGAAAGAGGTCAAGGTGAGGATTCACCTTGACCTCTTTCCACCTATCACATTTCCAACTCCCCTCCTCCAAGTCCCTCCTCCCTACCTTTTATCTTCTCCTGCTGAACACTCTCTGCTCATTCCTGAAGAAGGGCCTGTGCCCGAAACGTCGAATCTCCTGTTCCCTGGATGCTGCCTGACCTGCTGTGCTGTTCCAGCAATAAAGTTTCAATCTTGATCAAATGGGCCAACGGCCTGAGGAATGGCAGATGGAGTTTAATTTAGATAAATGTTAGATGCTGCATTTTGGAAAGGCAAATAAGGGCAGGACTTATCCACTTAATGGTAAGGTCTTAGGAGTGTTGCTGAACAAATAGACCTTGTAGTGCAGGTTCATAGCACCTTGGATGTGGAGTCATAGGTAGATAGGATAGTGAAGGCGGCATTTGGTATGCTTTCCATTATTGGACAAAGCATTGACTATAGTTGTTGGGAGGTCATGTTGTGGCTGTATAGGACATTGGTTAGGCCACTTTTGGAATATTGTGTGCAATTTGCTCCCCCTCCTATTGGAAGAATGTTGTGAAACTTGAAAGGGTTCAGAAACAATTTACAAGGGTGTTGCCAGGGTTGGAGGATTAGAGCTATAGGGAGAGACTGAATAGACTGGGGTTATTTTCCCTGGAGCATTGTAGGTTGAGAGGCGACCTTATAGTGGTTTATAAAGTCATGAGAGGCATGGGTAGGGTAAATAGAAAAGGTATTTTCTCTGGGGTTGGAGAGACCAGAACTAGAGGGCATAGGTTTAGGGTGAGAGGGGAGAAATGTAAAAGGGACGTAAAGGGCAACTTTTTCCACAGAGAAGGTGGTGTGTGTATGGAATGAGGTGCAAGAGAAAGTGGTGGAGGCTAATACCATTGCAACATTTAAAAGGCATCTGGATGGGTATATGAATTGGAAGAGTTTAGAGGGATATGGGCCAAGTGCTGGAAAATGGGACTAGATTTGGTTACAATATCTGGTGGGCATGGACAAGTTGGACCGAAGGGTCTGTTTCCATGCTGTACCTCTGTGACTCTAAGTTCATTACACACACAAATCACCCTCTGTGGAAAAAAAATTACCCCTCATGTCTTTTTTATATCTTTCTCCTCTCATCTTAAAAATATGCCCTCTTGTCTTGAAATTCCCCAACCTAGAGAAAAGAAAAGTAACATTAACTCTAATTACACCTCTCATTATTTTATAAACTTCTGTTAGATCACCTCTCAACCTCCTACACGCCACTAAAAAAAATCCAAGCCTATCCAGCCTTTCTTTATAATGCAAACCTTCCGTACACAACAACGTCCTGGCAAATCTCTTCTGAACCCTCTTCAGCTTCATAATATCCTTCGTATAACCAGGTGACCAGAACTGGACACAGTATCCCAGAAGTGGCCTCACCAATATCCTATACAACCTCAGCATGACTTCCCGACCCTTGTACTCAAAGGACTGAACGATGAAAGTAAGCATGCCGAACATCTTTTTAACCACCCTGTCTAAGTGTGATGCTTTTGTGCTGGAAGTACTCAGGGATGCCCTCAAGAATGGGATATGATGCTCAATTCATCGACCGCCAGTTCCGACGTGCCACAGAAAGGAATCGTAATGACCTCCTCAGGAGACAGACGTGCTGCAACTGATAGGGTACCCTTGTTGTCCAGAACTTCCCAGGAGCTGAAAAACTATGCCATGTTCTTTGCGGCCAGCAACACATTATTAATGAGGATGAGCAATTGCCAAAACTTTGTCCACACCTCCACTGCTTGCCTTTAAACAATCACCAAACCTCAAACAGATCATTGTTCATAGCAAACTGCCCAGCTTTCAGGACAACTCCATACAACCCTGTCACAGTAGGCACTGCAAGACATGTCAGAGTGTGGACATGGATATCACCATTACACATGGGGCACCTCCCACCACATACATGGCAGGTACTCATGCGACTCAGCTGACATTTTCTATCTCAAATGCTGCAGGCAAGGATGCCCTGAGGCATGGTACATTGGTGAAACCGAGCAGAGGCTACGACAACAGATGAATGGGCACCGCACAACAATCAACACAGGAGTGTCCCTTCCCAGTTGGAGAACACTTCAGTGGTCCAGGACATTCAACCTCGGACCTTCGGGTGACCATCCTCCCAGGTGGACTTTGGGACAGGCAGTAGCAAAAAGTGGCCGAGCAGAGGCTGATAGCTAAGTTCGGTACCCATAGGGAGGGCCTCAACCGGGACCATGGGTTCATGTCATACTACAGGTGACCACCATTGCACTATACACAAACACAGACACTCCTATACACACGCACACAGACACTCATATTCCTACAGACACACACACTCCCACACTCACGCATGCACCCTCTCACAGACTTCGACCCCTTTTTACACACACACACAAATACGCTCTCTCATAGACATTCACAACCCCCCACCCCAGACACACACCCACAAACTCACATGCACACATATATGTTTGTGGGGTGAATTTGTACTTGCAGAGTTACATTGTACTTTGCTCAAATACTGCATGAATCCATATAAGACGCTGTTAACTCATATTTTAGATTAGAATCAGTCTAAACATTACGGCACAGACAGCAGCACACAGGGGGCTAACACCTTCAACACATTATCTGGACTGACACCAATTGTTAAAATTTCACCCACGAATGTAACTTTTAAAAAATGGTTTTGTGATTTACACATGAAAGAAATGAAACTAACATGGTCATTCTAACAGATGAGAGACTTAACAAACAATCAAGGTATTTTTCAATGTATCATTTCAGTTACATCACACTGTAAACTTTTGCTATAAATTCTGTGTCTTACAATTGTGTCCTCCACAACCACCTGATGAAGGAGCGGTTCTCCGAAAGCTAGTGCTTCCAATTAAACCTGCTGGACTATAACCTGGTATGGTGTGATTTTTAATTTATCTGTGATGCTACCTTCAAAAGAATTGTGTACCTGCACCCCTAGGTCCCTCTATTCTACAACACTACCCAAGACCCCACTATTAATTGGATAATCCCTACCCTTGTTGTACCAAAATGCAATACCTCACATTTATCCAGATTGAACTCCATCTGCTATTTTTCAGCCCATTGACTCATTTGATCAAGATCCCTTTGTCATCTTAGAAAACCTTCTTCACTGTCTCCTATGCTACCAATTTTGGTGTCACCATGAACTTACTAATCATGCTTTCTATATTCTCATTCAAAGCATTTATATAATTGAAAAACGAAAGCAGATCCAGAATCGATCTCTGGACAACACCGCTGGTGACAGGTATCAATCCAAAAAGCAACCTTCCACCACCACTCTGTCTCCTGCCATTAAGCCAATTATGTATCCAACTGGCAAGCTCACCCATATGACTTTCCTTTACTAATATAAAGTAGTACCATGCGGAACTTTGTTGAAGGCTTTACTAAAATCCAAATAAACAACGTCTACTGCTCTGCTCAACAATCTTCTGGTTACATGCTCAAAACTCAGTCAACTTTGAGACATAATTTTCCTGGCACAAAACCATGCTGACTATCCCTAATCAATTTTTGCCTCTAAATGTCCTTAAATTCTACTTTATAATCACCTCCAACAATTGTGGAACATAGTGTCCAGTTTTGGTCTCCTTACTTGGAGATGTAAGGCAGTTCAGAGGAAGTTCACCAGATTGATTCCAGGGATGAAAGGGCTGTTTTATGAGGAGCGGTAGAATTTCTTGAGCTTGTACTCACTGGAATTCAGATGAATGAGAGTGGAATCTGATTGAGAATGCTAAAGGGGATTGATAAGGTGAACATTGGATAGATGATCCCCCTTGTGGACAGTCTCCAACATGAGGGCGTAGATATAGAGTGAGAGGGGATAGGTTCAAAACTGAGATGAAGAAAAACTAGCTCTCTCAGAGAGTATGGAATTCACTGCCCCAGGGTACAAGGAGGCAGAATCAATCAACAGATTCAAGAAAGAAATAGATGTGTTTCAGATGAGAAGCATGACAAAGGGCTATGCGGAGCTGGCAGGAAAGAAATCGAGTAGCGATGAGGAGAAGATCAGCCTTGATCATGCTAAATGGTGGAGCAGGCTCAAAGGGCTGAATTGCCTACTCCCACTCCTAATTCCTGTGATCTGTGTGTTGCTCTCTGTTTATCTGTGTTAGAAAACCCACTCAAGTTTAGCAAATGTACAAATTAAAGTAGATTTCAAAGGACAATGCTGGGTTTTTAACATCCAGATAACTGTACAGTTATTAATAATGAATGATCCTATAAAATGTACGAGAACTTACCCACAACCAAAGTCAGACTCACAGGTCTACAGTTCCGAATGGCCCCTTTCCACACTGTACGGCGTCTATGATCTAACATCTAGAATTCAGTATTACCTTCACTGAGGGGCCGGGCTTTGCTGCCTGATCTTATTCTGCCTCCAGGACTGATTTCATGGTGCACTGTTATCATCTGTCTGTCACCAAACAGTAAAAATAAAATGGGCAAACTTATTATCATGCATTATCACAGATAACTATAGGGCACATACATCTTAGAATAGACATCTAGAATCACGTACATTTTAGTCCTCTTCTTCTCTCCTTCAGGTCACCACTTATGAATGAATGAACTCTCAGCAAGCATTCCTCAAATACAGTCCAATTTCTCCAATGTTAAAACTCAGTCAGGCATTACAACAGATTTACAGCAATTATGTGAGCTATCATCTTTAAATTTCCAATGGGCTATTCTGCTTAGTACAGAATTATGCTCCAAAGCAGAATTCTTTCATTAGAACAGGAATAAGAAAATGTAGGAGTAAAACAGGAGTACAAACAAAAAGGGTAAACACATTTAACTGGATTTGACCAAATTGTTTTAACTGACAATGTTTTTTTATATTCTTAAACCCATTGGCACCACGATTCACTGTTTTCAGGGATTAACAGATTTAGTTTTTGGAAAGGCATTATTTCCTCTTTTCAATCCACAAAATAGTTTTTTTGTATAATATGTAAATATGGAGGCACACTGAAGTGTCACTGACGGAAAAGCTTAGCAAGGCTGTGTAGGCCACACGAATGAAAAACATGCTCTTTCATTATTGTCATTTCTTGTACTTTGAGGTACTGTGCAATCATGACAAATTGATGAAAGCACAACATCCTCTCCATCAGAGCACAATTTTCAAGAGAAATTTCAATTTATTACAAAATATTACATTGCTAAAAATTACTTTCATACAAGTCCCTCAATAAACTAATATTCAGTTTAGATGAAAGAAATTGAAATAACTCTACAGAGGGCAGTATCCCATCATCAAGTCACCCTTTACTTACATGTGAAACATCCTTGACAATGGTCTAGCTCCCTCAGAGCCAGCTCCCAGAGTGTCAGAATGTCTGACTCTCCTCCTTTTTATTTATTTTTTTATCCCCCAGCACCCACATTGTGTGTGTGCAGGTGTGAGACACATTGAAAACTCTCCTCCTTTTATCTGTCAGCTGGGGCTCCCTGATTGGATGAGATTAACAGCCGCAATGAGAGAACACATTCTATGATATACACCTGACTTGACTTGTTACAATCACTATACTTAGCTCCATGGATGACAGAGACTGTGGAAGGGCCTGTCACTCAATGATTGGCCTCCTTGCCCATCAGCAAATATACATCACATAAAGACACCCAATATCTATATTAGATTGTTCCTCCATGCCCATCAGTTTTCTTGGATGCAAGGAAGTTGATGATAATATGTATAGGAACTGGTATCTGTGCTGCTGTCATTGCTTTCATCATTCACCAATGTGTAAGCAGAAATAGATTTTGCTATCTTAATTCATCTGTATAATTTCAAACCAAACTGAAGCTGTAACAATGGTTAACTTGATAACAATTAATACACAGTCGATTTTCCATTACTTGCAACATTAGCAAATGTGTGGTTATATTGCCATTTCATTGTCACTGAGTCATAGAGAACGTATAGCATAGAAACTGAACCCTTCGGTCCAACTCGTCTATGCCAGATATCCTAAATTAATCTAGGCCCATTTATTTGCCAGCACTTGGCCCTTATCCCTCTAAACCATTCCTATTCATCCACCTATCCAGATGGCTTTTAAATGTTGTAATTATACCAGTCTCCACCACTTCACTATAATACATCTTGCTTGATCACTTAGAAGGTTAAGATTGTATCATTATCTTCAGTATTTATGATTTGCCAACATAGCAAAAGTAAATAGCTTGCCCCATTTAATATCTTTTTTCTTGTCATCAGCACCATTCAGTGGCATTAAGCTTATATTCAACACGATTTTATAGCTATGTAAATAGTACCATACATAAAAGTGCAGCTGAGGAAAGAATTAACAGCTCCATTTGTGAGGAAGGGGTCTCATTAGAAAATTAAAGTGTCATGGAACTATTGACAATGCAAGATCGAGAATAGTGGTATTGTCTAAAATTCTTAAAGCATAACTTTCTGATGAATTCCCTGGCATGCAAAATGCACCTTTTCTCTTGGACCTAATCTTTATATGCATCATAGATTGATACCACAAAAGTCTCTCTTTGCTAAGGTTCAAAATGAAGGTTCATGCGATTTCAGAATTGTGTTCCTAATGTATGCAAGTCTGCAGAATTAACTGCCTGTTATTCATCATGAGATTACCCATTCAACCAGGTAAGATGGATTTCTGGAACAAAACCAGAAATAGCTGGGGAGACTGGTCTGGCAGCATCTGTAGAAAGAAAGCAGAGCCAACGTTTGGGTCCGGTGACCTTTCTTCAGAACTGGTTGTAGCTAGGTAAAGGTTATTACGTATGTTGAAAACAGGATGGGAGTGACAGGAAGGAATAAATGAACGCAGCAAGGGACAACAGCAGTGAAGGAGACAAAGATATGGACAATGGTGAGCCAGGGAGAAAGGAAGGCTACTAATGGGGACCATGAGTGGGTGAAAATGAGTTGGCGTGGTGAAAGCAGCCCATGTGATGACATGGCCTGCTGTGTGTGGCAGTGGATAAAAGACAAGGAGAAAGTTGCTTAGGCCCTAAAATGATTGAACTTAATATTGAATCCTAAAGACTGCAGTCTCCAACAAGAAAATGAGCTGCTGTTCTTGCAGCTTGTGCTGAGTTGCACTGGAGTACTGCAGCAAGCCTGAGACAGAAATGAGAAGGAGGAGGAGTAGGCCATCTGGCCCTTTGAGCCTGCTCCGCCATTCAATAAGATCATGGCTGATCTTTTTGTGGACACAGATCCACTTACCCGCGCTCTTACTGTATCACTTAATTCCTTTATTGTTCAAAACGATCTACCTTAGCTTTAAAAACGTTTACTGAAGAAGCATCAATTACTTCGCTGGGCAAGGAATTCCAGAGATTAACAACCCTCTGGGTGATGAAGTTCCTTCTCAATTCAACCCTAAATCTGCTCTCTCTAATCTTGAAGCTATGCCCTCTTGTCCTAGCTTCACCTGCCAGTGGAAACATCCTCTTTACTTCCACCTTATCTATTCCCTTCATAATTTTATATGTTTCTATAAGGTCCCCCCATAATCTTCTATATTCCAATAAGTATAATCCCAGCCTACTCAGTCTCTCCTCATAGGCCAACCCTCTCAACTCTGGAATCAACCTAGTGAACCTCCTCTGCACCCCCTCTAGTGCCATAACATCTTTTCCCAAGTGAGGAGACCAAAGCTGCACACAGTACTCCAGGGGTGTGACTTCACCAGCACCCTATACAGCTGAAACATAACCTCCCTGCTTTTAAACTTAATCCCTTTAGCAATGAAGGACAGAATTCCATTTGCTTTCCTAATTACTTATTGTACCTGCAGATGAACCTCTGTGAGTCATGCACAAGGACACCTAGGTCCCTCTGCATAGCAGCATGCTGCAACTTTTTACAATTTAAGTAATAATCCTTTTTACTGTTACTCCGACCAAAATGGATAACTTCACATTTAGTGACATTGTATTCCATCTGCCAGACCTTTGCCCACTCACTCAGTGTATCTATGTTCCTCTGCGTAGTTTCACAATCTTCTGCACACTTTGCACTGTCACTCATCTTAGTGTCATCTGCAAACTTTGCCATCCTACACATGGTCCCCAACTCCAAATCTTCTATATAAATTGCGAATAATTGTGGTCCCAACACCGATCCCTGAGGTACACCACTAGTCACTGATTGACAGCCAGAATAGCACACATTTATCCCCACTCTTTGCTTCCTGTTAGTCAACTAATCCTCTATCCACACTAATACTTCACCCCTAACACCATGCATCTTTATCTTATGCAGCAGCCTCTTGTTCGATAGCTTGTCAAAGGCTGTTTGGAAATCTAGATATCACATGTTGCCAGGGAACACAGTACTGTGTTGAAATGGCAGGCAACTAGAAGCTCAGGGTCATTTGTGCAGACAGAAATTAGGTGTTACTTTTTCCCCAGCTGAGGATTCCCTGCCATCTTGGTTAACAGGGTCCTCACTCTGCCCTCACCTCTTCCCTTCCCTCTCACAAGAGTGATTGGGTTCCCCAGTCCTCACTTTTCACATCACCAGCATCCCCATCCAAAGGATGACAAGCTGCTATTTCTCCCACTTCCAGTGGGAGGCCATTGCCAGATCTAAATTCCCCTCCCTTCACAGATCAGCATTCCACAAGGAAGAGGCAAAAGTGAGGACTGCAGACGCTGGAGACCAAAGTCTAGATTAGAGTGGTGCTGGAAATGCACAGCAGGTCAAGCAGCATCCTAGGAGCAGGAAAATCGATGTTTCGGGCAAAAGTCCTTAATCAGAAATGGAGGTAGGGTGGAGAGATAAATGGGGGGGATGGGGAGGGGGGGGGGGGGGGGGGGGGGGTGAGGGATGCTGGGGAGAAGGTAGCAAACAGTACAATAGGTGAATGGGGGTGATAGGTCAGAGAGGAGGGTGGGGGAAGGCAGCAAAGAGTATAATGGGTGGGGATGGAAGTGATAGGTCAGAGCAGAGGGTGGAGCAGATAGGTGGGAAGGGAGATTGGCAGGTAGGACAGGTCATGTGGATGGTTTTGAGCTGGACATTAGGAACTGGGGTAAGGAGGGGGGGGAGGGGAAATGAGTAAACTGGTGAAGTCAGGACATGGTTGAAGAGCTTCAGGGCAGAGGAGGTGACCTGGGGGTTGCAGTGAGAGAGAGAGACTCACTGAGATTCTTGCAGAGAGAGGAGGAGAACTTCTTCAAGGTAGGCACCCTTGCAAGATGATTCGCAGTAAGGTTAAAATCAACTAGACAAAAATGGGGACTGCAGATGCTGGAAACCAGAGTCTAGATTAGAGTGCACAACAGGTCAGACAGCATCCGACGAGCAGGAAAATCAGGAATGAAGGCAGGGAGCCTCCAGGGTGGAGAGATAAATGGGTGGGCTGGGCTGGGGAGGAGATGTTCCTCCAAGAGACCTTGATCCACTGGACCTGAAATGTTAACTCTTGCTTTCTCTCCACAGATGCTGCTGAACCTGATGAATTTCAACAGTTATTTCTGATGTTGTTTCAGATTTCCAACATCTGTAGTTTTGTTTTGTTTAGTTGGATTTCTGGTACCATTCAAATTAGATTAGCCTTTATTGGTAGAGACAATCTCTTGAAATTAAGGTGATATATTATTGCAATGTGATGCATTTTATGCTGCACGTTATATCTAACCCTGTGAATTTTTAATATTAACAGTAGGCTTGGAGATTCAGTTCACACTACTGACATTATTCCCCAGACTAAGGACAAAATTCCTTCTAGAAATTACCAATACTTTACGTGCCAAATAGTAACTATCAAGATTGAATATTTGTGATTTAGGTTGTCCCTATATGGGCTAGCCTTTTGTTTTTGCACTTGCAAAAGACAGAAGGTGGTGGAACAAGATTGTTCTTCAGATTAGAGGCCTGTGACCAGTGGAGTGCCACAAGAATTGGTGCTGGGTCCACTACTTTTCATCATTTATATAAATGATTTGAATGTGAGCATAAGAGGTATAGTTAGTAAGTTTGCAGATGACACCAAAATTGGTGGTGTAGTGGACAGCGAAGAAGGTTACCTCAGATTATGACGAGATCTTGATCAGATGGGCCAATGGGCTGAGAAGTGGCAGATGGACTTTAATTTAGATAAATGTGAGGTGCTGCATTTTGGGAAAGCAAATCATAGCAGGACTTATACACTTAATCGTAAAGTCCTGGGGAGTGTTGCTGAACAAAGAGACCTTGGAGTGCAGGTTCACAGCTCCTTGAAAGTGGAGTCGCGAGGAGATTGGATAGTGAAGGAGGCATTTGGTATGCTTTCTTTTACTGTTCAGAATATTGAATACAGGAGTTGGGAGGACACGTTGTGGCTGTACAAGACCATTTTTAGAATGTTGTGTGCAATTCTGGTCTCCTTCCTACTGGAAGGATGTTGTAAAACTTGAAAGGGTTCAGAAAAGACTTACAAGGATGTTGCCACGGTTGGAGGATTTGAGATATAGGGAGAGGCTGAACAGGCTGGGGTTGTTTTCCCTGGAGTGTCGGAGGCTGAGGGGTGACCTTAGTTAGGTTTATAAAATTATGAGGGGCATTGATAGGATAAATAGACAAAGTCTCTTCCCTGGGGTGAGAGAGTCCAGAACTAGAGGGCATAGGTTTAGGGTGAGAGGAGAAAGATATAACAGAGACTTGAGGGGCAACACTTTCACACTGTGGGTAGTACATGTATTGAATGAACTGCCAGAGGAAGTGATGGAGGCTAGTACGATTGCAACAATTAAAAAGCATCTGGATGGGTATATGAATAGGAAGAGTTTGGAGGGATATGGACCGGGTGCTGGCAGGTGGGATTAAATTGGGTTAGGATATCTGATTGGCATGGACAAGTTGGACTGAAGGGTCTGTTTCTGTGCTGTACATCCCTATGACTTTAAATGATAAAGCTGTTAAATATCTCCAGTACAGATTCCAAATGCAATTCTGTTATACCTTTATATCTGATTAGATATTTTGGAAATCAACTATTACCAAATTAAGTTAGCATTTTTAATAATAGCAATGTCTAGACACCTCTACTTTTTTGAATAAGTATTGCTATTTAATATTAAAAGATTAACAGACATCTTACCTTTTCCACTACCTGTTTTCTCCTCTTTTCATATTTCAAAATGGTGGTGTCAGACTAGGTAGCATCCAGGCTCTGAGCCTGCGACTCGTCCATGCTGTCCATTTTTCCTTTTTTTCTTCTTTTCACATTTTTGTTTTGTTTTTTCAGTTTGTTTAAATTACCTTGAGAGACATTGGGGTCCAGAGTGTGGCAGCAGCCGGGGATCGGAGCGGGACTTTGATGTTTGGTAATGAGGCGTGTGGTGGCCAGGCCAAACTCTGGTGCTCAACGGCATTGCAGCATTGCCGAGGTCTGGAACGGTCAGCGGCAAGGCAGATGGCAAGGCTGGTCAGGACTCGGACAGTAGGCAGCGAGATGGCAGCACTTGAGCTCGAGTCCTGTGCAGGAGAGAGCATGCCCAGTGTGGGGAAGAAATTGAGCCCTTGTTGGGAATGTGAGCCCTCTTGGGGGATGCCCAGTGTGGAGCATCAGAAGGTCCATGACTATTTATTATTATTTCTTTATTTTTCTACATAATAGAGAAGAACTGTAATATTTAACATTTATCTTATTTCTTTATTTTTCTCCTTTGTACCAAAATGGTGTCTGGAATGGCAACTTTGTGCACTTTTCACTGTATTCCTATCTTTCTTTTTTCATATTCCCATCTTTCTGCTTTTTCTTCTCCTTCTTTCCAACTTAGTACTCGCTATTATCTCATCTTTCGGTACAGATCTGCCATTGTTCTTCATCCTGTTGGTCTAGGGCGGCTGGATCAATATACATTGTCCTGCAAAATCTGCTGCAGCATTTTATGAGCTTCCTAGTCAGGCTGAGATCAGTCAGCACAGACTAACCAACAAATAACCTTCTGAAATATAAGGAGGCATTTAATATCCTCTCATTCTTACTGCCACTTGCTCGTTTCCAATGTGCTTTCTATTTTAAGTAATGATCCTGATTTTGCTGAGTTATGCTAGAACTGAGAGATAGTTTTACATTTTAAGTTGCAAACATTTCTGGGATTTATAAATAACTGGGGTCCACCTGCAGTAAACAAAAATTATAAACATAATGATATCCAATAAATTTCATTCTCACGTATTTGTTGTGCAGACTTTAGAACATGATTTAGTCAATCAAATGTAATTGGAGAAAGTGAGGCCTACAGATGCTGGAGGTCAGAGTCCAGAGTGTGGTGCTGGAAAAGCACAGCAGGTCAGGCAGCATCCAAGGAATCAGGAGAGTCTCCTGCTCGGGATGCTGCCTGACCTGTTGTGCTTTTCCAGCACCACACTCTCGAATCAAATGTAACAGTCCACTTTACAGTCCAGACCTGCTGAGTTTTTCCAGCAATTTCTGTTTTTTTTCTGATTTACGGCATTTTTTAAATTTCAAAAATATACTTTATTTATAAAAATATTTGGATCTCTATATATTTGGTCATGCCATTCTTCATCCGCTATCGGTTTGTAGTCGACAGGAGACACCGTGTTATCTGTGACCCCATTGTTATGCGCTCACATACTAGATCTGACCACAATTTAGTGAGGGTTGTGAATTATCGAGACAATCCCGGAGTTAATGGCAATTTATTCTATCGGGGGAGTCATACAGATGATGTACGTTTTCAAGTCAGCCTCTGCTCGTCTAGATTCAAATTTAAAAATACCAAAACAATCTCGCTGTCCTGAACTACTAAAACAAATCGGCATCCACCACTCATGGTTATTGTTTTATTTAAGCATTCTTATCAAATAGGACATATTTTGTTCAGCCTGCAGCTTGGTCCTTATCATAATATTGTCAGCCTGGCATGGAGTGAAACATCTCAATTATGATACTGGACAGAATGCAATTTTGTTGAAAAGCACATTACAAACATTTATCACAGTTTCCAGCCACTGGAAAGCTGATAGAGCCAACGTAAAAGTAATTAGTCAATAACTAAACTCAACAGTCACGTGCGTCAGTAATATTTTCGTTAAAAGTTTGATGCTTCAACACGACCAGCTTATCATAGACCTGACCAAGTTATTGTTACTCAGACTTTGTAAAACTTGAAAAACAATTGAAATACACAATTTCACATGTAAAGTTTTTTTTTAAGAAGGCCCCGTTATTTGCCGTTTACATTCGGTTCGGTAAGGATACGTACGATTTAAGCTTTGGGCTTTGAGAATCTTACTGCTTTTAGCTGAGACTGATCTTATCTTTCAGCAGAATGAGATTCTTCTGGACTGCAGGAAAATAACTTGCCTGCAGTTCGTCGCTTCAAATAAAACCTGGGGAGAGGCTGAGAGATGGCAATTTGAAAGCCGAACGCAAAGTTGTCCAAATAAATGTTCCAACCAAGTTTGAAGTACCTAAACTCAAAGGCCGAGTGTACGATTTCTGAAATTGATTAAGTCCCCACCGGCGCCTCGTTAAGTTTTTCCATATCTATTAACTCTGTCTATTCTAGTCTCTGACGAAGTACTGTGTCTATTGAATAATTCTGGGCTAATGTATCTCAGTCCTTGACGATGCTGGAAATCAGATTTTTCACGAATAAATATTTCATTTGCAATTGATATTGTGTGGCGTGTTTTAAGTGAATAACCAGTAAGCAGCACCTAGATTGGTAAGAAAATGAAAAAGACATTTCAAAGGACAGTGCTCATTTACATTCGCTTGGAACTGTCGCTTTCTCATTGGATCTTGCGGGCGGCCTGATAGGAAAATACGCTACTTTCGGCGGTTGAGCAATTTCACTGTTCATATACATCTCTTATTTGATTCACAGTAGAATCTTTTTGCGACTGAATCCATTGTTCACTGGAATCCTTGTGAGAATAAAGAAGTGGTGCAAGATGGGAAAACGCACCCTTGCTGCAGTTACATTTACATGGTGACTTTCATTCAGGATGCCCTGAAATATTTGCAATGAATTAAGTACTTCTGAAATTTAGACAGCCCAACTCAATAAACTGCAATTTGATAAATACCATATGCTTTTGGTTTTGTCATGTTGGTTGAGGGTACCAGATTTCTCTGCTCTTCTTAACAGTGGTGTGGGATATTTTATACCCACATGGAAGAGCATGGAACCTCTAACATTGCAGCACTCATAGAGTCATAAATTCATAGAGATGTACAGCATGGAAACAGACCCTTCAGTCCAACCCGTCCATGCCGGCCAGATATCCCAACCCGATCTAGTCCCACCTGCCAATACCTGGCAATATCCCTCCAAACCCTACCTATTCATATACCCATCCAAATGCCTTTTAAATGGTGTAATTGTACCAGCCTCCACCACTACCTCTGGCAACTCATTCCATACTCATACCATCCTCTGTGTGAAAAGGTTGCCCTTTAGGTCTCTTTTATATCTTTCCACTCTCACCCTAAACCTCTAGTTCTGGACTCCCCCACCCCAGGGAAACGGCTTTGTCCATTTACCCTATCCATGCCCCTCATAATTTTATAAACCTCTATAAGGTCACCCCTCAGCCTCCAACGCTCCGGGGAAAACAGCCCAAGCATGTTCAGCCTCTCCCTATAGCTCAAATCCTCCAACTCTGGCAACATCCTTGTAAATCTTTTCTGAACCCTTTCAAGTTTCACAATATCTTTCCAATAGGAAGGAGACCAGGATTGCATGCAATACTCCAACAGTGGCCTAACCAATGTCCTGTACAGCTCCAACATGACCTCCCAACTCCTGTATACAATACTCTGACTGATAATAGAAAGCATACCAAATGCCTTCTTCACTATCCTATCTATCTGTGATTCCACTTTCAAGGAACTATGAACCTGCACTCCAAGGTCTCTTTATTCAGCAACACTCTCTAGGATCTTACCATTAAGTGTATAAGTCCTGCTAAGATTTGCTTTCCCAAAATGCAGCACCTCACATTTATCTGAATTAAACTCCATCTGCCACTTCTGAGCCCATTGGCCTATCTGATCAAGATCCTGTTTTAACCTTCTTTGCTGACCACTACACTTCCAATTTTGGTGTCATCTGCAAACTTATTAACTATACCTCTTATGCTCACATCCAAATCATTTATATAAGTGATGAAAAGTAGTGGACTCAGCACCAATCCTGGTGGCACTCCACTTGTCACAGGCCTCCATTCTGAAAAACAGCCCTCCACCACCACCATCCAAATGGCTAGTTCTCCCTGTATTCCGTGAGATCCAGCCTTGCTAACCATTCTCCCATGGGGAACCTTGTCGAACGCCTAACTGAAGTTCATATAGATCACATTTACCGCTCTGCCCTCATTAATCCTCTTTGTTACTTTTTCAAAAAGCTCAATCAAGTTTGTGAAACATGATTTCCCACGCACAAAGCCATTCACTATCCCTAATCAGTCCTTGTCTTACCAAATACATGTAATCCTTTGCATCAGTGTTCACTGAGGAGAGGAACATGATGAATCTTGAGATTAGAGATAGAAGTTTGATTAGTCTAGATCACGTTGGCATAAGTAGGGAAGATGTATTGGCTATGCTAGAGGTTATTAAGGTCGACAAATCCCCAGGACCAGATGGGATGTATCCCAGGTTGCTGAGGGAGGTGAGAGAGGAAATAGCTGGGACCCTGACAGATATCTTTGTGGCATCCTTAAATACAGGTGAGGTGCCAGAGGACTGGAAGGTGCTCATGTTGTCCCCCTATACAAGAAGGGAGGTAGTGATATTCCGGGTAACTACAGACCAGTGAGCCTGACGTTGGTGGTGGGGAAGTTGCTGGAGAAGGTACTGAGGGATAGGATCTATTTATATTTAGAAAAGAATGAGCTTCTCAGTGTTAGGCAACATGGTTTAATGTGGGGGAGATCGTGCCTTACCAACTTAATGGAGTTCTTCGAGGAAGTGACCAAGTTGTTAGATGAAGGAAGGGCTGTTGATGTCATATACATGGACTTTAGTAAGGCATTTGATAAGATTCCCATTGTAGACTAGTGGAGAAAGTAAAGTCACATGGTGTGCAGGGTGTTCTAGTTAGGTGGATAAAGAACTTGTTGAGCAAAAGGAGACAGAGAGTAGTAGTTGAAGGGAGTTTCTCAAAATGGAGAAAGGTGACCAGTGGTGTTCCACAGGGGTCAGTATTGGGGCTACTGTTGTTTGTAATATACATAAATGATCTAGAAGAGGGCACTGTTGGTATGATCAGGAAGTTTGCAGATGACATAAAGATTGGTAGAGTAGCAGAAAGCATAAGGGACTGTCAGAGAATACAGGAGGATATAGATAGACTGGAGATTTGTGTGGAAAAATGGCAGATAGCTTTCAATCCAGACAAATGTGAGGTGATGCATTTAGGCAAGTCTAATTCTAGAACGAATTATACTATGAATGGAAGATCCTTGGGAAAAGTTGTTGGGCAGAGAGATCTGGGAGTGCAGATCCATTGTACCCTGAAGGTTGCTGCACAGGTGGATAGAGTGGTCAAGAAGGCATATAGTATGCTTGCCTTCATTGGACAGGGTATTGAGTATAAGAGCTGGCAAGTCATGTTAAAATTGTACAAGACATTGATTCGGCCGCATTTAGAATATTGTGTACAGTTCTGGTCGCCACATTACCAAAAGGATGTGGATGCTTTGAGAGGGTGCATAGGAGGTTTACGAGGATGTTGCCTGGTATGGAAGGTGCTAGCTATAAAGAGAGGTTGAGTAGGTTAGGTTTATTTTCATTAGAAAAGAGGAGATTGAGGGGGGACCTGATTAAGGTTTACAAAATCATGAAGGGTATAGACAGGGTGGATAGAGACAAGCTTTTTTCCCAGGATGAAGGATTCAATAACGAGAGGTCATGCTTTCAAGGTAAGAGATGGAAAGTTTAAGGGGGATACATGTGGCGAGTACTTCACACAGAGGGTGGTGGGCATTTGGAACGCATTGCCAGCAGAGGTGGTAGAGGCAGGCACGGTAGATTCATTTAAGATGCTTCTGGACAGATGCATGAGTAGGTGGGGAGCAGAGGGTTACAAATGCTTAGGAATTGACTGACAGGTTTAGACAGTACATTTGGATAGGCTCAGACTTGAAGGGCCGAAGGGCCTGTTTCTGGACTGTAAATTTTCTTTGTTCTTTCTATCCTGTCCCTCAGGATTCACTCCAACAACTTGCCTACCACTGAGGTTATGCTCACTGGTCTATAGTTCCCTGGCTTGTCCTTACCACCCTTCTTAAAAAGTGGCAATACGTTAGCCAACCTCCAGTCTTCCGGCACCTCACCTATGACTATCGATGATACAAATATCTCAGCAAGATCCTTAGCTTCCCACAGAATTCTAGGGTACACCTGATCAGGATCTGGGGATTTATCCACCTTTATGCGTTTCAAGACATCCAACACTTCCTCCCCTGTAATATGGACATTTTTCAAGATGTCACCATATATTTCCCTGCATTCTATATCATCCATGTCCTTTTCCACAGTAAATACTGATGCAAAATACCCGTTTAGTATCTCCCCCATTTTCTGCAGCTCCACACAAAGACCGCCTCGCTGATATTTGAGAGGCCCTATTCTCTCCCTTGTTACCCTTTTGTCCTTAATGTATTTGTAAAAACTCTTTGGATTCTCCTTAATTCTATTTGCCAAAGCTATCTCATGTCCCCTTTTTGTCCTCCTGATTTCCCTCTTAAGTATACACCTACTGCCTTTATACTCTTCTAAGGATTTACTCGATCTCTCCTGTCTTTCCCTGACATATGCTTCCTTCTTTTTCTTAACCAAACCCTCAATTTCTTTAGACATCCAGCATTCCCTATACCTGCCAGCCTTTCCTTTCACCCTAACAGGAATATACTTTCTCTGGATTCTTGTTATCTCATTCCTGAAGACTTCCCATTTTCCAGCCGTCCCTTTACCTGCGAACATTTGCCCCCAATCAGCTTTTGAAAGTTTTTTTTTAAAAGAGACTTTTTTTTAAAGATTCGATTAGATTCCCTACAGTATGGAAACAGGCCATTTGGCCCAGCAAGTCCACACTGACCCTCTGAAAAGTAACCCACCCACACCTATTCCCCTACCTTATATTTACCCCTGACTAATGCACCTAATACTATGGGCAATTTAGCATGACAAATTCACCTGATCTGCACGTTGTTTGGGTTGTGAGAGGAAACCGGAGCACCCGGAGGAAACCCACGCAGACACGAGGAGAATGTGCAAATTTCACACAGACAGTCACCCAAGGCGGGAATCGACCCCTGGTCCCTGGTGTTGTGAGGCAGCAGTGTTAACCACCAAGCTTGCCTGACCTTTTCCATACTTGGCAATAAAGCTGGCTGTTGTCAGCTGACTTGCTTGCAATCTGCATAGTCATGATCCCAAATAAGTTCTTACTGTAATCTTAACAAGCATTTGGGTCTCTTCTAACATGGACTGAAGTCTTTGATTTCTTTGCAAGGCTCATTCTCATTCTCTTCCCATAAAGTTGACAGTGGAGTTTTGCTTTCCTGGTATCTGAGCACTATTGAGCAAATATCATAAAAATGTTCCAATTGTTTCTGAAGTAATCCTTGGACTCAGCAAATGTAAAGCTCACTAGCATCACCTAGGTATGCCCCTTTGTAATCCACTTGACAAACTTGAAGTTGCAAAAGATCTGGCAGCCAACATTTTTCTTGATTTTCTTTCTGAGGTGATAAGTATTTGCTCGGCAACACTAAAACATAATTGACGTAACCATCCTGCAATGAAAACCGTGATAATCACCTTCACATATCGTGCCATGGTTTGGTTCTTTAGTGTCCTCATGTGTAATGCATTTTGATGTATTTTGCAGTTTGGTATATTGTAAGATATTTTTAATATCACTTATATTTCAGTAAATAAAATGTAACCAGTTGTGTTGTGACCAGCATGTGGAACTCAACAGCAGGCATTAGGACCACAGAGTGCAGAGGAGATCGGACAAAAGGAAGAAGACATTGGCACTGTGGCTCATACTAAAACTTTAAAAATAAAGACAATCTTAACTAAACAGCCATTACTTGACATTTCATTAAGGTAGAACATGGTTCAGACTAATTGTACCACCAGACACACAATTACAACAAACTTCATTGGCACTAGCTTCTCTGTAGATATATAAATTATTTTCTTCTGCTTTAACAAAATACAGGTATTACAACTAATATGCACCTGAAGATACCTCTGATAAGAGCAGGAAATGACCACATGCAGATAGACAGCCATGGTGAAATTGATATAGCACTGAAATGCAATTGAATAACTGGATTTACAGTATTACCCAGAATGTTAAGGGACAAAATTCAGAAAAAAATACATTAAAACATCATCAAAAATGACATCAATGCTGGAACCAGGGAAGTTTGATGTAGTCAGTCATGGAAAGTCATGTGAGGATAATGCTGAGAGAAATGACTATTTAGGAACAAACTCCTTTACATGGGTCTTACTAAGAATTGATTTTGTAGGTATATACTAAGGCTTAGTGGATTTAAAATAATATCCAGAGTTTGTATTGTGTCAATGATGCCTAGGACATGGGGTCCAGATTTTGTAGGATACTAAGAATCCTTGTTTAAGTATCTTATGAATGAAATGGTTCACCATTTCCAATAATCAATAAAGTCCCTTTCATCTGTATTGTACATTCCATTTTTTAAAATTCCATTTTCTTGTAAGTAGATTATTCAAACTGAGTTTTATTAATTTTTATTTTGTTGTTTTATAATTTTCATTTGGAGCTGAGAACTGTGAGCTAAAAATGACCTTTGGATGGTGGGCAGCAGCTTTGATTAAAAAAAGGAAGCAACAACAAATAAGCTGCATTTGTTTGTGAGGCCAGTTCTGAATGTTGATTGCAGGTTGGATTTTGATGAAAAGGTTCTGCAGACTCTTCAACAGTAATAAACATCTGTAAATTTAACCAGATAACAGACATTTGGCCATTAATGGCATCTGTACTTGGGAGTTGTTTCTAGCAATTCTGGAAAAGACTTTATGCTCAAGCAGATGACAGATGTTGAATGGTAACTGGAGCTTTTTGGGGACACAGTCAGCCTGACAGAAAGAGGCCAGAGTTTTGAACTGGGTTTTGGACTGTGTTTTCTGACTTCCTCTGAGTGAGCTGCAAAGGAGGTTCTGATCGAGATCTGCAGAAAATTAACTCAGATGCAATCATCTATGCTTGTGGAACAATACATTGTGAAAACCATTTAAGTAATCAGGCCAGTTTTGTTGTTTTCTTTTATTTATCGCTGAACTAGGTTTTTGGTTTGTCTGTCTATCTTTTGTGTGAATGGGACTGAAAGCAAAGGCTTTTGGGTTTCAACTATAGACATCAATAAGATTACTTTGTTGTTTAATTTTGCTCTGCTAGAGGTACTGTTTTGCTCATAAATTGCCAAGTCTTTTGGTTAAGCTATAGACATCATGTCCAGAGTTGATTATTCAGAGTCTGAGATTGATTAGGCACGAACGGGGTCAAGTTTGAGCATCTTTTAAAATTTTAATTGTATTGTGTTGAGAATATAGAAATACGATGACTGCTCTATTTCAGCTGTCTGCCTATATGTCATAATAACATATTCTTGTTATTGCCTAATACTGTCAAAATTGGCCTTTCTCCAATTTAGAACTTAAACTTTTAGATCTGGTCTATCCTTTTCTATCACTATTTTAAAACTAATAGAATTACGGTCACTGGCCCCAAAGTGCTCCCTCACTGACAGCTCAGTCACCTGCCCTGCCTTATTTCCAAAGAGTAAGTCAAGTTTTGAACCTTCTCTAGTAAGCACATTCACATACTGAATCAGAAAATGTTCTTGCACACACTTAACAAATTCCTCTCCATCTAAACCCTTAACACTATAGCAGTCCCAGTCTATGTTTGGAAAGTTAAAATCCCCTCCCATTACTACCCTATTATTCTTACAGATAGCTGAGATATCCTTACAAATTTGTTTCTCAATTTCCCTCTGACTATTAGGGGGTCTATAATACAATCCCAATAAGGTTATCATCCCTTTCTCCCTGAGCACTGCACTGATGTGCTAGTCCAGATTTTTGTGTTCAAGTCTCTGGGTGCAAATTATACTCAAATCCCTCTAACTCAGAGCTGAGAACCTTAAACCTAAATCACAGCTGATGATCAAGTATTAATGGGAAAATTAATAATGTGCCTTTAGTGATATCTATTTTCAGTACAGACTCATTAGACTGAAAGGCCTTTTCTGCACTGTATGACTCTATGACAAATGTGTGGACTAAATCATGTTTGTTTTATGATGTGGAAGAGCCAGTGTCGGACTTGATCCAACATACTTATACATTCCTAGATTTACATATTAATGAACTGAAACCGGCAACCCATTCTAAAAGACTTTACAGCAATCTAGGTTTATTCAATATATTATTTCAGTTGCATGACACTGTAATCTTTTACAATAAATTCTGTGTCTTATGATCCTGTTCTACAGCTACCTGATGAAGGAGCAGCGCTCCGAAAGCTAGTGCTTCCGAATAAATCTGTCGGTCTATAACCTGGTGTTGTGCAATTTTTAACTATCTTTGTTTCATCTATTATAGTTTAGTTCATTTTTTATTGCTTCAATGATCTATAAAATCCACCCTGATCTTCACTGGTGATGCCCCCAGAAGAGAAAACGTTCATTGTATCCCAGTCAGTTGGGTTTAGATAACAACCACAAAGTTATGTTAAAGTAGGTTTATGTTTGCATTATATTTTAGTGCCTCAGAATTATGTAAATTATTAATTTCTTTACCATGGGCCATGTATAATTTTGAAAGTCAATCCTTGCATGTTGCTGATTTTATTATTGTAGTTCCTTTTACTCATTTGTTTTGTTAACTTCTTGGAAGTTTAGTTGTGCCATTTAAGTGTACAGACATTTAAAAATATGAGAGAAATGGTTTTGTTTGGTGAAAGTGACAAGAAATAGAGGAAGTCAGTTTGAGGTGATTCGTTAAAGAAATAGAAAAAAACTGACATTTGGAAAATAACCTTTTTACACAGTGTGCAGTTAGGATATGGAAAGGACCATTGACAGCTTGGTGTCTAAACAGGATTGAATGTAAACTTGAAGAGAAATAATTGTAGGGGTTAAGAAGAAAAGACAGGCAATACTCTGAGAGGGTTAACAGAGACATGCAAATCTAATGGCATCTTTCTGTGCTGTAACTAATCTAATTCTCTATGATCTAAATTTAAGTTGTCATTCTCTCATCAATTATTTTTAACATTTTTTTCTGCAAACCTCTATATTTCTGCTATTGTTATCCCATTCACAGTTTCACTCTTTGGCTTGTCCAAAAAGCAAAACCTCTAATTATAAGCTTGTACTATTCTATATCAATACTCCTTTTCTAAAAAAGGATGACGTATTCGTAGATGTTTTCTTCAGCAGATTCTATCCTGTTATAAGTAATCTCCAACTCACCACATCCAATGTAAACCTATGTGCACGCATGCAACTTGAAATCAATTGACAGGTACAGCACAGTGGTTACTGTCTCACTGAGGAATGCTTGTAAAATGGAAATCAATGGGGAACCAATTGAAAATTCTTTGCTGTTTGGAATCTAACTGATGCAAAGTTGTGCTCATTGAAGGTAAATCATCTCATCTCGAGGTCATTACTGCAGGAATGCCTCAGGACAGTGTTCAAGGCCCATTCATCTCCTTAACTAGTGCGTGCTTCCATATAGCAAGACATGGACAACCCTCAGGCTTGGTTTGATAAATGACAATCAAGTGCCAGCTAATGATCATCTCAATAAAAGAAAATATAATCATCCCCCTTTGACTTTTAATGCTATTACTATCACAATTCACTATTATCGACATCCGAGGTTAGCCATTGATCAGCAACTTAATTCAACCAACTGTTTAAATAATGTAGACATACAGGAGGTTAGAGATTGGGAATTTTGTGATAAAGGACTTACCTGCTGACTCCCCAAAGTCTTCCCACCATTTAAATGGCAGAATACTCCCTACTTACCTGGATGAATGAAGCTGTAATAATACTCAGAAGCTCAACATCATCCAGGCCAAAGCAGTCTGTTTGGTTGGCACTCCATCCACTGTAACATTCACTTTGCGAATCACAAGTACATAATGGCAGCCACAAGTATCATCCACAAGATACACAGCAATACTTCACCAAATTCTCCAAACTTCAAACTCAGTAATCTGCCACCTAAAAGACAAGGGCAGAAGGTGCATGAGGACATGACCCATTGCAAGGTCTACTTTAAGCTACGCATTATGCTGAAATATGTTACTGTTTCTTTTATCATTGATGGATCAGAATCCTAGACCTTCCAACCGAATAGCACTGTGAGATTCCCTTCACCACGTGAACCATTGCTGTTCAAGAAGGAGCACAGCACCACATTCTCAAGGGCTAGATAGGCTGGGCATTAAATCTTAACTTTAAAAGTGATACTCAAACTTCATGAATGAGTAAAATAAAATTGTGTATGTAAAGCAATCAGAACACAATAAAAAAACCCAGAGATACCAATGGAATTAACAATTAAAGTTCTTTGTTTGCATTCACATGTTGTGGGTATGATAGACATTGGGGAATCTGGCTTTTAAGGTGTGTCCTCAAGTATTGTGTAGAAGGATTTTCCTTTTTATATAATTTTATCTTTGTTAATATTCTTATTTTCTGAGATTGTTGCCATTGCTATCATCCATATTATTAGTTTTACTTGCTGGCATTGGTCAAAGGGAATCTCGGATCCAGAGCTCAGTTCTCAGAGCAGTTTTCCACTTCTTTGGACCTGGAGAATACTCAATATTGTTAGTCATTTCAAAGTTTAATAACGGCAAATGAAGTGCGGATGGGGTTAACTTTCTGTGAGATTCTCAAGCTTATGCCAAGTCTCTCTAACATAGACACAGATAATCTTGAACATGAATTAGGCAGGAATGAAAGACATTCAATTTCCCAACCCTGTTTCCTGGTGGTCACCAAAAAAGAGACAGATCCACAAAATTCATTTAGGTTTGGCCAAATAACGTTAGATCAAAAGTTTGCCGAATAGTTCAATAATGTATGGGAGTAAGTTTATCTTTACATATTTCTCTTCCTAGACATTTTTTGAGTATTGGAGTTCTCCAGTATAAACCAGAATGCTCCAGTGTGAACAGGTAGGAATGTACTCATAGATCTAGGTGAAAGTGAGGACTGCAGATACTGGAGATTAGAGTCGAGAGTGTGGTGCTGGAAAAGCACAGCAGGTCAGGCAGCATCCAAGGAGCAGGAAAATCGATGTTTCGGGCAAAACCCCTTCATCTGCCTGAAACGTCGATTTTCCTGCTCCTCAGATGCTCTCTGACCTGCTGTGCTTTTCCAGCACCACACTCTCGACTATACTCATAGACTGTGACTGCAGGATAACATTGAATCATTCGCTGCTGTCACCCAACTAGGCTTACTTCTCTGAAATGATGTGGAGGTGCCAGTATTGGACTGGGGTGGACAAGTCAGAAGTCATACATCATCAGGTTACAGTCCACCCACTTCATTTCAGTTAAAAATCACACGACACCAGGTTATAGTCCAACAGGTTTATTTACAAGTACTAGCTTTTAGGGACCTGATGAAGGAGCAGTGCTGTGAAAGCTAGTACTTCCAAATAAACCTGTTGGACTATTAACCTGGTTTTGCGTGATTCTTAACTTTGTCCACCCCAGTCCAACTCTGGCATCGCCACATCAGGTTTATTTGAAATCACCCTTCGTCAGGTGTAGTGAGAGTGAAGAGCACACAGACATAGAATTCATAGGCAGAGGGATCAAGGACAGGAAAATCAAAGGATCATACAAATGGTGTGAGTAGAGTGTCGAATAATAAGCCTCTGCAGGTGACTAAGGGTGTTAGGTGATGTGAGTAGAGTGTTAACAGCTGAATAACAACTGATGGGAGGACCTGTCATCTGGTTAAGTGAGTTAGATAGATAATTACAAAAAAATTTTCCTGAAATAAATGTAAACCTTTGTCCTATATTAAGTAATAGTAAACTTAACAAGGCTGCATATACACTCTTGGTATAAATTTGTTACAGTTAAATTTTCTTGCTTTTGACCTGTAGGTACAGGCACTTAAAATTGAGTTCACCTACATAAAATCCTTTGCGAAGTAATTCTCAATGAAGAGTTGTAAACCTTTGAACCGTTTTGAATCCAGATGCATGATTAGAAACAGGGGATAACAGGGCTCAATCAGGCAACAATTCTGGCTGATAACAATGAATTGACAAAACCCATACACTCAAGGAAACTGGGGTCTGGAAGCTGTCACAGGTCAGAAAGAGAGATAACAGTGATGTGAATACCCTTGAGACAAGGTGGAGAGAATAAAGAGCCTGGCAGTGAAAGCAGAACTGTCCCAAGTCATTAAAAGCCGAGATCTGGATGGGAGATGGGACACCATTCTGAGTGCTTTTGCTGCAGGAAAGCAGGACATAAACAGGAAAATTGCTGGTTCAGGCATTCCCCAGAAACTCAAGTGCAAAACCCCTGTCTGTAGTATTAAAAGTTGTCAGACACAACTACAAGCACTGTCAGGAGGTTGTGTCCAAAGGAAGTCACTATTGACTCTTTTAGACATTCAGAAGGAGAAATGAGCATTCTCCAAGGCACTGGGTGATGATAGACCTTGCTAATGGGGAAAACAAAAGCTTTTCCACTTAGAATCAAATTCCAACAATGATGATAACAGGGTTCATGTTAAAACAGTATAGAGGCATCAATGGCTAACATTAATACAAGGAGTCTGATAACATTGGGGTAAACCCAAGCTTGCATATGTCAGGGATAGACATTTTATTGGGGATCAATTTGCTTGAAAGCAAAATATATCCTTCAGCCATAAAATGATCACCCAAAGATGCTAAAGAAAAGGTAACTCAAATTAAATAGGGCTGAAGTCCAGCCAGAAGTGTTATAAAGGATCAGGATAGATCTCAGAGGTGTCAAAAGGGATGGATCTAGCCCAGTAGCCATCACAGAAACCATGAAAGTCAGGAAAAGTGACAAGAGATGATGGACTAGATCCAAGAATCTGCTTAACAGAAATCTTCATGGTAGAATTACAGAAGGGATCAGTGCATTAGACCATAAGACCATTAGATTTAAGAGCAGAATTAGGCCATCTGGCCCATTGAGTCTGCTGTATCATTCGATCATGGCTGATATGTTTCTCACGCCTATTCTCCTGCCTTCTGCCCGTAACTCTTGATCATTTTACTAATTATCTATCTCTGTCCTAAATGCACTCAATGACTTAGCTTTCACAGCCCTTTGCAGCAATGCTAACACAGATTAACCACGCTCTGGCTGAAGAAATTCCTTCACATCTCAGGTTTAGCGGGTCATCCCGTCACTGTTAGGCAGTGCCTTCATGTCCTAGTCTGTCCTGCTAATGGGCAACATCTTCTCCATGTCCACAGTATCCAAGCATTTCAGTATTTTGTAAGTTTTAATCAGATACCCTTTCATCCTTCTAAACTCCATCAAGGATACACCAGCCCATCACAGTATTCTAAATGTGTTCTGACCAGAGCCTTATACAGCCTCAATATTCTGTCTCTGCTCTTGTATTCTAGCCCTCTTGAAATGAATGCTATAATTGCATTTGCCTTTCTAACTGCCAAACAAACCTGCATGTTATCCTTAAGGGAATCCTGAACTAGGACTGCCAAGTTCCTTTGTGCTTCAGATTTCCAAAGCCTTTCTCCATTTAGAAAATAGTCTACCTCTATTCTTCCTCCCAAAATGCATAACCTTACACTTTTCCACATTGAATTCCATGTGCCACTTGCTTGCTCAGTCTCGTAGCCTGTCCAGATCCTTCTGCAGCCTCTCTGCTTCCTCAACACTACCTGTCCCTCCATCTATCTTTGCATTCCCTGCAAATTTAGCACCAATGCCCTCAGTTCCTTCATCCAGATATAAACTGAATAGTTGAGGTCTCAACAATAGAACTCTACTAATCACTCCTTGCCATCCTGAAAAAAGACCTCTTTATCTCTGCTCTATGCCTTCTGCCAGTCAGTCAATTCTCTATTCATGCCAGTACCTTCCACCTCACACTATGGGCTCTTAACTTGTTTAGCAGCCTCTGGTGCAGCACTTTGTCAAAGGCCTTCTGGAAATCTGAACAGATCATGTCCGCCATCTCTCCTTTGTCTAATTTGCTTGTTACCTCAAAGAATTCTAACAGATTTGTCAGGAATGACCAATTGACAAAGCTATGCTGAATCAGCTCTATTTTTCCATGCACTTCCAAGTACTCTGCAATCTTATCCTTAATCATGGACTGTAAAATCTTACCAACAACTGACGTCAGGCTAGCCGGTCTATAGTTTCCGCTTCTGCCTCTCTCCCTTCTTAAACAGAGGTGTTACATTCACCATTTTCCAGTCCTACAGGACCCTTCATGACTCCAGTGAATCCTGAAAGATTACCATTGTTGCCACAATTTCTACAGCTATCTCCCTAAGCACTCTGTACTGAAAACAACAAATGCTGGAGATCACAGTGGGCCAGGCAGCATCCATGCAGATAGAGTAAGCTAGTGTTTTGAGTCTAGATGATTCTGCATCAGAGCTGAAGTAAAGTGTGGAAGGGTAGCATTTATGCTTTTCTTTAGGGTGAATGGGCAGCTTGAGGTAGCAATTGTAGGGTGCCAGTGAAGAAAAGAAGTTGATAGCTCAGAATAAGTGATTGGAATGTGAGAATGGCAAAACCGTGGTGTGTCCCCTGCCAGACTTGCAAGGACATAAAGTGGGATCGGGGTTTTGTGGGGGGGGGGGGGCGGTGTGGTGTGGAGGATAGGGAAAAAGTGGTGGTGGAGAGGACATGACAACAAGCTAAAAGAACGGGAAGAAATGTTCACAATTTAGGAGTCTTGAACTCAATATTATATCCAGAAGCTGTATAAAGTGCCTATTTTGAAGATGAGATGTTGTTCCTCCAGTTTACGCTGTGATTCACTGGAACACTGCAGCATGCTGAGGATAGACTGTGGGCATGCGAGTAGGACACTGTGTTACATTGACTGGAGGAACAACAACCCATCTTCAGACTAGGCACTTTACATTGAGTTCAACATCTTTAAATGATGAACATTTCTTCCCTTCCTTTCAGCTTATCAAGTCCTGTCCCACCACACTTTCTCCTCACCCCTCCATCCCACCCAACACACACCCACACACACACACATAATCCCACTGACTGTCTTTTCAAGTCTGGCAGGAGACACATCATTGTTCGACCATTCTCACATTCCAATCACTTAATCTGAAATATCAACATCTTTTCTTCACCAGCTCCCTACACTCACTATCCCAGCGCCGTCCCCCTACTTCCTTACCCCCACCCAGCTTAAACTATAGCATAAATTACATCCCCTTAATACTATATTTCAGGTCTGATGAAGAGTCATCTAGACTCGAAACATTAGCTTGCTCTCTCTCCATGGATGCTGCCTGATCTGCTGTGACAACCAGTGTTTGTTATTTTCGGATCAGATTCCACCATCAGCAATAATTTGTTCCTGCTCCTTATCAACGCAGCAGTGTAATCCATCTGATCTGTGTGATTTATCCACCTTTTGCCCTTTCAGCTTCCCCAGTAACTTCTCTTTAGTGATGGCCCCTACACTCACTCCTACCTCCTGTGTATCTTGAATTTCTGGTATTAAGGGTGTCCTCCACCAACAAGATCCAGTTCGTCTACTCCTTGTTCCCCATTACTATGTCTCAGCCTCATTTTCCGGCAGTCTAATGTCTACTCTTGCCTTTACCTTTTAGACTTCCGAAGAATCTCTTGCAATCTTCTTTTATATTATTAGCTATCTTGCTCTCATATTTCATCTTCTTCCCACACCCCAGCACTTCCTTTCTAGTTATCCTCTGCTGGATTTGAATGGCTTCCCACCAATCTTCACCATATTATATGCATTTTCTTTTGCTTTTATGCTGTCCCTGACTTCCCTCGTCAGCCATAGTTGCCTCATCTTCTCCTTGGTATGTTTCTTCTCCCTTGGGCTGTGTCTCTTGAATTACCCCAAAAACCTCTGTAATTGCTACTCCACTGTTGTCCCTACAAGGCTCCCCTTTCAATCAATTATCTCCAGCTCCTTCCTCATGATTTTTAGATTAGATTAGATTACAGTGTGGAAACAGGCCCTTCGGCCCAACAAGTCCACACCGACCCGCCGAAGCGAAACCCACCCATACCCCTACATTTACTCCTTACCTAACACTACGGGCAATTTAGTATGGCCAATTCACCTAACCTGCACATCTTTGGACTGTGGGAGGAAACCGGAGCACCCGGAGGAAACCCACACAGACACGGGGAGAACGTGCAAACTCCACACAGTCAGTCGCCTGAGTCGGGAATTGAACCCGGGTCTCTGGCGCTGCGAGGCAGCAGTGCTAACCACTGTGCCACCGTGCCGCCCACAAACTACCTTTACTGGATTGTTTATAACATCTGATTCCAGCTTATCCATCTCAAACTGTAGGTTGAATTCTATCAAAATATGGCCACTGCACCCGAGTGGTTCATTCAACAGAAGGTCCCTAATCAAGCCTGTCTCATTACAACATCCAGAATTGCCTATTCCTTAATAGTTCTACCATAAGCTGCTCTAAAAAACCCAATTATAGACATTCCACGACTTCCTTTCCTTGAGATCAGCTACCAAGCTAATTTTCACAATCCACCTGCATATTGAAGTTCCCTCATAATTATTGTAATGGTGCCTTTCTTACATGCCTTTTCTATCTCTGGTTTATTTTCTTCCCCATATCCTGACTCCTGCAAATAGGCCTGTAGTCAATTTCCATCAGAACCTTTTTTCCTTTGAGATTCCTCAATTCTACACACATAGATTCTATGCCTTTTGACTCTATATCACATCTTGCTCCCAATTTAACTTCATTTCTTATGGACAAGGCAAGCCTGCCCATCTACCCTTCTGCCTGTCCTTTCGATAAGACGTGTATTTAGTTCCTAGCCCTGATACCCTTGCAGCCACATCTCTGTGATACCCACAACATCATACCTACTAACTTCAATCTATGGCAAGAGCTCATTTATCTTGTTTTTGTGTACTGCATGAATTTAAATATAACACCCTCAATTCTGCATTGACTGCCCCCTTTTCTTATAATTGTCTCCTCATCTGCTGTACTTGAAGTTAGACCCCTGACCCCTTCCACACTCTCCGTCCTATTACTTGTTCTGGAATCTTTAATAACCTCTGCTGAGTTCTCCCCCACACCTTCTTTTACACAATATTCCATGCAACTGAACCCACTCCCCCACTATTTCATTTAAAGCCATATCCACAATCCTAATTATGTGATTTGCCAGCACTTTGGTCCGAGCATGATTCAACTGGAACCTTTCCCATCTGAAGAGTTCCCTCTTTCCCTGGTGCCAATGTCCCATGAATTTGAAACTCCCACACCAATTTTAAGCCATGCATTTATTTACCTTTTTAAACTTGTTGACCCTGTGCCAATTTGCTTGTGGTTCAGGTAGCATTTAAGAGATTATTATCTTTTTGGTTCTACTTTTTAATTTAGTCCCTAACTGCTCATATTCCCTCAGCAGAACCTCTTTTCTCTTGCTATCCATATCCTTGACCTCCACTTGGACCACCACAATTGGATCTTTCCCCAAGTTCCATGGCAGTCCAGATGAGATACCCTGAACCATGGCACCAAGCAGACACAATAGCCTTTAGAACTTTTAATCTTGGCCACAGAGAACAGTGTTTATTTCCCTGACTGTACTAACTTCAGTTACAATTACAATTCTTTTTTCTCAACACCCTTCTCCCAAAACCACGGTGCTATGGTCAATTTGCTCATTCTTCCTACAGCCCCCACTCTCATCCATACAGATAGCAAGAATCTTAAACCTCTCAGACAAGCTGAAAAGCTGAGGTTCCTTCAGCGCTACCTGCTGGGTCTGTCTATCTGCCTCATTCATAGTCACTCTCTCCTGTCCCTGATCACTGACCGAATTTGAAATAGTGTATCTTTGGGGTGTGACTGCCTCCTGAAACACAGCATCCAGGTAACTCCCTCCCTCCCTGATGTGTCACAGTGTTCAAAACTCAAACTCCACCTCATCAACTCTGAGCTGGCATTCCTCAAACAGCTCACACTTACTACAGATGTGGGTCACAATGTGAATCACAATGGGGTCCACGAGCTCCCACATCATGCAGGTACAAAACCTGGCTGGCCCTGCAACTGTATTGTATGTACTAAGTTCATTCGCTGATTTTTAAAACGTTCTCACTCATCTTTTAGTTTGTAGCCTGTAAATATTTTTCTGATTTACCTTCAGTCTGAAAATGACCTATAATAGGTAGTAAAACTCGTAGCTATCATCAGTCAAGGAACTTTCAGTTTGCCTGTGATGTTACTGTTTTGTGCTGGGCCCCAGATCCGGGACTTCAATTTATCCTGTTAAAAAGAACCTTGCAAACGACAAGCCAAAAGAAACAAGGAAGGAGCTCCTCTTCCACTCTGCATCAAATTCCCACACTGCCTCCAAATTCCCCAAATATACACTCACTCGGGCTGTGTCTCATTCTGGATGTCATCCCTCCTTCCTGGTGGTGCAAGGCTTACTGATCAATTACAGTGCCATTCTCAAGATGGCCAGGGAAAAAAAAAGATGCCTCACTTCGTGGAAGAGCCACAGAAGATATGATAGAAGCTGAATGTCTGTTGATGGGAATAGTGTTGGAGGGAAAGTAGAGAAGATTAAGAGGAATCCAATTCCCACAACAAAGGGAACAGAGAACAGGACATACCCCCCAGCAGAAAGCGCTGGCGAAGCCACCAGGATATACTAGTGAGTTAAAAGCAGAATCTCTTGATCCTAAACTGGGTCCAGGAACCTGCTTTGGAACCTGCTTTGCGGCCAGCAGTCAGAATGGATCACAGGGCTATGCCACCTTCCCAATTATTAACCCTTCACTGAGTAAAAGTGAGGACTGCAGATGTTGGTGATAGAGTCAAAAAGTGTGGTGTTGGAAAAGCACAGCAGGTCAGGCAGCATCCGAGAAGCAGGGGAGTCAACATTTCGGATATAATCCCTTCATCAGGAATGTCTAAGTGCTTATGCCCAAAACATTGACTCTCCTGCTCCTCTGATGCTGCCTGACCTGCTGTGCTTTCCCAGCACCACACTTTTTGACTATTAATGCATCACTGCCCATTTTAATGCGCTGGATTCCGACATTTTCACAAAATTGATTTCTAAGAGGTTGACTATTGAGATTTGCCTCTTTTGTATGATTAAATTTGAATCTTCACCTCACTATCCTTTAACATTACAGCAACATTGTTTTACTGGTTGAGGATTGAAACTTTGTCCTGTTCCTTTAATTTCCCAGTGCATGATTCTGCTGTGATCACTTGACTAGATTAAAGCAAGTACTGGAAATCCATATGGAATGAAATAAACTGACTGAACTGAAACCAACTTTTCATCCAAAGGCAGTGAAACTAGACAACTAAGTTAGCATCAAAAATTTCACATTGTTCTTAATTCACACTGTCCTGATAAGTTCACACATTTGAAGACAGAGACTGTGTGGGGAGTCTTCAGCCTCGAAAAAACAATGAAGGGAGAAACCAAGAAAATACCAATAGATCCCATTGCAGCAGCTGCTTTTGAACAGCAAATCAGACAGAAGGAAAATTGAATTTGTGACAAGAGCTGGAGCTCTCGTTCACTCTGTGCCTTACCATCTCTCAAACGAAACAGTGGGACAAAAACAAGAGAACTGAGAACTGGGGAATGTGCAGATTGCACCACTGATTTGGAAACGTGATAACAGCTAAATAATCAGGAGTCATTCTCACACCACAAGTGCTCATAAGAACTTTAAACTGCAGCTGCTTTTATCTTAATGTTTGTAGTGGGCACAGACCTTCCTTTTTTAAACTTATTACTCGGTGTTTGACGTTGCATTGGTATTATTCTTTTCAGAACAGCTTGTAATGAAATTCTCATCTTTCACTCAAGAAAATCTTGTAAATGGCTCTTTTACTTTGATCTAGCTAACTCAGCCTGAATTGCAATATGATAGCTGTGTACTGAAAAGTAAATAAAAATGTTTATTGCAACGGACTGAGAAGGATTTATAAAGATGGGAACTGATGTCTCCCTAACATCACCTGGTCACTATTTATTGGACACTAATCAATATCTTGCATTATCAATTTTAAACTATCAAGTTAACTATTTCATTTTTCACCATGATATTATAGAATGATAGAAACTGTACAGCGTGGAAGCAGGCCATTCGGACCATCGAGTCCATACTTACCTTCTGAAGAGTATCCCACCCAGACCCACCCACCCCCCAACTCTGCATTTACCATGGCTAATCCACCTCATCTACATATCTCTGAACACTATGAGAAATTTAACATGACCAATCCACCTAACCTACACATCTTTGTACTGTGGGAGGAAACCGGAACACCTGGAGGAAACCCTCACATACACAGGGAGAATGTGCAAACTCCACACAGACAGTCACCTGAGGATTGAATCAAAGCCGGGTCCCTGGCTCTGTGAGACAGCAGTGTTAACCACTGAGCAACCATGCTGCCATCTTCTTCCCGGGTAAAGGCAGATGCAAAATATTAATTTTGTAACTAAGCCATGCCCCTTCTGTAAATTCCTTTTTGATCACTAAATGACCCCATTTCTCTTTGGACCATTCTTCTACAATTTATATATGCATAGAAAACATTTACATTCTTCATTATGTTAGCCATCACACTCTACATCTTGCTTTGCTTCTCTTGTTTTCTTTTTCAATTGTCATTGAGCCATCTATATTTTGGTTCTGAAGTCTATTGTCTACCTGACCTCCATCTCAAGCACATTTTTTCTACTTCATTTTAACCAGTATTTCTCTGATCATCAGGGACCTCTGGGGTTGTATGTCTTACCTTATCAAACCTTCAGAATGTATTTTGACTGTACTCAAACTACTTCTTCATTAAAAGAAGCTCATTTAGTCAGTTAGAATTATATCTGATGTTATATAATTCTAATTTATCTGGGTCAGATCTATTCTTAACCATTTAAGATTTTCCCAAATTAGTTATTTTACTCTGGATTCTCCTTGTTATTTTCCATTGCCAACTTTTAACTTCTGATACAATGATGACTGTACCCAAAATGTCCAGCTACTAACATCAAAGGCCAAAGGGTCTGTTCTGCGCTGTACTAACAGTTACTCCACTTGATCCACCTAATTTCCAAGAACCAAATGCTAAAATGCCTCCTTTTTCATTAGGCTGTTTAAAATTTTCCTGATCACACTCCAGGCACTCTAAACCGTTTCTGTTGAGTCCTATTTCTGCAGCCGGTATTTGGACAGAGTTCCTCCATTAAAAATATTCGATAATTCTTGCATTGCTCTGTAATTTCCTTGCCAGTTTTTCTTCTACATCTTTCCCAATTGCCCTTGATATCTCTGGGACATTAACTCATCAATTTATTCAACACTGCCACCAGACTTAGGGTCATAGAGTTATGGAGATGTACAGTATGGAAACAGACTCTTCAGTCCAACCTGTGCATGCCGACCAGATATCCTAACCTAATCTAGTCCCATTTGTCAGCACTTGGCTCACATCCCTTGAAAACCTTCCTATTCATAGACCTTTTAAATGTTGCAATTGTACCAGCCTTCACCACTTTCTCTGACAGTTCATTCGATGCATGCATTACCCTCTGTGTGAAAGTGTTGCCCCTTAGGTCCCTTTTATAAATTTCCCCTCTCACCCTAAACCTAACATCCTCTAGTTCTGGACTTTCCCAACCACAGGGAAAATCTTGTTTATTTACCCTAATCATGCCCCTCATGATTTTATAAACCTCTATAGTATCAACCTTCAGCCTTCGATGCTCCAGGGAAAACAACCCCAGCTTATTTCCTACCTAAACCCAGACTACAGGACCATATCCCTCTTTTTACCTAAGTCATTGGTGCCAATGTGGACCATGACAGTTAGATCTAAGGGTGTGCTGATATCCTGGACCTAGGCACCAGGGAGTAGGCCTACCATCCTATGGCTACAGAAATTCACGTCTGTTTCTCTAACTATCAATTTTTTCCGTACCATCTTGCAAATAATTGTTATGTGAAGGGTAATATAGTTTACATGTATTTTCCAAAGTTTATACTGTAATACTAGCAGAAGGGTTGCACTTGAAACATTGATTTCTCCAACTTCTGATGCTGCCTGGTTTGCTGTGTTTTCCAGCCTCCTGCTTGGTCTACTTAAATTATAGATCATGACATATATCATAAGCTCATTAACGAATCTAAAGTAACATATGAAAATATTGTAAATCTGAAAATAGCACAAAATATGTAAGAAATACACAGTTGATTAGTCAGCATCTGTACAGGGAAAATAGGAATTAAAATAATTCATGGTTGTGCTCTTCATCAAATGTTTTGTTTATAAATTAGATTGACAACAGGAGACACAAAAATATTAAAAATGAAAAATCCTATACTTAGAAAAATATGCAGTCATGGTTCACTGTGATCTATCCTAGGAATCCTGCTGGTCATAATACCTGTAAATATTAATGTATTAATAGATTTAATATGACCCAATAATACATTGCAAGTGCCATTTCATAATGTATGGAACAGATTTGCCTGGTCCAAAGATATGCAGGTTAGGTAGGTTAGCCATGGCAAAATGCGGGGTTACGAAAATTGGGTGAGGAAGTGGGATCTGAGTGGGAAAATCTATGGAGGGCCAGTGCAGACCCAATGAGCTGAATATCCACTTTCTGCACTATAGGGATTCTATGAATCTAAACTGAGTGTTGATGAACAGGTTTTGGTGAGCTTCATGGTATTATTGACAACTGCTTCCTTAATCTTTCTGGAAGTTGCAAGTAAGCAAATGTGTACAATTGGACATAGGGACCTAGTTATGCAGGGGGGTTACTGCCTTTGTTAGCTCAATGACAAGCTGAACTAGGACAGCTCACCTGGATGTTAGTTCTAGAACTGAGGCCACAGCCTTTACCGCATACAATCTTTCTCAGTATCATGTTTCTCAGTTTCCTGCCTCTGTGTCAGAAGATTGGAACTGAAGTCCAACTCCAAAAAAAAGAACATAAAAATATTTCAGGGAAATAGTGAAGTCTTTTGGTTGAGATGTTAACCAAATTCTTTGTGCCTTCCAAGTTGGGTGTAAAAGATCCCATCATACCATTTTGAACAAAAACAGTGGGTATACCCCCAATCAATGAGAATCACTTAATCAGCATCACAAAAAAGATGATCTAGTGTTTATCACATTGTTGTGGGAGATTGCTGTAAATAGCAAGGTTTGAGCAGATTTGTAGCTCAGGTTGAGGTTCTGGATGTAGGTTTGCTCGCTGTGCTAGAAGGTTTGTTTTTAGATGTTTCATCACCATACTAGGTAACATCATCAGAGAGCCTCCAGTGATGTCAACTCTATTAACAAACACATTGACTTGGATTCCATTTACCACCCCCTGAGGAAAAGAACAGGACATGACATCACTACGGGAAATGGTATCACTGCAGGAAATGGCATCACTGCAGGAAATGACATCACCAACCCAAGGAAACCTAAACACATAAATAAAAAGCAGGCCGTACCACCAGTGCTTCACCGGAGGGTCACTGATGATGTTACCTAGTATGGTGACAAAATGTCTGAAAACAAACTTTCCAGCTCAGTGAGCAAACATACATCCAGATTGCTGTACGTAAATTGGCTGCTATATTTTCTAAACTGCAACACTGATAAAGTGGGTTGGAATGTCTTGTGTTGCACATTATAGGCACATTATAAAAGCAGACTTTATTTCATTCTCTAACATGGAATGAAACAAATTGGCTCAGGCCTTTTTTTTCTGTGATGGTGGGAATGTTAGGAAGAGAACAAGATGAACCATCCCTCAACACTTCAGGGTGAAAATAGTTGGAGTTGCATCAGCCTAGCATCTTTCACTCATGTGCTCAGCTCTGCCATCGTTGAAGACAGGTTCTCCATGGTTAATCGGCCATGACCATTCAGGAATGGATGTGACAGTACTGCAGTACGTTGATCTGATCTCTTGCATATGAGATCATGTTGCTTTATCACATGCCGCTTCCTCTGTTTAGTATGGATATTGTCCAGTGTCATAGTTTCACTAGATTGGCATCTCATTATTAGGTAAGCATGGTGATACTTTTGGATGCTCTCCTACTCTACTCATTGAACCAGACTTAGTGTCCTAGTTTGATTTTAATAGCTTAATGAGGTATACTTGGCTGTGAATTCAGACTGTAGCCCACAGTATCATATAGAAACCTAATTCTGACCATCTAGATCTGTTTTTTTCAATACATACCTCAGATTCAGTTCAGCAGACATACTCTTTAGGACTCAGTGATCTTGGTTAGTAGCAGTGCTATTAGGTAACACAGAGTGATGCACATTGAAGTTCCCCACCCAGAATACATTCTGCACCTTTGCAATCCTAATTGCTTTTTCTCAGCAGTGTTCAATATGGAGGAACATCAATCAGCTGGAGGAGGACGGTAATCAGCAGCAGGTTCCCTCGCTGTGTTTGATCCAATGCTATGAATCTTCATAGGGTTCAGAATCAATCAATCACTTCTAACTATCAGCCTTTGTGCTGCCATCTACAATGTTTGCTTTGCCAGTCAAGTCTCCAGATGTTTTTGAAGAGGAATGTACACGGCTCACTTGATTAGGTGTTCTTTGTCATGCACAGTACATAGGCCAATGCTGGATGGTCCACCTGGTTTAATTTTAATTTCATTGTTGTGCTCTGACAAACTCAGTGGCTTATTAGACTGTTACAAAGGAAAATTAGGAATTAACTGCATAACTGTTCTTCTTAGGTTATAATCAGGCTTGAAATGTGTTGCTGGAAAAGCGCAGCAGGTCAGGCAGCAACCAGGGAACAGGAGAATCGACGTTTCGGGCATAAGCCCTTCTTCAGGAATTCGGGCTTATGCCCGAAACGTCGATTCTCCTGTTCCCTGGATGCTGCCTGACCTGCTGCGCTTTTCCAGCAACACATTTTCAGCTCTGATCTCCAGCATCTGCAGACCTCACTTTCTCCTATAATCAGGCTTGACTGAGTAAGGATGGTAGATTTCCTTCCCTAAAGTACTGAAGTGAACCAGAGTAGATTTTAGAACAATCTGATATGTTCATGGTCACCATTAGTGATCGTGCTTTTTTATAACAGATTTATTTAATTCAATAAGTTAAAATAAAATAAGTTTTTGACTTTTGTGGTTGGAACTAAACTCACGTCGTTAGATCAGAAACATAATTGCTACACAATTAGCTCTCTATTTTACTTGCATATGTTAAGAAGAAGGTGGGTTTCTGCATTTATTCACCTTGCAGGAATTCACTACCACTTCCCGTTACTGATAGGCCCTTTTCACCAAACTAAAGGGTATTTATATTTTCCAGCAAGAAAGGTTCCTTCCCTCCTCTGCCAAAAGGTTGAGCTGCTATGTTCTGTTTTAATGAATCTGTAAAGATATTCAGCACAGTTTCTGTCAAATTAATTAGGCACAATCAACACCCTGAATATAAATTTGAGAGAAACTCCTCACATCTTATTTTTAATATTAACAAATGTTCAACTTTAGAAATCAAATTGTTTAAAATTTGTAATGCAGTTTCAATTGGGCTGCAACTATCCTAACTTCTAAAAATAGATGTAGACCCCACTTATATTTGTTCTGCTGTAGTTGTTTAAATATATCTGCACATTGATTAAATCATCTGGAACCATGCAGTGGGTTTGGTATTATTTGGAACTAAAGAATTTAAAAATTCCATATATGTATTGTATTGTTCAATCAGGGATAAAGAAACAGAATTACAAGCTTGTAATTTTATTGCTACCATCTAGCTTAGAATTCAGTTTTCACAACTTTGCATGTGAACTTTGAACAAATTATTATGCATATCAACCTCAATGGTTACAACTTTGAGGTTATACAGCCTTTGTAAATGCAAATCAATGAAAAGTTAAAGCAATTATAAATTGTGGAAAATAAACTTCTGCATTGTTATGAATGTAAAGTTCCCAATTCTTTGCTCTGACGGACTCAGGTGAACAGAAAGCACTGTCCAAATTTTCTTATTTAACAAGAATTTCTGTAATTACAAATAAATAAGTTCTAGTCAAACTATGAACCATTAACACATAACACTGCTAGATGAAATTCTAACAATCGTTTAAACCCACACATCCATATAGATAGACACAGACAAACAAAATAAAATCTGGTGTTACAATTCAATAGCATCAATCCATGGATTTCAGTGACATGTTCCTTTTGCTTCACAAAACCTTTTGATTTTGGATCTCTTCTTTCCAGGTTCTTTCAATTCTTTGTAGGAAGCTTAGGACTTTTGGTGCGCAAATTATAAAATCTCCTCGTAACTTGTTAAAAGTAACAACATACAGCAACTGATAGAAAAAAAAACTTGCTTTCTTCAGACTTCAGGTACTATTACTGCAGAGATAAAGATACAGAACGTGTTGATGCAGCAGGTTAGAAGATTCTTTTCCTCCATTGTAACCTCCCAAGCTGTTCATCTGCCTAGGAGCCAATCAGAGAGTGATCATCAGGCTGATGACTTCAAATATCCACATACTAAATGAATATTTTGTGTCAATATTTACTATGCAGAAGGATTTGGAAGCTAGAGAACTTGGAGAAATAAATAGTGATATCTTGAAAAGTGTCCATATTACAGAGGAGGAAGTGCTGGGTGTCTTAAAATGCATAAAGGTGGGTAAATCCCCAGAACCTTTTCAGGTGTACCCCAGAACTATATGGGAAGCTAAGAAAGTGATTGCTGGGCTCCTTACTGAGATATTTGTATCATCGTTGGCCATGGGTGAGGTGCCAGAAGACTGGAGGTTGGTTAATATAGTGTCATTATTTACAAAAGGAGGTAAGGAAAAACCAGAGAACTATAAACCAGTGGGCCTAATACCAGTCGTAGGTATGTTGTTGGAGGGGCATCTGAGGGACAAGATTTACATGTATTTGGAAAGGCCAGGACTGTTTAGAGATAATCAATATGGCTTTGTACATGGCAAATCATGCCTCACTAACTTGACTGAAATTTTTGAAGAGGTGATGAAGAAGATTGATGAAGGCAGCGTGGTGGACATTGTCTATATGGATTTCAGCAAGGAATTTGAAAAGGTTCCTCATAGTAGACTGGTTAGCAAAGTTAGATTACATGGAATAGAAGGAGAGCTAGCCATTTGGGTACAAAATTGGCTCTAAGTTAGGAGACAGAAGCTGATGGCGGATGGTCGCTTTTCAGACTGGAAGCCTGAGACCATTGGTGTGATGCAAGGATCAGTGCTGAGTTCCACTACTTTTGTCAATTATATTCATGATTTGGATGTGAATATAGGAGCATGGATAGTAAGTTTGCAGATTACACCAAAATTAATGATGTAGTGGACAGCGAAGAAGATTATCTCAGAGTACAACAGGTCCTGGATCAGATGGACCAATGGGCAAGGAGTGGCAAATGGAGTTTAATTGACATAAATGTGAGGTGTTGCATTTTGGAAAGGCAAGTCAGGGCAGGACTTATACGAGTAATGGTAAGGTCCTGGGGCATGTTGCTGACCAAAGAGACCTTGGAGTGCAGGTTCTTACTTCCTTAAAAATGGAGTCACAGGTGGACAGGGTAGTAAAAAAGGTGTTTAGGATGCTTGCTTTTATTTGTCAATGCACTGAGTATAGGAGTTAGCAGCTCATGTTCTGGATGTACAGGATATTGGTTAGCCAACTTTTGGAATACTGCATTCAATTCTGGCCTCCCTGCTACAGGAAAGACATTGTGAAACTTGAGAGAGTTCAGAAAAGATCTATAAGGCTGGTGGAAGGATTTGAGTTATAGGGAGAGGCTGATTAAGCTGGGGATATTGTCTCTGGAGTGCCTGATGTAGAGAGGTGACATTATTAAGATTTATAAAATCATGAGGGGCATGGATATGGTGAATAGCCAAGGTAATTTTCTGAGGGTAGGGGAGTCCAAAACTAGAGGGCATAGGTTTAAGGTGAGAGGGGAAGGATTTAAAAGGAACCTAAGAGATACCTTTTTCACACAGAGGGTGATGCATGTATAGAACAAGCTGCCAAAGGAATTGATGGAGGCTGGTACAATTACAAAATTTTAAAGGCATCTGGATGGATTCATGAATAGGAAAAGTTCAGAGAAAATAGGTCAAATGCTGGCAAATGTGACGCGATTAATTTAGAATATATGGTCAGCATGAATGAGTTGGACCTAAGGGTGTGTTTCCGTGCTTTACACATCTATGACTCTAGTGGGTCATATATGCACAAACCCATTGTTAACTGCCAGATTAACTGCTCTGTACACACGTCCTAGTGCAATGTCATCTTATTCCACCTCCTTCACTTTTTTAAATTCACTTTGGAACATGGCCATTAGTGACTGGCCAGCATTCATTGCCTGTCCTTAGTTACTCTTGAGAAGGTGGTGGTGAGTTGCTTTCCGGAACTGCTGCAATCACCAGGGTTTCTTTCTGGTGCTCCGGTTTCCTCCCACAGTCACAAAGATGTGCAGGTTAGGTGAATTGGCCATGCTAAATTGCCCGTAGTGTTAGGTGAAGGGGTAAATGTAGGGGAATGGGTCTGGGTGGGTTGCTCTTCGGAGGGTCGGTGTGGACTTGTTGGGCTGAAGGGCCTGTTTTCACACTGTAAGTAATCTAATCTAAAAACCAAAAAATACGATACTCTGGGTCATTCAGCACCAAATGCACTTGATCCACTTCACCAATCAACTTTAAAATTCTAGCAAAATTCTTATATTTTCATTTAGTGAATACAAAATGTGCTTTGCTGGCTTGGCTAGTGTTTATTGCCATTGAGAAAGTAGTGTTGAGCTGTCTTCTTCAACCACTGCAGTCCATTTGGCATAGGTACACCCACAATGCTGTTAGTGAGTTCCAGGATTTTGATCCAGCAATTGTGAAGAAATAGCAGTGATATATTTCCAAGTCAAGATGATGAATGGCTTGTGAGGGGAAGGCATTACTTGATTGTTCCCATATAATTTGCTACCCTTGCCTTTCCAGATGGTTGTAGCTGTGGGTTTGAATGGAGTTGTCTAAGGAGCCTTGGTGAAGTTGTTCTGTGCATCTTGTAGATAGTAAACACTGCTGTCACTGTACATTGACAGAGGAAGAAATGAATATTTTTTGATGTGTCTCCAATGAAGTGGGTTGCATTGTCCTGGATAGGAACAAGCTTCTGGGGTGCAGTTTGAGCAGCACTAATCCAGACAAATGGAGAATATTCCATCACAATCTTTATTTAACCCTTGTAGACAGTGGACAGGCTTTGGAGAGTCAAGAGCTGAGTTACTTGTTGCAGGATTCATAGTCTCTGACCTGATCCTTTCACCACAGTGTTTATATGCTTTGTCCACTTCAGCTTCTGGTCAATGCCACATCCTCCAGGAAGTTGGGGGATGGTGGGGAATTCAGTGAGGGCGATTCCATTGATTGGCAATGACCAATGGTTAGATTCTCTCTTGTTAGGGATGATCACTGCCTAACATTTGTAAAGTGAATGTTACTTGCCAAGTACTCCCATGTTAATGACACCCATTCTCACTTTGCTGCTGGAATTCGGATCTTGGCAGGAATCAATAAATCCCAGCATAATCTGTACTGAGTATCTGTGAACAGATTATTAGTGTCTAATTAATTTATGACATCTCCCCGTGTCTGCGAGGGTTTCCTCCGGGTGCTCCGGTTTCCTCCCACAGTCCAAAGATGTGCAGGTCAGGTGAATTGGCCATGCTAAATTGCCCGTAGTGTTAGGTAAGGGGTATGGGTGGGTTGCGATTCGGTGGGGCGGTGTGGACTTGTTGGGCTGAAGGGCCTGTTTCCACACTGTAAGTAATCTAATCTAATCTTATGAATATCACGTTCTATTAGATTGCCAATGATTGAAAGTAGGGTGATGGGGCAGTAATTGGCCGCATTAGATTTGTGTCTTTTTTGTGAGAAATTATCTGGTCAACTTTCCACTTTGCTGAGTAGATTCTTGATTACCAGTAGAATGGAAGATTGGAGATATGCAGTTGAGTTGAAATTAAAACAAGGTGAGGCATGTTCTCATTGAATGGCGAGAGAGGTTTACAGAGTCAAGTGGCCTGCTTTTGTCCCTTGTTCATATGTAAATGCCAATGTTGTAAATCTACTAGAACAGTTTGGCTTGGATATGACTGGTTCTGGAACAAAAGTTTTCAGCATATCAGATGGGGTTCATAGCTTTTCTTTTACTGGTGCAGTTGAAACTTTATTGCTGGAACAGCACAGCAGGTCAGGCAGCATCCAGGGAACAGGAGATTCGTCGTTTCAGGCACAGGCCCTTCTTCAGGAATGAGCAGAGAGTGTTCAGCAGGAGAAGATAAAAGGTAGGGAGGAGGGACTTGGAGGAGGGGCGTTGGAAATGTGATAGGTGGAAAGAGGTCAAGGTGAGGGTGATAGGTCGGAGTAGGATGGAGGCGGAGAGGTCAAGAAGAAGACTGCAGGTCAGGAAGGCGGTGCCGGGCTGGAGGGATTCGGCTGAGACAAGGTGGGGGGAGGGGGGATGAAGAAACTGGTGAAGTCCAAGTTCATCCCCTGTGGTTGGAGGGTTCCCAGTTGGAAGATAAGACGCTCCTCCTCCGACCGTCGCGTTGTTGTGGTTTGGAGGTGGATGAGTCCAATGACCTGCATATCCTCGGTGGAGTGGGAGGGGGAAGTTGAAATGATGTGATACAGGGTGGTTGGGTTGGTTCGTCCGGGTGGCCCAGAGGTGCTCTCTGAATCGCTCCGCAAGTAGGCGGCCTATCTCCCCAATATAGAGGAGGCCACACCGGCTGCAGCGGATGCAGTAGATGATGTGGGTGGAGGTGCAGGTGAATCTGTGGCGGATATGGAAGTTTCCTTTGGGGCCTTGGAGAGAAGTGAGGGGGGAGGTGTGGGCGCAAGTGTTGCACCTCCTGCGGTTGCAAGGGAAGGTGCCGGGAGTGGAGGTTGGGTCGGTGGGGGGTGTGGATCTGACAAGGGAGTCGCGGAGGGAGTGGTCTCTACGGAAAGCTGATAGGGGAGGGGAGGGAAATATATCTTTGGTGCTGGGGTCTGTTTGGAGGTGGCGGAAGTGACGGCGAATGATGCGCTGTACATGGAGATTGGTGGGGTGGTAGGTGAGGACCAGTGGGGTTCTATCCTGGTGGCGGTTGGAGGGGCGGGGCTCAAGGGCGGAGGAGCGGGAAGTGGAGGAGATGCGGTGGAGGGCACCGTCGACCACGTCGGGGGGGAAATTGCGGTCCTTGAAGAAGGAGGCCATCTGTGTTGTACGTATTTTGAACTGGTCCTCCTGGGAGCAGATGCGGCGGAGACGAAGGAATTGGGAGAATGGGATGGCGTTTTTACAGGGGGCAGGATGGGAGGAGGTGTAGTCCAGGTAGCTGTGGGAGTCGGTTGGTTTGTAGTAGATGTCCGTGTTGATTCGGTCGCCTGAGATAGAAACAGAAAGGTCTAGGAAGGGGAGGGAGGAGTCCGAGACTGTCCAGGTGAATTTGAGGTCGGGGTGGAAGGTGTTAGTGTAGTGGATGAACTGTTCAACCTCCTCGTGGGAGCACGAGGTAGCGCCGATACAGTCATCAATGTAGCGAAGGAAAAGATGGGGGGTGGGGCCAGTGTAGTTGCGGAAGATGGATTGTTCCACATACCCTACGAAGAGGCAGGCATAGCTGGGGCCCATGCGGGTGCCCATGGCTACTCCTTTTGTTTGGAGAAAGTGGGAGGATTGGAAAGAAAAGTTGTTCAGGGTGAGGACCAGTTCGGTCAGTCGAAGGAGGGTGTCAGTGGAAGGGTACTGGGTGGTACGGCGGGAAAGGAAGAAGCGGAGTGCTTTGAGTCCTTCGTGATGGGGGATGGAGGTGTACAGGGACTGGATGTCCATGGTGAAGATGAGGCGTTGGGGACCGGGGAAGCGGAAATCCTGGAGGAGGTGGAGGGCGTGGGTGGTGTTACGAATGTAGGTGGGGAGTTCTTGGACTAATGGGGACAGGACCGTGTCGAGGTATGCCGAGATGAGTTCGGTTGGGCAGGAGCAGGCTGAGACGATGGGTCGTCCGGGGCAGTCAGGTTTGTGGATTTTGGGCAGGAGGTAGAAACGGGCGGTGCGGGGTTGTGGGACTATGAGCCGAGATGAGTTCGGTTGGGCAGGAGCAGGCTGAGACGATGGGTCGTCCGGGGCAGTCAGGTTTGTGGATTTTGGGCAGGAGGTAGAAACGGGCGGTGCGGGGTTGTGGGACTATGGCTGCACTCAGCCATTTCTCAGTGGCATTTGAAGTGAATTGAATTGATTTAAGAATGCTGGTGAGACCTCAGCAGTCTTTAACAAATCACCCACTTGTCACCTTTGGGAAGATGGTTGCGAATGTCTTTGCATTTTCTTTGATGCCCATGTGCTGAGTTCCACCATCATTGAGAATGGGGATATTTCTCATTTGTTGCTTAATTGCCAGTGACAGGTTGTGACAGGGCTGCACAGCTCAGAATTGATATCCTTGTCAGCTATCTAGAGCTTCAGCAAGTTAGTACCTTATTTTTAGGCTTGCAGGAGAGATTGCATGAGTGAAGTTCAAGTGGGGAGATTTGGGTTTGAAAGGCTGCTGGTGGTGCATATATGAATAGAGATTAATAGAACGTCGCTAATACCTTAAACTGGCCAGATGACTGAACTTTTGTCTACATTGAAACCACACCGTGAGAACTATTCAGAATTTTCTTTTACATTGACAAAGTAGGTGTTGCTTGGCGGATTTTTTACCCCATGGGGGAACAGAATCTTCCCTGTTCCTGTCTCCAACCTGGAACAGGAGCCACAGGACAGCACTGGTGACCTTAGGTCCCCATCTGCAGGTCTTGCAGCCATTAAACATCCTCACAATCGTTCCCTGCTGTTTTCACTTCCTCTTTCAGAAGCGCTGGCAGGCTTTTTTTTTGTAGCAGTATTTGAGCCCGATTTCACGCCCCACTCCCAAACAAGTGTGCAATCGATAAATGGCAAGGCTACACCAATTTAACGTGTTTGAACAGACATCCCCAGCGCGATCCAGTTTCCAGTTCCCGGAGTTGCCTGAAGCATTTTACGTATTCTGGTGCGACATTTCATTTTCCTGTTTGAGCCACTCCTGGACCGACTTCCTTTACAGTTTTGCTTTTCACGTATATCGTCAGTATCTTTGTCTGTCTCTTTGTTTCCGCAAACTGCTGCGATCCCCAGAGATTATGCTTGAGTTCCGCGGTTATTGCCTGCAGCGTCTGAGCTGTGACACGAGCAAGGAACCCGCAGTTACATCACCTCCTACTGTTCTAAGGGTAGAACTTCATCCTTGTGTGCTCAGTTATGCAAATACAGCAGACAAGACCAGACTGCAGGTCTCCCTGATTGCCCCATCGCCTACAATTGTTGACAACTGGCAGAAAGGCCTTTTTCTTAAAGCAAAAGGCCATACAAACATAAACAATAGTAGACCCTTCTGGAGACTGCTTCGTTTATAATAAGCTGTATTCCCGGTATCTTTCTTAAATTCGTCTCTGCTGTTTTAAACATGGACAAGTGATCTGCGAATTTGTTCAATTGCCAGGGCTGCCACTGTGGCCGTAAAGTGACCATTAGGTTCCGTTTTATATGTGCATTTTATCTATTTAAGATAATCAAAACCCAAGACACCTACATTCGTTTCCTTTTCTGCTTAATGCATTTGGTATTTGAGATCGAAGGTACATATTCAATCTCTTTCCTCTAACACCTGATTGGAACCAAAAGTGCGAACCTTCATTTGAAACTCAAAGTAACTCGGCAAACGTTGTAATGTCCTGCCAACACACTGATCTGAAAGGCTCCAGCGAATACAAATACTGCAGCACCGCGGGGAAGGTGCCGGAACAGATGGGGCAGGGGCGTGAGTGGAGTTTGAATGGACCGACATGGCCAGGCGGACACAAACCATCGTTTGCCGCTACCCCCAGGGACACAGCATTTTGGGGCGCCGAGCCCCGAGAATGAATGAATGAGAATAAATGACCTTCCACCCGGGCAAGTGACCACCGTGACCTCACCAGGATCATTGCGTCACCCCGACCTCCCTGGAGGATATTTGAGAAAATAAAACTGTAATAACAATAATATCAATGTGTATCTATCTATACTTCCGCCTACAATGAATTAACAATTCAAGGCGCCCCAGCGACATCAAGCTGCTCGCGACAAGAAACTGACACTGTATCATGTGGTTACCATGGAAATGTAACTAAAGCCAGACTTCCAACTGCAGGTCTCCACTTATTTATTGCTTGTTTACATTTTCTTTCACTGTCGAAGTAAATTGCATAGGTAAATTAATAAGGAGGCGGCAGTATGAACACTTTCCCCTGGTAGTGTCCTGGTAAGTGCGGAGTGCCATGCAGTACCTTTGGCTGGCTCCAGGTGAGCAGAGGGAGGGAGGGATGAGTAGACTGGGCAGCCATCCTATGCCCTCCTTATCACACTGGGTGCAAGATATAGGACCAGCAGCTGGCAGAGACCCACATCAAACAGAAACTTCACAACAAGCAATTCTCTTTGTGTGGTAACAGGACGTGCAGTGCCATATCCGTTCGCAGTTTTATGGGGATACCACTATTTTCCTCAAAAGCAAAACATTTTGGATGCTGGGAATCCGAAGCAAGGACAGGAAATGCTGAGCACGTTAGGCAGCATCTACTTTCTCAGGAAGTTGCACACTAATCAATATAGTGAAATACATTTGCTGTGAAAACATTCATGCATAAATTGCCTCGTGCAATGGCGACAGGACATGCAAAGTAATTTATTGGTTGTGAAACGCTGTGAAATAATCTGATGTGAAAGACATGGTAATAGAATTCCATGATTTTCTTTCCATGCAAAAATTATGTTTTGACTTCTGTTTTCAAAATATTGTCACTTGTAATGCAGATCTTGCAGGTTGATTTATTTTTGTTGAAATACCCACAGCTTTTCACAATCTCTCCCATCTGCTTTCTGAAATTTCACGGTATTTAGTTCAGTACTACATTATTTAACTTTACACAGGTTGAATGGTGAGGTACATTTTTTCCAGAAAATTGCATTTATTGAATTGATCTTTTAGGCCTTATGATGAGGGTTAATTAATATTTTAACTCTAGAGGAATTTTAATTCAAATCTTTGATTGTTAAAAAGGTCCCCTAGCAAACTGTTGGAAGATGAAACTCTTCGGAAATGTACTGTGTTCTTTTTTTTAGTGGAAGGGCATCATATTCCAAGATTGCCAAGCAATTTTTCCCTGACAACGAATGCCTATAACAAAGGTCTAAGCATTTTGTCATTATACTTTTTTCCTTCCTTTTCATGATAGTAGTTTCTTCCTCTCAGTTTTATCCTCTCTGAGTTTACTGTGATGAAAGTATAACAAACTGGTGTTGTGAAGTAAATGTGAGAAACAACATTTTTATGAGTCTCGAAAAGTTGCTATTGAAGTTTAGAAAAGTAAATCGTCATCTTGGATGACAGGTGATGATAACTTTTATTTGAGGAACCGTGTTAAATCCTAATTTAGTGTTGACATAATTTATTTCCCATAAATGGTAAGGAAAATATAAAACCAAGGCATTTTGCATTCTTCAAAAACCACCTGTTGTGGTCTGCTCGTAACAGTCACTTGCTGAAGTTTCTTTTCCATGTGTGGGCAATACAGTGTTCCTACATATAGACCAAGTTATAATCCAACAGGTTTATTTGAAACCACAAGTTTTCAGAAATCTTCACCTGATGAAGGTGCAGCGCTCCAAAAGCTTGTGATTTCAAATAAATTTGTTGGACCATAACGTGGTGTCATGTGACTTCTCACCTTATCCACCCCTGTCCAAAACCTCCACATCAATCCTACATGATTACTGATTATTCACAGTGGTCAAGCCCTCATTGACATTTTACTAAATTGACAGGTTTTTCAGCCTTACTTCCCACAAGAATTTACCGAAGCTTAACAGTGAAGTGTAAAACAGAGATTCATAAAAAAAAGTTGGAGGGGACAGCATTTATGTAATATTTTGGGGAGGCGGGGAGTGGGTGTAGTCTGCTGGTGGAGAAAAGATGTTGATAGTTCATTTTAAGTGATCGGAATGTGAGAATAGGAAAATAATGGTGTGTCTTCTACCAGACTTGAAAGGTCATCCAAGAATCTAAACAGTATTTCACCTGTATCTCCTCCTATTGTTGTGATCCCCAGCATTTGATGTTTTCATCTCAATATTAAATTTCTGATTCTTGATTTCAAATCCCTCTGTAGTTTCTGCCCTACCTATACTGTTTCTTCCACCTGCACAAAGCTCTAAGATATTTGTGTTCATCTCACTGACTCTTGAACAATACGGTGGCACAGTGGTTAGCACTGCTGCCTCAAAGCGCCAGAGACCCGGGTTCAATTCCCGACTCAGGCGATTGACTGTGTGGAGTTTGCACATTCTTCCCGTGTCTGCGTGGGTTTCCTCCGGGTGCTCCGGTTTCCTCCCACAGTCCAAAGATGTGCGGGTCAGGTGAATTGGCTATGCTAAATTGCCCGTAGTGTTAGGTAAAGGGGTAAATATAGGGGAATGGGTGGGTTGCGCTTCGGCGGGTTGGTGTGGACCTTGTTGGGCCGAAGGGCCTGTTTCCATACTGTAAGTAATCTAATTCCTGACACACTCTGGAGATACCAGCTCAGTTATTTTATCTGTTGTGCTCAGATTGGCTGACACAGGCAGGCAACATTTATCATTCTAATAGTACAATATCGATATTAACACTGATTGAGATTCTGCTGCTGTAGTTTTCAAATTATCAAATTACAACTACAAATTTCTTGCAATTTAATTAACCAAAGATAAAGTTAAACCACTGTAGTCATACAGAAACTGCTGGTTGGTATCTACAGAGTGCTAATTGCATCCAGCTGACTGAGCATTGATAGAGTTTGCACTGAGGTCATGGATAGACTGTCTGCATATATTATTAAACTTGTGGCAAGCTCTACTCATTGGATTGTTAGTTTGTAATGTTAGAAGCTTACAGATGGGATTATTCAGTTCCTATTCATATTCGAAATGTTCCAAAGTAAATTTATAAAATTCTAATAATCACTAATAGATTACTTCAAAACTTTTAAAATGTACTTTATTACTAGATTAGAATTATACTAAACTTTTGCAAAATCTCAAAGGATAATTTAAATGTCAGTGTGCTCCAAAATCTTGCTTTTATGAGAAGTAACAGAGGAAATGCACTAAAAGTTTAAGCTTACACAACTATAATTCGTAGCTAGATGGCACTTTCAATGGAATAAAATGTCCCAAGAGGCTTCCACAGATATGTTATGAAGGAAAAGAGTCATACAACATGCAAACATACCCTTTGATCCAACTCGTCCGTGCTGACCAGGTTTTCCAAACTAAACTAGGGCATTTGCCTCCATTTGCTCTTTTCCCCATGTATCTGTCTAAATGTCTTTTAAATGTTGTAACTGTACCGGCATCTACCACTTCCTCAGGCAGTTCATTTCATAAACGCATCACCCAGTGTGTGAAAAAGTTGCTCCTCATGTCCCTTTTCAATCTTTCCCTCTCACCTTTACCCTTTAGTTTTGAACTCCCTTACCCGGGGAACAAACCTTTGCAATTTACCTTATTTATGATTTTATAAACCTCTAAATGATCATCCATCAACCTTTTTTGCTTCAGTGAAGAAAGTCCCAGCCTATTCAGCCTCTCGTTATAACTCAAACCCTCCAGTTCTGGAAACATCCTTGTAAATAAAATCTGACAACAGAGAGATACTTAGGGCAGATGAAAGGAGTTAAGAATTAAGAGCACCTGAAAGCAGGAAAGAGAGGCAAAAAGGAGGTGGGGAGATTTAGGGAGGAAGTTCCAATGGGAGATCTTAGGATCTTGGAAGCTGAAGGCAAAATCACTAATAGTGCAGAAATTAAAATTAGGGAGGCTCAAGAAGCCAGAATTAAAGAAACACAAATATCTTAGAGCTTTGTGCAGGTGGAAGAAACAGTATAGATAGGGCAGAAACCATGGAGGGATTTGAAAACAAGAATCAGAAACTTAATATTGAGATGAAAACATCAAATGCTGGGGATCACAACAATAAGAGGAGGTATAGGTGCAATACTGTTTAGATCCTTGGATGACCTTTCAAGTCTGGTAGAAGACACACCATTATTTTTCTATTCTCACATTCCGATCACTTAAAATGAACTATCAACATCTTTTCTCCACCAGCAGACTACACCCACTCCCCGCCTCCCCAAAATATTACATAAATGCTGTCCCCTCCACACGTTACTTCAGCCCTGATGAAGAGTCATTTAGACTTGAAATGTTAGTTTTCTCTCTTTCCATGGATGCTGTCTGACCTGCTGTGATCTCCAGCATTTGGTATTTTCAGTTTAGATTCCAGCATCTGCAGTAATGTGCTCCTGCATTTTAATGTTGCAATGTTGTTTAGCTGGAAGCCATAGTGGATCTGCAGTGACAATGATGAATAATGAATGGGGCTTCTTGTGAGTTAGGACATGGGCAGTACAGTTTTAGGTGATCACAAGTTTATGAAAGATGGAATATAAGAGTGCCATGATTTCTCAGGGATAATTCACTGGAAATCGAGTCCCACTATTCCTAGAATCATCATAAATGTGAAAATTTGATTGCCATCGGACAGCCCACTTTTACCTAAATGTCTAATTCAGGTTAAAAAAATATGCACAAGCAGATTTTTATCATTATTAAGAAAATTGTTCTTTATTCGAATCAAACAGTTTTACTCAATGGTGAGAAGGAAACATGACATGCTCATTGAAAACTCTCTAATTTAACCTCATCCCCTTTTTAACCTTCTCATGTATGTACAAATAGACATACAAACAAGAAGACACAAGTATTATGGGTGGAGAAGGAACAAAGAAGCCAGTGGAGCACAATTCTGGTAACAGCCCAGATTTAGGCATCAATGAAATTCTTTCTGTAATTTCTTTTGATTCCTTTGACTCCTTGATAAGGGCACACAGTTGTAGATTCACTGATTCTCTTTCATTCAATGGTTTAAAATCGTAGTGACTCTGAAGGTGCTTGCCCCACCTCCCCCCCGCCCCAACTCCTCCTATAACAAGGGAACTTGCAGTGATAGTGCTTTATGGGAAAATGGTGAGTGAGAACAGCTACCTGGAAACTTTCTATAACTTATCCACACAGAAGGGAGAGAGAGAGCCATCTAGACTTTCTTTTTCCTGTATTATCCAAACGCAAGCTATTGTTCAGGAACTAGTCATACAGTTGTTACTTTGCTGCACACATGCACAACTTATCCTGATTGAAAAACCAATCAAAACAGTCTCTGCAAAACTGTTGTGAACACACAGTCGTGGGGCCAATGTTTAGCATTTTGTCCCATTGGTTTGAACAAGGCAACTTTGTAAATACAACTCCCAGTGAGTTCCAGAAAATCGTTTTTAAAACTGCAACATCTTCCACAGTTTCCTTAGTTTAAAGCAACATCTTTTTCCATGTTTTAGTTTTCAGTCCAAAAAAAAAGTGTATTGTGGAGTCAAATCTGGAGATAATTAAAAACACAAACACAATTTTCATTACAGATGAACTGAGACAGGATTGGAGTTGAATGGTGTTATTGAAGTGAAAACAGACAATCTTACTAATGGTGTAGATATCTATTTGGAAGTTCATCTTGGATTAAATTCAACACCAAAGTTATAATCAGCTTGGTTCAATCTCAGATAGTTGCCCTGAAGAGGGTAGCTAGGGAACAGAGTTGTGGTGGATACTGGAGAAACTGGCTTCAGTCTTCCCAGTATTAGAAGATGTTGATGCTTAACAAGGACTTGATATATTGACAAACTGTCCAATCATTTAAAGAAGCACTGATATTGTTTTGTTTGAAGTGTCAACTGAGAAAAATGTAACTGCTTATATTTTAAATTATCATATTATTTACGACTATGCCAGCATAAAAATCATATGGAGAAAGAAATCACATGAAAAATGTAGGCACTAAAATTGATAGAATATTAGTTTAGATTAGATTAGATTACAGTGTGGAAACAGGCCCTTCGGCCCAACAAGGCCACACCAAACCGCTGAAGCGCAACCCACCCATACCCTTACATTTACCCATTATCTAACACTACGGGCAATTTAGCATGGCCAATTCACCTGACCTGCACATCTTTGGATTGTGGGAGGAAACTGGAGCACCCGGAGGAAACCCACGCAGACACGGGGAGAAACTCCACACAGTCAGTCGCCTGAGGCGGGAATTGAACCCGGGTCTCAGGCGCTGTGAGGCAGCAGTGCTAACCACTGTGCCACCGTAAGTAGAGGGTGAAAATATATGAGATAAAAAAAATTGTCACAACTGTTGAACCACATCTGCAGTTTACTTGGGTGTATGTCATAGAAAGGCCACATTGGTTTTGGAAGTAGAGTACCTCACATTCACTAGAATATTAATAGGGCTACAGGGGTTAAATTAGAAGGATGGATTAAGTAAACTGGAGTGGAATTTGTGTGTCAAATTCCCTGCTTCCCCAACCCTAAAAAAACTTGTCCTGAAGCCATTTTATAATTGGCGAGACATTAATTGGCTCAAGATGAGACATCCACCCCTTCCTGAGGAGGAAATTCTGCTTTAGAGATCTGTTGGCCAATCTGATTGGCTAGCAGTGCTGTCATTTTGGCCATGTTAGGTCACTGTAGGATCCCAAAGAACAGGAGGTTATGAAGCCTAAACTCTCAGTGAAATCTACCTGCCAAAACCAAGTGACAAGTCTGAAGGGGATGGGGAACCAGGTTTGAGAGGCTGGAGGATGAGTATGTTGAAGGTGTGTACAGCTTTGGGATGGGATTGAGGTGTCTCCAATTGGCACACGGGGTATTCAAAAGAGGTTCTTTTAACAATTGCCTGACATCAGCTTACCCAGTAAAAGGTACTGGGCTACCTGATTAGGTGAGTCTCCATCTACCATAGGAAAAATAGAGGCACCATGAGGCTCAATTGACCCCAGGAATCGCTTACAGACCAATGACTCCACCACTTCTCCCCTCCCCTATGCCAGGGCAAACGTTGAGGGAATGTGATAGGGAAGCATTTTATGAGACCTCCTCTAACATCATAAATATTGATGGGGGGTGGGGGGGGAGGGAGGGGGGCTGGAAAATTTAGATCTGAGGCCTGCATTCTGTGGAATATGAAAGGCAAAGAAATCGGTGTTAGGATTTTAAAATTTTGTAAGGAATTGATAAAGTAAGTGGAGAGAAAAGAAATTCCCATTGGTCAAATCTAGGGCAGGGGAACATAATCTTAAAATCAGGCCATTGACTTGAGAAGTTGGGAATCACTTCTTCATACAAAACGTTTGAAATAGTTTAGAACGATCCTCCATTTCAGAAAAGTAAATGCTAGCTCAATGAATAAACTACATGCTGAGATTGATAGATCTTTTTGCAGCTGAAATTAAACAGATATATGGAGACAAGCTGGGTAAACTGAGTTAGGATACAGATCAGCTTTAATCTCACTGAATGCCTGAAAAGGTGTCAATGGTTAAGCAACCTTCTCCTGTTCAAATATTCAGTCTATCATCCAGTTTTATGAGCTTTTTAAGGATATCTGATCCGCTAATTGACAGATTAACATTCCTGATGAGAATTGGCTTTGTAGTGCTTAACTACAGCACCTGGCAAGAGAATACTTTTGGATCAGTGGTGCTGGAAGAGCACAGCAATTCAGGCAGCATCCGAAAAGCTTCAAAATCGACGTTTCGGGCAAAAGCCCTTCATCAGGAATAAAGGCAGAGAGCCTGAAGCGTGGAGAGATAAGCTAGAGGAGGGTGGGGGTGGGGGTGGGGATAGAGTAGCATAGAGTACAATAGGTCAGTGGGGGAGGAGATGAAGGTGATAGGTCAGGGAGGAGAGGGTGGAGTGGGTAGGTGGAAAAGGAGCTGGGCAGGTCGGACAAGTCCGGACAAGTCAAGGGGATCGTGTTGCTGGAGGCTAGAAACTAGGATGAGGTGGGGGAAGGGGAAATGAGGAAGCTGTTGTAGTCCACATTGATGCCCTGGGGTTGAAGTGTTTCGAGGCGGAAGATGAGGCGTTCTTCTTCCATGCGTCTGGTGGTGAGGGAGCGGCGGTGGAGGAGGCCCAGCACCTCCATATCCTCGGCAGAGTGGGAGGGGGAGTTGAAATGTTGAGCCACGGGGCGGTTTGGTTGATTGGTGCGGGTGTCTCGGAGATGTTCCCTAAAGCGCTCTGCTAAGAGGTGCCCAGTCTCCCCAATGTAGAGGAGACCGCATCGGGAGCAACAGATACAATAAGTGATATGAGTGGATGTGCAGGTAAAACTTTGATGGATGTGGAAGGCTCCTTTAGGGCCTTGGATGGAGGTGAGGGAGGAGGTATGGGCACAGGTTTTACAGTTCCTGCGGTGGCAGGGGAAAGTGCCAGGATGGGAGGGTGGGTCGTAGGGGGGGCGTGGACCTGACCAGGTAGTCACGGAGGGAACGGTCTTTGTGGAAGGCGGAGAGGGGTGGGGAGGGAAATATATCCCTGGTGGTGGGGTCTGTTTGGAGGTGGCGGAAATGTCGGCGGATGATTTGGTTTATGCGAAGGTTGGTAGGGTGGAAGGTGAGCACCAGGGGCGTTCTGTCCTTGTTGCGGTTGGAGGGGTTGGGTCTGAGGGCGGAGGTGCGGGATGTGGACGAGATGCGTTGGAGGGCATCTTTAACCACGTGGGAAGGGAAATTGCGGTCTCTAAAGAAGGAGGCCATCTGGTGTGTTCTATGGTGGAACTGCTCCTCCTGGGAGCAGATACGGCGGAGGCGGAGGAATTGGGAATACGGGATGGCATTTTTGCAAGAGGTAGGGTGGGAAGAGGTGTAATCCACGTAGCTGTGGGAGTCGGTGGGTTTGTAGAAAATGTCAGTGTCAAGTCGGTCATCATTAATGGAGGTGGAGAGGTCCAGGAAGGGGAGGGAGGTGTCAGAGATGGTCCAGGTAAATTTAAGGTCAGGGTGGAATGTGTTGGTGAAGTTGATGAATTGCTCAACCTCCTCGCGGGAGCACGAGGTGGCGCCAATGCAGTCATCAATGTAGCGGAGGAAGAGGTGGGGAGTGGTGCCGGTGTAATTACGGAAGAATACTTTGAATACTTTTGGCCTTTTTATGTCAAACAATTAGTAAGTTGTACTGTGCACTGTCCATAAGATGTCATGTTATATTTCATTTGGAAAAACCTAATGGCATGAAAAATTCTTGAAATTGTTTAGTATATCTTTAGTTCATCATGACATATAGCATATCATAAAGTAAAACATGCATTTCCTTTCAAATTATGAAGCATAATTCCTTTTTGTGTGCTGGTAATTTTTGGGCCGATCTTAGTTGTAAAACATGTTAAATTTGGAGATCATGAAATTATATATCCAATGGTAACCTAAATATAAAATTGATCAAAATACTTTTGATATTAATAGTTTAAACAACAATGACCAGCATAAAAATGATGACAATATTATGGTGTGTGACTCTTTATCATAGAATAGTCAGTTTGAAGTTCCTGTGGATGGTGTGACTGAGGAACCTTCAAGTTTAGTAAAACATTGCTTTATGTTGTACATTTCTAACTGAACAATAATTATGATTGTTTCATTTGTATGCTTCATAACAGGAAAATATTTTGTATACTGGTGACAAACATTGCTATTAGAATAAAAAGTTTAAGAAGTGAAAACATCTGATTAATCAGTCTGCTTAACTATCACACTCTAATAGTCAAGAGACTTTGTTATCTAAATTTCTTCATATGTACTGCATTCATTGTGTTATTATGATTAACATTTTGGGATATTTTCTAATCTAACCCTAAATTATATCAGTTCTTTCTTTTCATCAAGTCTTTCACCAATGAGTTCAGCCTGCTATGTCTTTCAAAATCTTTAGCCTTGCTATGCAGTCTATGCTACCGTTATTAATTTGTCCACGAAACAACTAGTAAACCCTGTCTAGGAATTGTTTTTGGTTGCTCTGTTTATCTTGTCTCCTAACAGTATTTCATTCTGGTCTTTGTGGGTGTTAGCACAACACTGGGGATTATTTTTTAAAGTTCTAAAAAATATCATGGTATTTGTTTTTGTAAGAAATGAGTTAACACATAAAGAGTTATATAATATATTTATGTATTTAGAGTAGATTGATTCCATCCAGTTGTTTGTGTGCACTAAATAATAAAAGTATTGCAATGCTAAGAACTTGCGACAATGAAAGATGATTAGCTTGAGTCTGTTTCCTATTTTGGCGATCGTTCATGAGACATAAGGACAGATATCTCGGATGTACATTGTAGTGTGTTGGGAGAGCCAGGAGTACTGCAGATGCTGGAGATTAGAGCCAGGAGTGTGGTGCTGGAAAAGCACAGCAGGAATCATCCCGATGAAGGACTTTTGGCCGAAACCTCGATATTCCTGCTGCTCAGATACTGCCTGATCTGTTGTGCTTTTCTAGCACCACACTTTTGATTGTAAGATGATAGCTGAGAGGGATCAATAAATACAGTAATACTACGATGATACTGTGGCTTTAAGAGCTATGCTTTGTCCTGGTTTCTTTTAGAGAGAGATTGGGGAACAGGTTACGAGCAGTCAATGAGAAGGTAAACAACTTGTGAAGCCTCAGGTGTTTGATTGGAACAAAAGAAGCAGCCTGAATAGATGTGATTAAATTCCCACACAACCAGGATCTTTAGTTTAGCTTTCAGCAGTTGTGTTGAAGAAATGGAAATTATTTTTTCTCCCTCTCTTGATTACCACCAAAAGCTGGGTGTGCTCTACTTACTTCGGGAGTTGCATGAGAGGCAATGTTTGTTCTGAATTTGCCTTTTTCCAAGTTTGTGTTTTAGGAGATATTACTATATTGGGACAGTAAATTAGTAAACAGCTACTCATTATTCTGTTAAGTTTTCCAATAGAGTTAGGTTATTCCAATTCCTTCTTTATTTTGCTTCATTTTAACTACACTGGATGAATGAAATGTTTTGCTTTAAATTCGGCAGTTTGACCAATCAGATTGCAACTGGAATGCAACACCTTACATTTACCTTTAAAATAAGAAAAAGGTTAGGGTATAGACTATCTTCTGAATATTTTGAGGAGGTTTGATCTGTTCCAGAACAATACAATAAAGTAGATTCACAAACTGTTTGTCAAAATTAAGTTCTGAGGAATTTTGAGTAAAAGTAACTTGTTATTCTGAATACTATATTGTTAGTTTACCTTTCTGTCGCAGATTACTCCAGTTTTCCAGCACATTACTGCTTCTCAACTCTTTGTTATACAGGACCTGGCCTGTGTCATTGTTGGGAGTTATTGGCAGGCAGCATAAAGTAACCTCTATGGAACTGTTAAGCCAATGGTGAAAGTAACATTGGACCTTGAATTAATTTTGGATGTTGTAGTAAAGTAGGAATATTTGGACATTAAAAACTGTCAACTACCTTTAACATTCTGGGTATGCTTGAAATGTATTTTCCGGGATATTTTTCTTTTATTTTGGAAATTAATGTTAATTACGTATTATTAGCCATATCTGCATGAATAAGATAAAACAAATTTATGATGCATAGATGTAAAATAATGTCTATTCAAGATTTAATAGGCTGTTTTCTCATTTGTTACGCTTTAGTTTATGGAACCGATTCTTGTGGAGTTAATTTTGTGAGGTTGGAAACCACAAGTCGATTTTGGAGGAAGTCAAATTCAAAGTCACTGATTAATTCCTACTTGATTTTTAAACTTTCTTATTAGCTTCTTTTCAGACCTGACTCTCCCTGTAAATTTCCTTTGCATCTTGATTAAGCTAAATGTAAAAAAAAACCCAAACAAATTCTACCTGAAAAAAATTGAAGTATGGCGAATAACAAATTGTTATCAATGGGAATGCTACATTCTATATTTTTCATGTGGCTTTGGCTAACACATGGAGATTTATATTCATATCAGGTAAGTGTCAGGCAATGGCCATCTCTAACAAAAGAGAATCCAGAAACCACCAGCACGTGATGTTCAACAGTACTGGGGTCACTGAAATTTCCAATCTCAATATCCTGTGGGTTATGATTGACCAGTGACCACCAATAACCCATATAAATACTGTGACCATAACAGCAGGTCAGATTAATTCGCCTCCTGACTCCCCAAATCATACTGACCATTTACAAGGCACAAGTCAGGAGTGTGATGGAACTCTTCCCACTTGCCTGGATGAGTATATCTCCAACACACTCCAGAAGCTTGACTCCGTCCAGGACAAAGCAGCCAGCTTGGTTGACACCACATCCACAAACATCCCTCCCTCTACCACCCATGTTCAGCAGCAGCAGTGGATACCATCCACAACATATACTACAGAAATTTACTAAAGATCCTTAGACAACACCTTCCAAACCCACAACCATTTCCATGTGAAAGAACAATGGCATCAAAAACATGACACTCAGTTTGGATTGTTCCAGGGCCATTCAGCACCTGACCTTCGTATAGTATTTTTCAAAACATAGACAGAAGAGTTGAATTCCAAAGATGAGGTGAGAGTGACTGTCCCTGAAGTCTAAGTAGCATTTAGCATCAAGGAGCTCTAGAAAAACTGGAGTCAAAGGAAATATTAGGGGACTGTGCTTCTGCTTGGAGACATACCTAGTACAAAGGAAGATGGTTGTGATTGTTGGATGTCCATCAGCTCAGTCCCTGGACTTTTGGCAGGCAATCTTCAGGGTAATGGCACAGGCCCAATCATCATCAGCTGCTTCATCAATGGCCTTCCCTCTAATGTAAGGTTAGAAGTGGAGATGTTTGCTGATGATTCCAAAGTGTTCAACACCATTCATGATTCATGAAGCACCTGATACTGAATGGACCTGAAGCATCTGATTCCATGAACAGCAAGAGGTGGACAAATCCAGGCTTGAGCTGAAAAGTGATAAGTAACATTTATTCAGCACAAGTCCAGGCAATGACCATCTCAAATAAGAAACAATCTAACCATTACCCAATACTTTGTGATTGTTTTCTATGATGTTTTCCTGACATTCAATGGCATTACCATTGCTGAATCCCCCACTATCAACACCCTGGGGTTACCGTTCTCCAGAGTTTGGACTGAACCAGCCATACTTGGTTACACGAGAAGCTCAGAGGCCAGGAATTCCCCAATAAGCAACTCACCTCCTGTCTCCCCAATGTCTGCCTATTGACTACAAGGCACAAGTCAGGAACCTAATGGAAAACTCTTCTCCCACCTCGATGGGCACAGCTCCAACAAGTCACATGAAGCCCAATACCATCCAACACAAAGTAGTCCATTTGATTTGAACCTTAACCAATACTTGCCACATTGATTCCCTTTACCACTGACACTCAGTGGTAAAAAGTGTGTACAATATATAAGATGCACTGTAGTAACTCACCAATGTTTCTTTGATAACACAAATCTAGGTCTTCATTTCAGAAAGCCTGCCTTTCATTAACTTTCGCACCCACCCGTTACTCCCTCGTTACCAATTCCTGTTCCCCATCCCAGTCATGCACTATGGCCCCTGCAGCCTGCCAGTTGAAGCTTCACTCCTCGACCACTGCTGATGCTTTCTTCCTGCTCAACAATGCTCATTACTCAAACATTTTCATTCTGGTGTTACACACAGTCTGAGGCAATGAGTCAGAGTTATGCTATGAAAAGTTTGAGTAACACTCTTTTAAAAACAAAACTCTTTTTTCCTCCATTGAATAAAAGTGTCAGTATTCTAGTCTGTTTAAAGTGTCAGTAGCTGATACTGAAAGCACTTGGAACGTCTCTGTCTTGTATATATCAATGTTATGCAATTGACACAAGAGGTCACTGAGTCAAATCTGTCAATCAAGCAATGTTTATCTTGAGTTTAGTATTATGAAAGATTAATGGATTTTTGGTCTGTCAACCAAGAGGCAATGGAAGTATCATTGCTTGTACGGACATATGAGTGACCACAGCAGGGAGTGGATGGGGAAGCTTGGAACTGGGGTCATAACTTTCAAAACCCCAGACTAGGTTTGAAAAGGTGGCCTGACTCCATGAAACCTGCAAAGAATGAGGCAATTTCCATAATGGAGCCCGCCATGCTGGGAGTGCGGGGTGCAATCTGGCAACTCAAACACAATCTCCAAAGGTGAAAATGAGAAAAGCCCGGAATGGGGTCGGGAATCCCAGAATTTGAACCCATACATGATTTTGAGGTTCTAAATCAGTTGGTCTCAGTGAAAATCTAGTCTGCTGTTATAGGGCATTGACCTTTTAATCATTTGATATATTTTATTTGATAAGTTCATGACAGAATTTCAAACTTTGCTGAAGTTTTCATAGTTTCACTCTGCCTGATGATGGTGGTGATTAATTAAAAATGCACCTAATGTACATTTGTTTACTTTACATGCAAGGAATGTTGCACTAAAATTCATTCAAGTAACTAAAATAGACACAATAATCATACACTTTGGCCAGGAAGTAACATATATTGACCAACAGTAAAATAAAGCAAATTCAGACTGTAATGACTCCTAATGCAAGCATTAGAAAAAAATAGAATGTATCCATGCACCACATAGATTCCACTGCTAAAACAATTCTTCAGTTTTGATATATCATTCAGTGTCTTCTTTTACTGAAAGGAAAGGAAATCAATCAAAAGCAACTATTTAGCAAGAACTAGCCAGGAAAAGCATCGGTAATTTTCCATTATTGTAAAATGCCCTTTACACAGCAAAAATGGCAATGGAAGAAGTAGGCAATGATTCACCTGTAGTGGCAGCATTTGGGGTGAAAGGATTATTGATCTGAAGATGTTAATTCATATCCTCCCTTTGCAGATGTTGCCTAACTACACTATTGTGTCTCAAGTCTCCCAAGCATATGTCCTGATTCTCACCTATGTTTTATCTACATGCTACATTGCAAGATGATCTGAAACAGCGTTTGATTCATATATAGATATCACTCAGACTTGTGTCAATGCTCTGTTGGCCTCTCCATTGTTTCTAAATACAGGGTATAGAACAAGCTTGTCTGACATCTAGTACTAGATGAGCAGAAATTTCCTTCAACAAAATATTGGAGTCAGTATTGTGGCTAACACTGCCACCTACAAGTTTCCCTCCATGCCATTCACTGTCCTGACTTGGAAATATATCGCAGTCCCTTCAGTGTCACTGGGCCAGAATCCTAGAATTCTCTCCTTAACAGCATTGTGGGTTTACCTTCAGAACATTGAGTAAGTAATTCAACAAGGCAGTTCACTACCACCTTCTCAAGGGCAAATGGGGATGGGCAATAAATGCTGGCCATCCAGCACCACACAGTTTCCATGAATGAATTAAAAAAAATGTCCCCATCACAATTTCCATTCCAGTTAGTGATTACATTCCTTTTCTTGGCAATTGTCTATGTCTGAACTAAACTGTGTGTAACCTTGATTACTTGATATTTGATCTTGAGATGAGCTTTCCAACCACATGTATTATCATTCCATACTATCATCAGACTTTTGCCCTTTCTCAGCTCATCTGTTAAAACTCTCAGCCATAGTTTAATTACCTCTAGACCTGCCTATTCCAACGCACCCATGGCCAGGTTATTACATTCCATTCTCTGTAAATTTGATGTCACCTCAAACTCTACTGTCAATGTCCTGTCTCTCATTAAATCCTCTTCGTCCGTCATTCTTCTGCTGACTGATCCACGTTGACTTCCAGTTAAACAACATATTGAGTTTAAACTTTTTATCCTTATTTTCAAACTCTGTGGTGGCCTCACTTATCCTTACCCCTGCAGTCTGTCTTTCCCAAATTCTGTCCTCATCAGCATCCCCAATTTTAAAGGTCCCACTATTAATAGTTTTTCCTAAAGTCATTAGGGCCCCAAGCTTTGGAATTTCCCACAAACTTTCCTGCTTTTCTTCCTCCCTTTCCTCCTTCCAGATACTCCTTGAATGTAATGCTGACCTCATATTTCCTTGTGGGCTCAATGACAAATTGTGAATAGTAATGTTGTGAAGCATATTGGAATGTTTTACTACATTTTACATTCTTTATAAATATAAGTTGTTACTGACACCATTTTTGTTCTAATTTATGTTGTGTACAAATCCATGCCTGAGTATGTTTTCTTTTGCCTTGACTCATTTAACTTCAGGGACAAAAAAGTGATCAAGTTTAAAAGATACAATTTAGATGCTAGTATAGTAAAGCCAGTTTATGTCCTACCTTTTGTAAGGGAGGGTTAAGTGATGGTTTTTCTTCTTCTGCCCAGAAAATGATATTTCTTTTTAAGCATCTATTCCAACTGGAAATGCCATTGGAAAGAAAAAAGCACAATGGGGAAATTCATTTTCGCACAGGAGATCTGAAAAATAGTATTGGGGAATGGTTGGAACTTCATCTTTCCCTCTGTAGTGGATATTTTATCTGCTATCAAGGGAGGAACATATTTTGGAGTGTAATTAATTTTTTCTTATAAACACTTTAGTAGTTAGTTTTATGTAGATGTGATGCATGTGGTTCTGTTTTTCTTACAGCTTAGGAAACTTCAATGAAGAATTGGTTACAAAATATGAATTAAACATAAGCGGAGCTGGCTGAATTGGTATGTATTAATCCTATGGAGTATATGTACCCTGTCTTGTTCTTAGCATGTGCAGTTGCAGCATTTCTCATTATCTGGAGAAGAGAATCAGTGATTTTTTTTGATAGAAGGAATCCAATGTACTTTCCATGCAACTGCCTGCAGAGGTCACTGTGCAGCACGATCTGTTGCTTTGTCTCTGTGATCAATATATAGGAAGGAACGAAACATTGTAATTGCATTTTGCCTTTGTGTAAACTTGAGTCTAAGACTGGAACAATCACACAATAGATGCTAATAGATAAAATGCTAACATTTCTGTTGTATGAGAAAGTAAGACATTTTGTCATACATGAGCTGAATCTTTGCAGTCCCTGAATGACGTGAGCCATGGTGAGAAAGTTGGTCAAATCATGTGAGATGGCCAGTGAGGACCTTTTTGACATTAAGAGCAAAATGTCCCATTTTTCAACCAAGTGTTGTTCAGTGAGACAAAATGCCTGCTAATTAGCATGCCTTTATGACTTAATCTTAAATCATTAATATGAAGTTTCTCATTCTCCCACCTGTTGGATAGAAAGAAGACAGTGACGGCTCCTGACATGAAAGTCACAGTGAGTACTTGATGACTGTAGCTCGCTCCTCCAAACCTTCATCTTTACCTTCAGACACCAGGCCCCAACATCTCAGGACATGCATCGATTGCCCACATCTTCCTTTCACGGAGGTTGGCATCAGACATTTACCAGCCTCAATGCATCATCATGAAATACCTCCGATCCACTTACAGTACGCTTCCATACTTCAGTGGTACACTTTGGGGTGCACCGGCCCCTGGCATTGGAACGCTGCTGCCAAACACAAAATGCACACAGTGACTGGCACCTGTCTCACGAATTCGACTAGGCTGTATCTTGGGGTTTCTCAGCTGCTGTCTTTGCACTCAATTTGTGCCTACTCAATTTGTGCTCAAGGCATTCCTGCCTAGCTTTGTCCTCTCATTTCGAGCTTAAATGCTTACAATACTTATATCTTGAATTTTTTTTTAGTGCAGACACAAAGCCAGGGATTGTGTCATGGTTGTCAGCAGTGATTAGTCAGGGAAACAGACAAGTTCCTTCATGGCACTGTGCTATGTCAGTCTCACAGCTGCACCGTATGCCAGCCACACTCATGACAATCACACGGCAAGTCTTTCGACCAAGTCTCAAATTTTAAGGAGAGCAGCCTCAGTCAAGTGAAGGGAGATGCCCTTCAGTCAGAGGTTCCTGACACCTTTGTGCCCCAACACTCTAGGGAGTAGCCTGAGGTTAGCTATCTGAATCCAGTTCAACCAGTCTGGTAAGTTGCAGGAAGTTAGTTGTGCAGTTGTACAGAGATCCTTATCATTCAGGGCTGCCTGTCTAAGTTGGTCAAAGGGTGGATCACAGTCATTCCGGGGGACTGAAAGTCAAGGGGTGGTTATCGGTGGCTACTGCTGCAGGAGGTTCTGGGGATTAGAGGCGGCATGCTGGGATGCAGAGGGGAGACCAATTCTATCCAGCTGAGAAGATGATAGACGATTGCAGGGAAAGAGGGAACATGGGAGGGGATGGTTAAACAACAGTCAGTGACTATCCTGATTTCATTTGAGGGGCTGGGGGCAGCAGGCATGCCATAGGCTAATACACTAATCCTGATCTGATCTGCCTGGGACTGGAATTGTAAAGTGTGGAGATGAAAACATAGACTGGGTGGGAACTTGGAAGTTCAAAACCAGTGGAGTAGACAGGGAGGGCTATTGAGAAGGGACAGTGTACATTTGGGGTACGGCAAAGATAAGAGACTGATCCTGAGACTCATTGCAGAAGGAGCAATGAGTTCCCAAGCTTCCGTCCCAATGACTTTCAGTCCCCAGGAATGACTGTGATCCACCCCTTGACCAACTTAGACAGACAGCCCTGAATGATAAAGGTCTCTGTGCAACTGCACAACTAACTTCCTGCAACTTACCCGACCGGTTGCACTGGACCCAGATAGCTCACCTCAGGCTGCTTCCTTCCATCAAGCTGTACATAGTAAGTGTGCAATGGGGCTGAAACAGGCTGTCTCTACATACTTGGTGGATAGGATGTGTTTTTTGTTCTGTGAGTAAGCGGGTTTTGATTGATGTGAGGCCACTAGTATTTGACAGGCATGCATATACTAAAGGTGTAAGACACCTGTCAGTGTTAGATGCTGTGTGAATTTTACATTGAAACTTACAGAGTGGAGTCCAAATCCTGGATCCAAGCTCTCTTGACCACATCAAGCAGGAATCAATGTGACTGAGGACTGATGCACAATGTATTGTGATGTAGTGATATTGTCAAAGTAGCAAGCACCTTCTATGTTCCCATAGCAAGCACATGGTGCAGGATTTGCTCACTTAATTTCTTGCACCGTAAAACGTCTTGTAGCACTAAGGATGGCTAACCTCTGTACCTTCATTCTTGTAGTTGTAGCTGGAAAAACATTTGCTCATAGAGCTAATGATAAAAAAAATGAATATTTATTAATCTTTTTGACAATTAATTTACAATGACATGTCGTCTGTGTGACATATGTACCCTGAGAAGCTTGTCTTTGTTCGTTCCCTCCCTGTAGCATTTGATACAATCTTGGAGTCTGTAGCTGGGGTTCAGGTAGAGTACCCTACAGTGGAGCCCATAAGACTTGAAGTTTTGGTCAGGCCACTCAAGTATGTTTGCCATTAGAGAACCCTAAAGTACTGAGCAAGTCCTGTGCAGGGATAGGAGCACCCTCTTCAGTTTGAACTCCCACAGAGCAGAGGAGAGCAGGCAGGGTGGAGATAGAAGCTCTGGCCACTTCAGGAGTGTCTTGAGAGGAGACTTCAGGGGAACTTGTATGTGGTTAATTTTCTGCCTGGTTGCTTACTTCCAGTACCATATCTCCTTGTCAGGGAGGGGTACCTGAAAACAGGTCATGGTCCCTTGTACTGCTGTGCTGGAGTGTAGATCTGTGCATATATTCAGCAGGCTCTGTCAGCGCTGGGCCTGGGTCTCTGTGGTAACCTCCAACCTGTTCCTGGAGGCAGCCAGAAGTTCACATGCTTGAGGCAGCATGGTCCAAATGGGTATTGATGCAGCCTTGCAACCTTTATGTCAGGTTGTCCAGTTCTTCCAACAACCCTACCTACTGCTCCTGTGTGTCTGCCTGTGCATTCGATTGAAACTGTTCACTGCCAACAACATGAAGTATTCTCCTGCGGGGATGTGTAGGTGCCTTGTCTCCTGTATCTTCTGAATGCCTGTGACCCAGAATGGTGCTTTCTTGACTCGCTGCAGAGACATGGCAATGATGTGCTTACAAACATCTATTCCCAACTCTTAATTTAGCTAAAGTATCCACTGACGTTTCAGTATCTCAGTTGCTGGATAGTGCAGGTGGTAGTCTTGCTGGTGCATCCTCTGATATGCCCATGTTCCTCAGAATTGGAGGAGTAGGTGCTTCTGGAACCAACTCCTTGGCTCTAAGACTTTGCTGATTCCACTCACACCTGCAGGAGACAAAAAGAGGGTGCATCTTGAACAAAAGGTGGAAGTGTAGGCATATTAGAAATACATTCACAGTGTGGTACTGGGAGAGCAGAACAGGATGGGCAATGCTTCCTACTTGGCTGCCAGGACGTGGAGGTTTTGGTGCCTTGATAGGAGCAGTCTCAGTCATTGCCAGTATGTGACAGGATTCTCCCTTTGTGGGGAATGAGGAGCCTAACGTCAAGTGCCCTACTACCTGTCTTGGCTCTCTTTGCCTTCTTATGAGCTATTTTCCCCTGAAATGAGACAAATAGGGGATTGAGTGAGATAAAAATGGGTTACACTGCTGTTAGTGTTAGTATGGATCATGAGGTGTCTCAACTGAATGAGTAGACAGCATTGAGGCTCTACAGGGTTAGTGGTTTGGGGGTTAGGGTGAAGCAAATGAGAGAAGTCCATGGGTATGGTGGGTGGTTGATGTAGTAGCAGAGAAAGAGTGAGTGTGAGATAGGAGAGTTTATAGCACTTACCCTTGTGAGGCCCATTGACTTCTGCATATCCCCAGACTGTGGCGACTAGCTTGACCCAGGTAACAACCTTGGACCAGCATGGCAGGGTCTTTTGTCATGATCTCCTGCCAGTCCTGGGAAAGAGAATGCACCATTCTGTCATTGAAAATGGGAATACACATAACATTCAAAACAATATTTGAGAGTTAGAAATACATAAGAGTGCTTTTAGAATTAATTTTATTATATGTGCAGAGCTTTGGCTTGGCCAAGATTTGTTGTCCATTCCTAATTGCTCTTGAGAAGGTGCTGTTGAGTTGTGTTATCAAACCACTGCACTCCATGAGATTTAGATAAATCCACAGTACTGTTTGGAAGGGAGTTCCAGGATTTTAACTCAACCACAGTGAAGGAAATAATGCGTTGCTTAGCCGGCAACTTGCTGTTCTCATCCAAGTGCAATCCTTGTTCCTCTGGGTTGTGAGTTTGGAAGAAGCAGTCTAAGGAGCCATGGGGAATAACTTTAGAGCATGCAGTCATTAAGACACATTGCTAGTATTGTAGATTGGCTGTGGAGTAAATGAATGTGCTCGGAGATTGATCAAATACCAGTCAAGTAGGTTGCTCGTTGGATGACATCAAGCTTCTTGGATATTGTTGGAGCTTTGTGGATTCAGGAGGTGACTTACCACAGAATTTCAAGCCTTTATCTGCACTTGTAGTCACAGTAGTAAAATAGCTGGTCCATTTAAGTTACTGGTCAATGGAACCCTCCAGAATATTGATGAGGGGGGTGGGGGATGAAGGGAGGTGGGTTTGGTGGGAATTCAGTGTGTACCTTTGAATGTCAGTGGGAGATGGTTAGATTCTGTCTTGTTTAGGTAGTCATTGCCTTGCATGGCACATATTTTACTGGCCACTATTACCACCTGATGTGGAGGGCGTATCAGCTCCCCTCTTTTTAACCCCTTTGGTTGCTAAAAGGAAATCTTTGTTGCAGCCACACAGCCATATTACACTTCAGTTAAAGCATAGCACTAGCCAGATTTAAGGAGCAAAGTACAAGATTTTTTGAGTGAAAGAAAGAGGCATTCTATTACTTACTAATCCCCCCAAAATGATATCAATACACACATGCATTTATAAAGTTTAAAAAGGAAAGAGTATCTAGAGAAGAAAGGAAGATCAAGAATATGCCGTTTAAAGTACCCTGAGAGTGTTTGAGGCATTAGGTTTAATCTGAGACTGTGGTTGTTTAATTGATAACTGGTCTCCACTGAATTAGTAAAATTTGCAGCTATCTTTGACTTGTCAGTGAATGGAAGTTTCTCCAATTTGCTTTATGAATGGTGCTATTTTTTAAGAAAAACTGAGAGAAACTTAGAGAGAGTAAGTCTTCTGGACTGATTTCAGTGACATTCTGACTTCACCACCAACAGACAAACCTGGCACAGTTTTGTATGGGGCCAAAAATATAAACTTCTCCGTTACAATACATTCAGGAGGGGAGTTAGTATGGGTGGCAAAGTTGTACCAGTGTGCTTGAATGTAACAATATTCTGAAGGTCTGTTAAAACAGAAACTGTAAATTGGGACAGTATGGTGGGTCAGTGTTTCGCACTGCTGTCTTACAGTCCCAGGGACCGGGATTTGTGTAGAGTTTGTACATTCTCCCCGTGCCTGCATGGGTTTCTTCCAGGTACTCTGGTTTCCTCCCACAATTCAAAGATGTGCAGGTTAGGTGGATTAGTCATGCTAAATTGCCCATAGTGTCCAGGGATGTGTTGGTTAGGTGGATTAGCCATGGGAACTGCAGGGTTGCATGGATAGGCAGGGGATTGAAATTGGGTGGGATGCTGTTCAGAGAGTTGGTGTGGCCTTTTTGGACTGAATGGCCTGTTTCCACACTGTACGGATTCTGTTCTAAAGATGGACTCCATAAAAATTATTGAAAACAGAAAATCACTCTCCACTGTTCAAAGGTCTTAGTAGTTGACTCAACAAAAGTAACAATAATGTTTTGTTACCAAAGGTAAAATTTCATTTTGGGATTAAATGAATCTATCACTCCTAAACAATGAATATTTCAGAATAAACATTTAGATATATTAAAGCCATTAAATAGCCATTAAATATGTTTGATACTGATTTCTGTCAGGATTTATGAGTTACCGTAGCAGGTTTTGTCAGTGACCTCAAAGCCATGGACAAGGAAAACAGTTTCAGCATTATTTTTCATATTTGTGAGATTGCAATGAGGCCATATTAAGCATTAAGATCCTGGTATATTTTTAAAATCATTACCAGGGGAGATGGAAGCAGGGCGTTACATCACTAGACTGGTAAGCCAGAGAGCCATGCTCATGCCTTGGGAACATTGGTTCTCCTATCCCATCAGGGCAGCAGGGGATTTTAAATTCAATCAATATATCTGGAATGGAAAGTTAGTCTCAGTAATTATGCTAATGATATCGATAATTGATTGCTGTGCAAATTCATTTCTTTCATTATTGTCCTTTAGGAAAGGAAATTTGCCATCCTTACCTGATCTGGCCCCCATTGGACTTCAGAAGACAGTAATGTCTGGAGTCGCAAATAGGTCAGATCAGGTAAGACAGTAATACAAAGTCACATGTCAGACATTGTCTTCTGAAATAGCTGAGCAAGCCACTTAGTTCAAGTGCAATTAGGAATGGGCAATAAATGCTGGTCTTATCAGGTTTGGAGGTGCCGGTGTTAGACTGGAGTGGACAAAGTTAAAAATCACATAACACCAGGTGATAGTCCAACAGGTTTTTTGGAAGCACTAGTTTTCGGAGCGCTGCTCCTTTATTAGGTGGTTGTGGAGATAGCAGCGCTCCGAAAGCTTGGCATTCCAAATAAACATGTTGGACTATAACCTGGTGTTATGTGATTTTTAACTTGGTCTTATCAGAGCCATCAATATACCATGAAAGAATGAAAAAAAGTGCCAGATCCACAGTAAAACCTGCAGGCAAATTGCCCAGAAAATCAAGTAATTTTGTTTGTTGATGAAAATGAAAGAATGCTTTTCTGTATCTTAAGAAGAAATCTTAGGCGTTCCTGTCTTAAAACCTCCTGCCCTCAACTTTGCTTGCAAATTCCCACCAGCTACCAAAACAAGTGCATCTGGTTTGGTCTGGCAGAATGTGATGGAGCTAATGCATCGAGACTCAGAAAGTAAAATCAGGACTCCATGTTTTCCTGGCTGTCATAGCTCCTGCCCACATGGTCTTCACTAAGTTAAGATTTGATACTTTGTTTGTCAGAGATGTGCTGTCTCTTCTTTTTAAATACTTGGCTGCGTACCTCGTGCCCAGGGGACTAGATATCTTAAATCTTTGCAGAGATGGCTGAGTGTAGATTATTATGTTGCGTTAGAATGGGTACTGTTGAACAATTCTGCTGGGATGGTTAATGGTTCCACACAATAATAATGAGTCCAGTGGGATCTGAATTGATTGTCGAGTACATTATTCTTGATCCTGACTTTTAAATGGAGACAGCATTACATTCCAACTGTCTGGTACGCTCTGATCCTACTTTATCTGAACACTTTGTGTACAATGCCATGGGGAATTGACTAGTTATTAGATTGATTTAAATAAATATAGATTAAAAGTACACTGAGTCAACTTCAGATACACAAAATTCCAATTATGCCAACTTTGTCAGCCATTGCCTTTGGCAGCATAGCAAATCCAATGGAATGAGGCTCATGATAAGCGGAATTCTGCACTGGTAACTTGAGATTAGCCAAATTTGTCTAAACTTGTCATATAGATGAAAGTGAGGACTGCAGATGCTGGAGTTTAGAGTCGAGAATGTGGTGCTGGAAAAGCACAGCAGGTCAGGCAGCATCTGAGGAGCAGGAGAATTATTCCTGATGAAGGGCTTTTGCCCAAAACGTTGATTCTCTTGCTCCCCGGATGGCTGCTTGACCTGTGCTTTTCCAGCACCACACTCTCGTTGTGGGCGGCACGGTGGCATAGTGGTTAGCACCGCTGCCTCAAAGCGCCAGAGACCCGGGTTCAATTCCCGCCTCAGGCGACTGACTGTGTGGAGTTTGCACGTTCTCCCCGTGTCTGCGTGGGTTTCCTCCGGGTGCTCCGGTTTCCTCCCACAGTCACAAAGATGTGCAGGGTCAGGTGAATTAGCCATGCTAAATTGCCCGTAGTGTTAGGTAAGGGGTAAATGTAGGGGTATGGGTGGGTTGCGCTTCGGCGGGTCGGTGTGGACTTGTTGGGCCGAAGGGCCTGTTTCCACGCTGTAATGTAATCTAATCTAAACGTCATATGACTTTGCTGACCAATCAGGGTGAATTTTGGCCTCACAAGAGTCCAAATTCATAGAATGCTTGAGACAATTATAACCTGAAATCAAGATTATGCTTTGAAAGCATATATAAAAGCTCCAAGTATGACTAAATATGGAAAAAAAATTAAATTGCTGTCAGTTGGAGAAAGAGTGAAGTTGCTATGACAAGTGGAAGATGATTACACAAAGTGGAAATCAAACATTGTGAAGAAGTGTGAGACTCTACCAGCAAGTTAGTCAACCATTCTGAAATATAAGATGAAATATAAGTTCAACAGGCAGGAAAAACAGCTTTTCTAGAATTAATTCCTGACTTTTTTCAATTATTTTTAATAAGGAAAGTGCAAACAAATGGAATATAAACACTTTTTTCCATACTTACTGTTTTATTGTATCTTCATCTGGCGTTTTGAGATAGAACTCATTTGTAGACAAATTGGATGAAGTAGGGACATCCTTACAAGGCTTGGCCAACTGATAAAAGACTGAGTTAGGATAAGGAGGGCATTTTCAGGATTGCAACTTTAATTAATGTAGTGCCATCAGGATCAGTGCTGGGGCCACAATTATTTACAATAAATATTAATGCTGCTGATGAGGAAGGTAAATGCACTACGGCTAAGTTTGTGGATGACACAAAAACAGGTGGGAAGTTAAGTGATGAGGATGATACAGAATCTGCAGAGTTACAACAGTCCACAGCACTGGGGTGGCACGGTGGCTCAGTGGTTAGCACTACTGCCTCACAGCACCAGGGACCCGGGTTTGATTCCAGCCTCGGGCGACTGTCTGTGTGGAATTTGCACATTCTCTCCATGTTTGTGTTGGTTTCCTCCAGGTGCTCCGGTTTCCTCCCACAATCCAAGATTGTGCAGGTCAAATGAATTGGCCATGCTAAACTGCCCATAGTGTCAGGGGTGAATATAGGGTAGTCGGGGGGGAGGGTTGGGTCATTCTTTGGAGGATCGGTGTGGATTGTTGGGCCAAAGGACCTGTAGGGAATCTAATCTAACCTAAAAGGTCCTTTGGCTCATCAGATCTATTCTGGTTAAAATAGCCATCTAACTATTCTGATCCTATTTTCCAATACTTGGCCCATAGCCTTGACATTGCAAGTATACATTTTAATACCTCTGAAATGTTATGAGTGTTTCTGCCTGTGCCACCTCTAACATTAGTTGGGCTATAATTAGAGTATTGTGTGCAGTTCTGGAATCCATGTTCTAGGAAAGAAGTGATTGCATTGAAGAGGGTGCAGAGGAAACTGACCAGGGTGTTGCCTGGGCTGGAAAGGTTTAGTTGTGAAGAGAGATTGGAAAAATTGGGGTTGTTTTCCCTGCAGCAGAGGAGACTGAAGGGAGACTTGACTGAGATATATAAAATTATGAGGGACAAAGATAGGGTAGACACAAAGGAATTATTTTCCCTTAGAGGAGGGTTCAGTGACCAGGGAGCATAGATTAAAGGTAAGGGGTCGGAGGTTTAGAGGGGATGTGAGGAAAAATGTCTTCACTCAGATAGTGGTGGGAATCTGGAACCCAGTGCCGTAGAGGAGCTAAGTACTATTTAATTGAGAAAGACTGCAGAAAACTATAGGACAGAAGCATTTGGGAGTTAGCGGGCATAAATCACAAAAAACTGGGATTAAAAGTGCAGCAGGTAATAGGGAAGGGAATGGAGTAATCGGTAAAGTGAATCAAGAGTTTTGGGGAGAAAGCAGGAAAGTGGAGTGGAGGATTATCAGAACAGCTGTGATCTCATTGAATGCTAGAGGAGACTTGATGGGCTGAATATCTTACTTCTGCTCCTACCCCTTATGGGCTGTCTGTCTTGAAGCTCCACTTAACATGAATTTGTGGTAGATCTCCTGGGGATTTAATCCATCATAATTTTACTGCATATGAAGGAAAGATGGTGGGATTACCTTGGAGTTGATGAAAATTCACTGTGATTTATGCCCGTGAACACAAGATGCTAGATAGGTTTCAGTGCAGAGATAGTAGAACCAAGGGACCAATAATGTAATGCTGAGTGACTGAATATCATAATCCTTTGTGCTGTATATTGGGCATGGTAGCCTGAGAATAATTGGATATCTGAAGTATATGGTATGCCAAAATATGCTAGAGAAGTGATTTCAGTGCTTAGAGCCAGCAAATTGCACAAAGGGTTAAGGGTTACAATTATATTGAAACAAGGAGTCTTTTCCATAATGTGATTAGAAGCTGTGAATTACAAAGTGTTAACTGTCATGGACACTTGTTTTTAGTTGAACTGTCAGATATTGAAATAGTGTGCTTAATTATATGCATTAACTGGGAATACATATGTTGCTATAAATAGACTTAGACTGAGGCTGTTGGCTTAGGACACAAGTATTTCTTGAGTGTAATTCTGCAAAAAAAAGTAATTAGCAAAGTGTGGAAAGATTGGCTCAAGTGCTATAGTTTAGCAACCAGCAGCAGGGGATGGTTACTTGAAGGTGAATGTTGAAAACTGAGACTAGTATATTTTCAACCAGTAAACTAAAATTCTTATGGTCACTGTGGAAAATGGAAGAAAGAAAGGTAAGTTGTCAGGATATGACTCCCTCTAATGTTCTTGGAGTCTGAATCACATGATCAGTAGAAAAATAAAGTGGATACCGGTTATATTACTGTTAAAGAGAAAACAAGGTATGCTTTGACATGCTTCACTTAGGTATAGGTCAATTTCTATAAGGAGCAAAGTCGAAAGAAATGCATTTTATGAGGTGGATGCCAACCATATGTGCAGTAATGAAGATTAGGCTCTTCAGTTAGACTTCTTGGATAAAATTTACAATAATGCTAATCTGCCTTGTGGGCATGGTCAGACTTTGATTAGAATTTAAAAATAAGATGCTAATTCCAATATGTTATAGGCTTTAGGAGATTATGTTAAAAAATTGACAAAATTCAGTTTAGGGATTCCTGGATCAATCTCTGCAGTTAATTTACTGGATTGTGCCAAGGTGTCTAATAGGTGCCAAGGCAAATAATTCTAACTGTTATTTGGTTCCTGAAGAAGGAGATGCTGTTGAATAAAAAATCTTCTCCCTGGAAAAAGTCCTGGGGAAACAGTCAGTTCCTTAAGGTGTCATGGGACAAATATGACATTCTGTGGTGATGCAAAGAATAGGGAACTCATTAAGTGTTAAATTTCAAAATGGGTCAGATACTGGCCATTGATGTTATAGAAAATATCAGTAGCCACCAATAAGATCCTAATGATACCACTAGTGGTGATGTAAGATCATGTGACAATCAATGCATAGAAGGACTTCCCTGCTTAGTATATAACATACATAGATCAATTAACAGTTCTGGTTACCAAGACCAGCTCCATGTCCATCTCTGAGCACAATTACAAGAAATAAGTTAGCATAATGGAAGGATTGATGACAAGCAAAATGAAGATCAGGATATTACCACAAAAGACAAAATTGGAACATCAGTAATGGGCTGGTTTATACTGGCCGTGGAATGAAGCGATCAGAGGCAGAGGGCAGGTAAAATTACAGTAGTAAATGGAGTGGAATGTGATATTTTCCCACCATTAGCCAATATTTCTGGAAGTGATCAGGCAGTGGGGTCAACAGCCTGTATGACAGTGGCATGCATGATGCTGTTTTGAAAAATGTTTTGCTGAAAAAGCGCAGCAGGTCAGGCAGCATCCAAGGAGCAGAAGAATCGATGTTTCAGGCATAAGCCCTTCTTCAGCTATTTTGAGCAGGATTTTTAATTTTACCAAGGGTGGATGGGATCCATTGAGCTTCAGTGGTTCCTCAGCTGTAAGGATGCAAGAGCCCAGTGGAAGGTAAATGAAGGGCTGGAGGTGGAAATCATTCAAAGCAGAAGTGTTTCAGTACAAAAAGAGTGAGAAGCACTAAATCATTGGAAGAGAGAAGTGAGAGGTAAAGCTAAGTATGCAAACACATTGGGGTCAAATTCACAAGAAGGCTGTGTCCAACCCTCAATTCATGCATGCGAAGTTATGAAATTGGAAGGCTGTGACATCTGCAAAACTTTTGGTAGAATCGTCCTGAACCACTTTGTGCAACCTCTTGGCCAGGATCTACTGGCAGAGCATCAATAAGGTTTAAGGAATGATCTAGAGGAACCACTGAGGTAGTATTTGCAGGTAGACATTTGAAGGATAAAGGCCAAGAATATCAACTGGTTTGAAATTAATTGGTTGATTTATACTGGCTCTGTTTGAATTTATAGAAGTATTATAATTTTTCTACTAGCACTTAAAATTGGAGAAGTTGACAGGGAATGGCTGTTGTCAGCTGACTGTAATTTTTAAGCTATGCCATCTCATTCTAAACTCCCCAACAAGTGGAGATGCTTTTATCTATCTACCCTATTCTGTTCCCCTTAATGTTTTGAAAACTTCAATCAAATCATCCTTAACCTACCAAATTACAGGAACAACTCTCCTCATAAATTAACCTTTGGAGACCAGACATCAATCTGGTAAATCAACACTGCGTCTTTTCCAAGGTCTTTCCTAATGTGTGACACCAAGAATCTGCCTTTAATTCTTAGGTTTAGTTTGTGCTAACATACTCTAAGGAGGAATTTTATCACATGCCTCCTGGATTTTGAGTGATTTCATCATTATCAGTCTCCTGCCCTTTTTGGCTTCACACTTCTACACTACTACCTGCCAAGTTGACAACTTTCTTATCTGAATGGGAAAAAAAAACATGTAGGATTATGGTGTAATATGTGTGTTGAAGCAAGAAGTGCACAGTTACATCATTTGGAGTTTGTAAATAATAGGAGGTTGTGGAATGCAATAAGAGCTAGTGAGATACAAGGAGGTGGATTAGGTAGACACGTTCTGCCATCCTGGATGGTTTCAGTCCTGCCATTGGCCATAGCCTCAGTTGTGGTCACCCGGGGTGCACTGCACTGTGTCTTCTATAGGGTGAGGGCATGTGCCCATGTCTGTCCCCCACTGTTTGAAATTTGCTGTCTGTGGTTATGTGCCAACCTGTTTGTCAAGAGATCTGGGAGTATGTCAGTGAGCATGGTTCATTACATTAGGTTAATGCATCTGTCATTGTTGAATAGCCGGTAGACTATGAAAGCTGGGAGATTTGGGTGTGAACTTGCAGCATTTCAAACTTTGAGAGCGAGAGGTGAGACCACCAACATCAGGTATGAATCGTGATAATGTTGGTTGATGAGTGAAGATAGTGTTTATGAATGGAGCAGGAAGTAAAACTAATGATTAATTTTATAAGGCAGTTGCATTTGCAGATGCATTCAAGATGATGATCATTCATTAATTTTCTTCCTGCACTACAATCACATTCTCAGGATTAGATTGCTTTCATTGACAACAATGCTTTTCTGCTTCTACTTTCTTAGTGTCTGTTTAATGGGCCTCCTCACTCCTTTGGGTTGAGGATCTTGCCTTACCTGTTCACCTGTACCCTGAAGCTTTTAGTGCTGTTTCAAAGGACCTTGGAATGCACTGAATGCCAGGTTGTGAGCCTTCACTGTCCATTTTTGACAATGTCTTGCCTTAATACTTTCACCATCTGATACAATAAAAACCCACCTCATTTTAGGGAGCTGCAGGCTGTGTTTTAATAGAGTAGTCTAGCTTCAAGTGGTGTGTATGAATAGTGATCCACTGCAGAGGCATGTAGACATTAGATTGCACACTACTAGAGGACGGTAGACAGTTTGAGTTGCCTGCATCATAATGAACACATGGGGTAATTATACATTGCAGTTCGTGTGTCCATTTTCAGGCCATAACTCCATATATTTTTTTTTCAAGTAATCACTGTAGATGAAACTCTGAGGCCTTCTATACCTACAATCAATGCTTGCATGGTTTACAGTAATTGCAATAAAAATAGGTATGTATTTATTGCAATGAAAATATGTATTACCTAACAGTGAAACCTTCAGCCCGAATTTTACCAGGTCCGAGGTGGTGGGAGTGAAATTGGGGGACTGGTAAAGTAGTGGGAAGCTGTGAAGAGATAATTACCACCTCTGTTTCCTAGTGACAATGTGGTGCAATTGCAGGCTTTTCATCCAGATATTGGTATTCCAAGTCAGCATTAAAATTAAACACATCAATTATCAGCCTGAATACCAATTTGTTATAGTTGTAAGATGAATCCTCACAACTGATTGTCATGTTGTATGAACTGTCTGGTAGATTTGTCTGGTAGGAATCTCCAGGGCCTCTTTGGTTTCATGTGCTAGAGGAAAGCCACTTGGGAGTTTAATGAGAAAAAGCTCTTGTCTTAAACAATATGTGGTTTATTACATGAAATAAATTAGATACAAGTTATAATAAAATGATTGACATTGTTACAGAGACTATGGGGAAGACTCAAATGGTGGATCTCATTCTGATCAGTGGCAGGGAAAATGCTGAAGTCTATTATGAAAGATGTGATAATATTCAGTACTTAGGAAATAACAGCAGTATCACACAAAACCATTGTAGATTTATGAAAGTGGAATTACGTTTGATAAACCTACCAGAGTTTTTCAAGGTCATAACCAGTAGAATTGATGAGGTGGTAATTCATCAAATGTACCAGTGGATGTGGTACATTTAGATTTTCAAAAACGTTTGATAAAATCCCACAGAAGAGGTTAGAGTGCAAAACCACAGTACATGTGAATGGTGGTAACTTACTGGCATTGACTGAGAATAGGTTATGACGCAAGAAACAGAGAGTATGAACAAATGGATCTTTTTCAGCATGATTGGCATAGACACGGGGTACTGCAGGAATCACTACTTGGGCCCCAGCTATTTACAATGTATATCAGCGATCTGGATGGTGGAGTCAAATGTAATGTTTCCAAATTTCTGATGATAAATCTAACTGAGAGTGAGTGGTGAGGAGGATGTACAGAATGTACAGAGATTTCAAGGCAATTTAGGCATGTTCAATGAGTGGGTGAATGCATAGCAGGTGCCATATATCATAGATAAGTACGAAATTGTCTACTTTGGGAGGAAAAACATAATGGCGATATATTATTTAAACAGTGTTGGATAGGGAAATGTTTATGTAAAAAAGGATCTGCATGCCCTTGTTCTGAGGGCATTGATTGGAAGCATGCAGGTGCAACTAGCAGTTTGGAAGACAAATGGCATGTTGACCAGAAGGTTTGAGTTAAAAAACAAAGAAGCCTTACCGCAGCTCTACAGAACATTGATGAAACCACATCAGGTCATATGCTATAATAGTGATGATGTCATCAACATATCTCTTAAAGGCTTACTGACCATGAGACAACACCACGTTGATTGCAAGTTCTATCTTGTTGAATCTGTCTGCAAGCATCTTTTTCGTTGGATTCTTTAATGTTCAGCTCTTCCAGATGCTGACATATCTGCCTCCAAAAGTTACGTCTGAAGAAATCTAAGACCTCCACTGCTACTAGGGTTGTAAGATGTCGCTAAATGGAATCCACACTGGTTGCCATCATATTGTAAAAGGAATCCTATCACTGCTCATCATGCTGTATGAGCTATCTGATAAATTTGTTACCAACACCTTCTTCCCTAGTAGGGATCCATGGAGTTTGTTTAGTCGAGTGAAGTAGGAAAATCACTTGATAGTTTAATGAGAAACATTTGTTGTCTTAAACAAGATGTAGTTTAGTGTATGATAGCACCTGGATGTAAATGACATGAATATGATGCACATACTATAAAGACTATGAAGAAGATGCACATGGTAGTTTTTACTCTTTCAAAGTCCCAAAGTCTGTTTGCACCATCTAATACAATCATAGTAGGTGAAGCTTCAAGCATTTCACAATATTAATCCTTTCAGAGCCTTACACCATACACAACAGTTACCATTCTACTTTTTATTGTCAGTCTCCAACAAGTGTTCAAGTTGATGTGGTGATGTATCATGGCTGTTTTTCTTTCAGATTCTGTAGCGTTCTCTTTAGTTGAAGTAAACAATGCAATATGATACTCTAGAGAATAATCAGGTAACGTGTTCCCATCAGAGGCCCTCATTTGTTCAATTAATAGCATGCAAATTCAGTACCTATAAAATAACAGTCACCTAAATTGAAATTTAACTACAGTTGTACGTATAACTGAACAAATCACGGTGTATTTTGTTTGAGTGAGTTTTGGCTTTCTGTCCAATTTGTAACCTTGAACACAACTCATCAAATGTGAGAATAAAACAAAGAACTGTGGATATTGGAGATATTAACCAAACAAAAACAGATTGCTGGAGAATCAAAGGTTAACACTGTGTCAAGTTAGGCTGCCTTTCATAATTATGAATATAGCTTGTTCATAAGGTTTTCTTGTGTTTTATGAATGCATTAAATGGATCACTAACAAATTAAATTTTATCTTTTCTCAAAACGTTGACAAAGCTTTTGGAAAAAAATTATGTACAGTGTAGCAAAATTATTTCAATATTAAAGAAAACCAAAATACAAACAAACAAGTGCTGTAAACGTTCAAAGACTTTATGAGGTTCACTGCCCAAAATTGAACAAGAATTCTAGGAGGAGTTTGGCTAAGGGCTTGGAGAAATGAAGCACAACCTCTTCACTTCTGTAATCCAACTCTTCAAGATAAATGCTGACATTTCATTAGGCTTTTTGATTACTTCTTATACCTTCACACTTGCGCTTAGTGATTTGTGTACTAATTGCTTTGCTCCTCTGCAGTGTTTCGCCATTTTTCCATGTAATTTGTAAATTCTGCCTTCTCATAATTTTTAAAATAGTAATTTAAATTACAAACAAGATATGTACCTCATGAAAGAATGTGTTAATAAGCAAATTATACACATAACCTGTCAGAATAGCAGGCATCTGCGATAACAGAAAATGAACCTACATAGAAACATATCAGAAACGGGGCTGATCTGTGGTTAGCATGTCTTCCAGACTATATTTGCATTTTTAGGCCAAGGTATGAAAATTCACCTTTAGGTGTAGTGCTTTTTAACAAACATAGCTACACACATGATAATATCTGGGAGCAGTATAAACAGCAGTTTACCGGACAGTTCAAAAAGCAAAATCCACATTGTTGATTTGAATGGTGTGAGTTGCCATCTTATTCATTGTTGCTTGAGTATGCTTTGACCTTGAACAGTCTGGCACATTGCTTTCCTTGCTCTTGATATGCTGTGATTGAATATTAAATCAAATTTTTAGATATTACAAAATTATTAATGAGCATTTTGGATTTTTTAACTAAACATACAATGATGATTTAGTCTAGGAATGGTTTGGTTACAGCACTGAGTCAGAAAAGATGATATAAATTTAAACTAGTTGATGGAATAATGCAAAAAGGGAATGGAGAAGATTTCTAAAATGTACACTATCAGACCTGATTTTACTACAGCTCAATGATGAAAACTGATATTTCTTTTAATACAAGTCATATTGCTTTTTGTGTTTAAGCTCAAACATATGGTGAAACTGTTGAGAGATATGTATTAAAAAGATTGCTCATTAATGTTAGAAATTAATGTGCAAATACTAAAAGTCATAATACTATTATTGTCAAATATTTCCCTCCTTGTACAGTTTTGTGTTTGTCAACCCTATACTGTTTGTCCTTACAGATTGTCTATTCTGGTTTTCCTTGCTAGAATGTGGTAATGATTTGTTCTCTTCCTTTTCCCCCTTTATATAGATTCTGTGTCCTACATCCATGTTCAGTTCTGTGACACCTGGAACTAAGACTAGTGCAATGGAGCTTCCTAATTAGGAAGATACCATATGAAGTGCCTGGGCAGGGTTTGGGGGATGGGATAAGTCCCAGTCTGCAGCTGCTGATTATTTTGCATGGATGGCTGTAGAGAAAAGGGTGTTGTACTGAAAGAGGTTGCTGGTTCTGGTAAGTGTAGATATAATTCACTACTGTCTTATGCTATTTATCTGTAGCACAGAATTTTTATTAGAATATTCTGTTGCTGGTAGAGCTGTTGTGAAACAGAATTCAGAAGAACATGGCAGTTTCAAGCTGCATTTTATATCTATAATCTGATATGTTATCTGAACTGGAGCAAGAATTATTGCCAGTGAATGGGTCCAGATCTTTACCTTATGAATATGAATGTGTATAATGCATTTAAAAGCATTTTATATTAGGCATGCTAACAGGAAATAACGTATTATACTCACGTATTTTCTGCAGAAATAAACAGCTGATTTAATGAAAATGTGATTGTACATAATCTATGTTAACTTGCACACTGATAAACTATTTAAAATAAATTCATCTCGCTCTTATTTAACATTAGGATTGATCTTTTCCTATGAAGTTCCTATGATCAATCTGGTGGTAGCTGCATTTGCCAGTTCACATTGTTGTCATGGTGATTGTACTATGAGCCTGAAATAATATAGTTGGATCTAGGCTGACGCAAGGTATTGTCATTGAAGAGTTTGGGTTGATGTCCTGCACGTGGCTTATTATCGACATGTTAAAGATTCATTTAGATAAAAGGGTATATATATATTACATGAAATTTGTCAATTCATTACCTGGTGCATTTAAATCCAGGTATTTGCACTTTAATCTTTATAATGCTCAAAGAATTGCATTATGGGCAATGTAATTGCCTGAGTTCTGATGATCATATAATATTCTTATTATTTTTATAAAATGGAAGCATGTGCTGCTGAGCATGTAATATGTGAAACAAATAATTGTTATGAGTTATTGCTTCATCAATTTTCCAGTTGACTTCACTTGGTAAAGCTAGTCTGTGCTATGGAAAGATATTGATACATCTGATTAGTAGATTCTGTTCAGTATCCTTAGCAATTCGGGCAGAAAGTATTTGCTCCAGGTAAGAGATAACAACTGTATTCCAAGCAAAATTATGAATTGAATAAAAGGGATGATTACTTGGAAGTTATCCGTGATTTTCTGTATAAAATTGAAAACCATTTACATTTTACGGAGGTCTGTCATTTATATTTGCTCAAGTTTTAAAAATTGTAATCTTATGGTGATATTCAGTACTTGTAGTTTAAATATGATGTTGCATCCTGTTTTTAACAATAAGCAAGGTCAACATCAATGAGGGTTTAATGTGCTGACCAAGTATTTGTTTCCTTCAAAAGATGGTGGAATTAATAATTGTAATTCTCATGACTTTCTTATAGTACTTAGAATGCTATATTTTGTTCCTTGTTAAGCTCTGATCAAAATGTCTATAACTTTCTGGATTAACCTACCATTTCTGCGATAGGCTTAACAAAGCCAAACTTTATATTGCAAATTACTTCATAGTAGGCTTACTTTTATGTGGAATATTAAAAAAAATTACATTAGTTTTTGTAATCATTTTTAAAAGTTCTAAAATGACACAACTATTTATATGTTAATGGAGCCTGGTTTTACCTGCTACAATAGCAAATAATCATGAGTCTCTGAACTGCTGTACGTCATCTTTACTGCACCTCTCGTTACCTTTCTGCCATCAAGTTCACAAACAAATTTCAGCATTGCTACATGTGCTAATAAAACTAGATGATAATACAACAATATTCAAGCCAACCTGTAAACAAAATGTAATACTTTAAAATCAATGTACTTGTTGTACTGGAGCACTGTTCTGAAGTATACAAGTTGGACCAGTATGAGTCATTCACAGAGTTTTTTGGTTTTTCCTTCTGGGTTTTCCACACATCTATTCAGCATCTTTCTTATAGATCTGAGAAAACTCACCAGCAATATTCCTATTTGACTTTCTTAATTTCATAAGTAAAGGTGCATGTATTTGACATTTACATCCAGTGATTCAAGAGAATTTCTGATGGCCAGACAGTTGTTATTCGAGCGTTTGATTGGATTGGGTAGGGAGATCCTGCAGAAGACCCATCACAGCAAGCACCAAAGGCATTGTCCAGGACAGGAAGATTCTGCTGGGTGATTTCCCTGGACCTGGAACCTTCTGAAACTCTCCATTTCAATTGGAGAGTTCAGAGCGTTCTGATGGAATTAAGTAAATGGTTACTCAGGAAAAATTAGGCTATGAAATACATAATCCAACTCTTGAGCAACTATTCGACTGACCCTACACTCAGCTACATCTGCCAATACCTGACACCCCAGCAGCCAACCCCTCAACCCGCTCCAGACCCATTATCCCCTCACCACCCACTGCAAAACCCCTACTTCCCTTGACCCTTCTTAACCTACTCTGAACTGACCCCCAATCCCTCTCCCAGCATGGCATCCAAGGCCCCTTCACACACTCAACATCTACTTCCCCTTTCCCCCTTATCTCCTGTCCCTACTCCTGACACAATCCATCTCTAACTCTGCACTCAACCCCAGGTGACACTTCTGGCTGAAGATGCATATAGTTCACTGTGAACAGCCAGGAGTGCTTTAGATGTGGACATTGGGCATGTGAGTATCTAAATGCAGCTGAATGCTGTCAGATTTGAGATCATAGCAGAAGAAGTTTCACTGCTGCAAGAGGTAACATAAGAATTTTACTTTTTAATCTTAACATAAACTTAGCAGAAAATGCTACGTTTCCTATACCATAAAGTCAAAATATTCTTGTGTGCCCTGAGTTACTCCCAACTGCTCCATGTTGCGCAGAAGTTTGACAACTTTTTTGTTCCAAATTGTTGGCCCTTAATTACTCCACCTAAATTTAGGAGAAAGTGAAGACTGTGGATGCTGGAGATCAGTGTCGAGAGTTTGTGGTTCTGGAAAAGCACAGCAGGTCAGGCAGCTTATGAGGAGCAGGAAAATTGACGTTTCAGGCAGGAGCCCTTCATCAGGAGTACTGATGAAGGGCTCCTGCCCGAAACGTTGATTCTGGCAGGATCGGATGCTGCCTGACCTTTTGTGCTGTTCCGGCACCACACACTCTCGACTCTGATCTCCAGCATCTGCAGTCCTCACTTTCTCCTAGTTGATTTCAACTGTACTGCAAAGCCTCTTCCAAAGATGCCTGCCTTGAAGAAGTTCTCCTCCTGTCTCTACAATGATCTCAGTGAGTCCCTCTCTGATTGCACTCCCCAACTCCACTCCTCTGCCCTGAAGCTCTTCAACCACATCCTCAAGCAGACTCGCTACCACAGCCACATCTCCTTCCTCAGTATCTGCCTATGGGACCGTCTAATTCCATATGGACTCCGGACCACATTTAGACCAACCCAGTTTGGACCTGAACGGGATACCCAGTACACACTACAAATCCAAAACCTTCAGCAATGATTCTCTTTCCAGATCCTCAACTTCACGTTATCAGCCATGCGCTGCCACCTAAATTTAGCCCTGGCACTTTTTGTGTAATGGATAATCTTTCTTGTTTAGAGTGAAAAAGGTCAACTCTGAAATAGTACTATTCTGCTTATTTCAGCCAAATGATTTGATACTAGTTTTGAATGTTCTGGTATAGTTTAACTACGTTGAGGTGTGTTTTTTTTAAATTGAACATCTCCTAATTAGAAGATAATATCATTCTTGCAGCAAAGTTAAATCAATGTTTCTTTTGCAGAATAAATTTTGTGGCATATCTTAGGGACATGATAAAACTAAGGATTGAAGTGGGTAGAACATTTAGCTGGAAAATCCTTCTGTTAGCACACTCTCAAATTCCATGTGATTTTTGATGGAAATTCATGGTTGGTTCCCTCCAATCTCACTCTAATCTTTGCTGAGGTACCAAATGACTCTTCTTGGAAGGCATTTGTGACTGTAACCAAAGTAAACTACCCTTGCCTTTCTTCTTTGTGACTGCACCATCCTCTTTCAACTCACCGCTGGCATCCATGTCTACGGGACTACACTCCTGACTTTATTAACTAATAGTGCACATGGAATAATCTATAGTGGCTTCTGTGTCTGCTCCTTTTAAAATTCTCTTTGTTCCTCCAAGGATCTATCTTGGCTCCTTCATTGCTTGTGACCAAGGAGAAGCATGAAGATATCATTTGCTTCCATGAGTGCAGTCATGACACCCAGCTCTAGCTCATCACCTCTCTCAAATCTTGTTTTCAACCTAATGTGCCACATTGCTAATTGGAAGATTATCTGACATCCAGTATTTGATCAAGAATTCATCCTAATTAAATATTGGGAAGATTGAAGCTACTGTCAACTCTCTAGCCACTGACCACAGAGGCTGATGCAGTTTATTTGTCACCCTGGTGTTATAGTTGACTCTAAGATGAGATTCACTAATACTGTCTATTTTCACTTTTGTAATATCACCCATGTCTCCTCCACCTTAGGATATCCACTGCTTCCCTTTCAGTGTCTCTTACCTCTACATTTGACTAATCTAATACATTCCTGGCTGACCACCTATATTCTAAACTTAACTTCCTCCAAAACTAAGCTGTTGGCTTGTTCAACCATCACCCTTGTTCATTTTGTGTATATTTAAGTGTTCTTTAAGTGATGCTAAATTTAAACCTTGCATCATCAAATCACTCTTTCTTTCTGTAATTTCCTTTTGTCCCACAATCCTGTAATTCTCTAATTCTATTCATGGTTTGTCATGCCATTGAAAATCTTTGGAACACTTTATGTACTAAAGGTGTTTTGCAAGCACAGTCTGGATCTATATGCATTATAACCCCAATGTTGGACTACAATTGGTTTGTAATCTGCATGTATGATGTTTTGTAACTTTAGGTGAAGAAAATGAATTCCAGTCAATTGAACTTTCGATGGTTGGATTGCTTTCCATTCCCACAACCAGCCCCTGCTTTATTGATGAGGCTGTTCTTGTGACACCAGTTTATATAGGGCTATGCCGTCTTTAATACACTAAATCCTAAATACCGACTTGAAGTTGGTTTCCCATTTTCAAGCTGTAATATCCCAGTTTTTCATGAGAGTAGTGGTTGGCTTAATGTTTATTGGTACTGCTCTTTTTGAAACTGGCAACTTCTGCATATGTAGAGTTAAATTGTGGCATGTGGAATGAAGTGGTGCCAGAGGAAGTGGTGAATACAGGTACAGTTACAAAATTTAAAAGACATATGGACAGGTACGTGAATAGGGAAGGTTTAGAGGGATCTGGGCCAAATGCAGACAAGTGGGACTAGTTTAGTTTGGGAAACTTGGCTGGCATGGACGAGTCGGACTGAAGGTGTGTTTCATGCTGTAAGACTCTGACTGTATGACTGTGACTCCACCCCACACATCCCCCATACTGGACCTAACCTCACCCCCTGGCTCCACTACCATTCCCACCTTGATGAAGGGCTTTTGCCTGAAACATCGATTTTCCTGAGATGCTGCCTGACCTGCTGTGCTTTTCCAGCACTGCTCTAATCTTGATTCTAATCTCCAGCATCTGCAGTACCCACTTTCGCCTACCACTCCCACCCTGCCCTTCAGGACTCAATTTCTCCCAACCACCACAACCTATGCTAACACTACATCACTTACCTGGCACCATAATCACTTGGCATCTATCCCCTAGACAACTGGCTACCTACTGAGATGTCACCCTACCGACCTAGCATCGTGACCTCACACTTAGCGTCTATACTTACTGTTTGACAGCAGCTGCTAAAGTGACTGTGTTTCTGGATCTTTCACAGAATACGGCAGCTGAGTGCTTTGAAAAGTAGACGTGGTTTACCTTCCTCTGACAATTCTGCGCGACTGTTAGAATGGAAGTACGGCTCAGCATTTCTTAAGGAAAGCCTGATCAGAAACTCCTGTCTGAAATGGAAAAAAAATGAACAGAGTAGCAATCTATATTGCCACTCGTCAGAACATTTAGTTCCTGTTGATTTCATAAATTATGCATCTGGCTATTTAAAACAACTCTGGTGCTATTAATGACCAAGGCATACAGCAGAGAAGATGCTGAGTCAGCCAATTGTGATACCTCTTTCTAAAAGTTGTTCAATGAATCGTAGTTCCCTAGCTCTTTCCTACAATTGCCCTCTTCAAATATTTATCTAATTCCTTTTCGGAAGCCCTTATTGAGCTTCTTTTCATCAGCCTTTCAGGCAGCATATTCCAACATTGCACATTCTCCCCGTGTCTGCGTGGGTTTCCTCCCACAGTCCAAAAATGTGCAGGTTAGGTGAATTGGCCATGCTAAATTGCTCGTAGTGTTAGGTGAAGTGGTAAATGTAGGGGAATGGGTTTAGATTACATTACAGTGTGGAAACAGGCCCTTCGGCCCAACAAGTCCCACCGACCCGCCGAAGCGCAACCCACCCATACCCCTCCAGAGCACCCGGAGGAAACCCACGCAGACACGGGGACAACGGGTCTGGGTGGGTTGCTCTTCGGAGGGCCGGTGTGGACTTGTTGGGCGGAAGGGCCTGTTTCCACACTGTAAGTAATCTAATCTAATCTAATATAACAACTCATAGCTTTTTCTTCTGCGTGTTACCACAGGTTCTGTTGCCCAAAGCCTTAAATCTATGTCTGATCTGCTGACAGTGGAGCGGAAACATTTGTTTTCCTTATTTACTCCAGCAAAATCACTTGTGATTTTTGAATGCCTCCATCAAATCTCCACTTAACTTTCTCATTTCTAAGGGGAGGAAGTTGAGTTTGTAAAATCTCTCCTCATGCCGTAAATTTTAGGCTTTGAAAATCTGTAGTTTACTCAATGGACAGAATGTTCAGAGGCCAATGGAGACAGATAAGCACATAATTCTTTGTTGTTGACTTACATGCTAAAGTGCTAGTACCTTCCTTTCTCTAACTCCTGTTCAGGAAGGTTGATCAGGATAACCACCTGCCAGCAGCATTAGCTAGTAAGCCAATTAAAGCCACTGATCAGAGGCCAACTGAAACTTTCCAGTCAACCTGCACAATATAAGGAGCATGGCAGTTTTCTGGAAAGGTTCCCTCTTCTCTGTGGCCCAGCAGCTACAGTCATTTTTATTTCAAAGGTGTTGAAAGTGCTTCAAGGACACATCAAAATCTGAGATGATTTCCTTCTTCCTTTATCTACAATGGCAGGCTGCAGCTCCTTCTATGATGGACAGCCTTCCTGCCATCCTTAATATGTCTCAAGTGAGTGTCTGGCTATTGAGTGACTGATCAAGGAGAAATCTAAGTTGAGTGACTGCTCCTGAGATTCAGGATCCGCATTGGACTCTTAACTTGAAGTCCCAATGCAAAAACAGAAAATCCTGCCCTTTCCAAAATCAATATATTCTCTTTATGGTGTAAAGATCTCTATCAATCCAACATTAGAGAATTACAGAACAACCTTTATTATCATTATTATTTATTCTCTTGCAATCTACGTTTTTAATTATCTGGAAAAATTGGCATGTATTGAGACAAGTAAATGTTGAAACTTCTGGAACATTGTCATTTCAGTATATCATTCTCCTAATACCAAGATTATTTGGCAAAATAAGTTTATCAAACAGTTCATACAGTACCACTCCCTACCACATACACAACTACAAAAACTAACCTACCAAAGCTACGACACCAAATAGCCAAAACAGCGAATGAAGAACATTCCTAACAACAACCATTGTCCCCTAGCTACAGAATTTGCTAATGTTTGTATCAGATACAACCGAAAGGGTACCCGTCATTGTCCAGTACTTTCCAGGAGTGGAGAAACTACGTTATGTACTTCACAGCCTGCAACATATTACCAATGGGAATGAGCACCTCGCAAAGATCTTCTCACCTTTAAACATCTGCCAACCCTAAGACAGACCATTGTTTGCAACAAACTGCTCAGCCTCCAAGCAAACATCGACCATGACACTGTACAACCCTGTCATGGCAACCACTGCAAGGCGTGTCAGAGTGTTGACATGGATAATACCATTACATGTGGGGACACCACCACCATGTACGCGGCAGGTACTCATGTGACTCAGCCAACGTTGTCTATCTGATACACTGTAGGCAAGAATTCCCCGAGGCTTGATATATTGGCAAGACCAAGCAGATGCTACGACATCAGATGAATGGGCACTGCGCAACAATCACCAGAGAGGGAACACTTCAGCAGTCAAGGACATTTGGCCTTGGATATTCGGTTGACCGTCCTTCAAGGCAGACTTCAGGATATACAACAATGCAGAGTCGCCAAGCACAGGCTGATAGCCAAGTTTGGTACCCATGAGAATGGCTTCAACCGGGACGTTGGGTTCATGTCACATTACAGGTGACCCCACTAACTATATACTTTACACACACACACACACAAGCACACATACACACACACTCTTACACATGATCATACTCACACATATCCTCTCTTATAGATATGCTCTCTCTCAGACAAACACACACATACATCCCCCCACACTTACATTCATGTGCAAACCCTCTCACAGGCATATACTCTGTCATACTCGCACACACTTGTGCGCGCACACACACACATCCCAGCACCAAAACTGGAGATGTAGAGGACAACAACGGGATCTTCATCAGATGGGCCAATGGGCTGAGGAGTGGCAGACAGAGTTTAATATTGTATCTATTGGAGTATTGTGTGCAATCTTGGTCTTCTTCCTATCAGAAAGATGTTGTGAAACTTGAAAGGGTTCAGAAAAGATTTACAAGGATGTTGCCAGGGTTGGAGGATTTGAGCTATATGGAAAGGTTGAATAGGCTAGGGCTGTTTTCCCTGGAGTGTCGGAGGCTGAGGGGTGACCTTATAAAGGTTTACAAAATCATGAAGGGCATGGATAGGAAAAGTAGACAAAGTATTTTCCCTGGGGGAGTCCAGAACTAGAAGGCATAGGTTTAGGGGGAGAGTCGAAAGATATAAAAGAGACCTATGGGGCAACTTTTTCACACAGAGGATGGTGCGTGTATGAAATGAGGTGCCAAAGGAAGCGATGGAGGCTAGTACAATTGCAGCATTTAAAAGGTATTTGGATGGGTATATGAATAGGAAGGGTTTGGAGGGATATGGGCCAGGTGCTGGCAGGTGAGACTAGATTGGGTTGGGATATCTGGTCGGCATGGATGGGTTGGACCGAAGGGTCTATTTCCATGCTGTACATCTCTATGACTCTATGACTGTAAGCCATACCTGCAAATCAAAGGGTAGCCCTTGAGAAAAAAAGAATAATTTTGACTCCGATAGATAGGCTACCATGGTCATTGTGTTCCATCTATCTATTGAATCAAATATGGGGTTTATGATTGCAATATTCACACTACTGAAAGGCATATTGATATTTGATAGGGGCTGCTCAGCTATTATGCAGTGAACCACTCGTTTACCCATATACTGATACAATAACACATCAAACAAAATACAACTGTGTCCTTAAAGATAAAAATGCTGGAGAGGTTGGCTTTTGCAATTTTAGTAAACCTTTTTGGTAAATTCCACATTGTTTATATTAAAATTATTTCTCATGCTTTGGGCACTACTCATAATAAGAGCATTTATTGTTCATTGTTAATCATTCAGAAAAAAGGGAGGTGGTGTGTCTATCTTGAAATACTAAGCTGCTAAAGGTCCCTTGCAGTAACATTTATTACTCTTAGGACAAATTATTGATAATTCCAGTATTTGTCCATTTGATACTGATCTACAGCACAACATCTTACCCAATTACCCAATGGAAGCTAGCAAAGGCATATTAAAATATAGGTATTAGGACAGATTTTAAAATAATATGAATCTACATAGCAAAAGCACATAATAAGAGCATAAATAGCTATTCTTAACTCTGTACAATCTTTCATTTTCTGTAAAGATAAATGGAAAGTATTCCTTTTAACAGGGTGTCATTAGTAATCAATAACAGATGTCATAATCATTTAATTTCATGATTTATATTAATATATTTCAGTAATAATGTTGAGTTTTTGGGAACGATAAACATGTAAGGGTAAAGCCAATTAAAAGCTGCACTTTAAAAATAGCCACTTCACCTCAAATAATGGCAGTTCAAAGGGTTTCATGTGAGGCCAGGGTTAGGAGGGAGAAAGGCAATAAAACAACAGGTGGCCTTCATTTGGCTGGAGAACTGCAGACAGTAAGTCTGTGAAAAGCTAACTACCATGGCTTCATTAGAAATTGAAATTATTCAATAGGCATTATGATCAAAAGTTTGACTTGAAATGAAAAATGAATTAATATAAAAACCTATTGGTCATTTCAACCATCTAATTCCAGAAAGGTGAAGAACACTGAGTCTTGATTGTAATAGTTGTCAATGGAATTTTCCAAAAACGTCTTTGGGGTTGAAATTGAAAGAAGCCAGGTCAGTAGATCTAAGTGGTGAGTTCAGTAAGGTAAGCAAGAGCTTACTTATAGGCGTTAGGTCATTGTAGGCCAGAAGCATTAGAGCTAGGAGAATTCAAGAATGATTGTGACAAGGAGGCACTGAGCAGATAACTTGTAGAATGCAATGAAGTTTGAGCTGAGAAAAAGGTTTTGAATGTATAGTGGAAGTTTGCTTAACTAAAAATTAATGGAAGGATCTATTTGGAATTTTATAACTTGAAAAATAACTAACACTGAAGAGAAATCAGTGACTTACTGAGAGCTGTGGCATTTTGGTTTATCCTTCAGAAAGTGAAGGAGCCTTCAAGAGCCTTTAGTAGCCAAAGACTTCCTGGAAGGAAGTCATTAAAGAAAAAGGAGTTGTCCAATTGAAAATTGCAATTGTGTTTTATTTTTTATGGACCAGGCCAGACTTCCTCTGTATATTTCAAGAAAGTAGCCTGGACCCTTACTTTGCTCGTTTTTTCAAGCAGGTGTAGAGCGGATATTTCAGGAGGGATGCAGCTGGTCAAACCACTTAGTTTCAAATAAACAGAAATTATTTACAAAATTACTAAATGAAACACAAACAAAAGAAAACAAAATATAGAGTAACAACCTATGTGAAAATCCAACAGATTATCCCAATTTAGTATGCTATTCCAAATACTTGCAACAATCTGCATAAACACCCCTTGGCACAAAAGGTAAAATCGAACACAGGGTCTTACAGGAGAGAGGTCGAAGAGATTGGTGATCAGCATGGATCTGCTTCTTTAAAGCAGTTTCACAACAACTGCTTGCCAAAACCAAACCAAACCAAACCAGAGTAAAAACTGAACTGGGAGAACTGGCCAATGTCCTTTCATTGTACAAGTTTTTTTTTAACTTGAAAGCCTTTTTTCCTGAGGCAGTATCTATTAGCTATAATCAAACTGGCCCTAAAATCCTTCAAACCTAGCCTTTACGGAATCACTGCTTTTACGACCTCTCTGAAAAAAAAGCCAAAGACAGCGTAACCTTATTAAAGAAGCAGCATTGCCACATATTAAGCTTTCAATGTAAAGTATCAGTATACACCTAAGATAGTATTTAATTGTATTTGTTTTAATTGCTTTTTGTACAGTAAAATTCATTTGTTTTAAAGCTGGAATCTTATATAATTCCTGAGGTTGATAACTGGGTATTCAAATTTCCCTTTAACAGTCCCTGCCATAATCATCCCATAGTTTAATATCTTTCAATAACAATATGCCAGTTTTGAGTATTTCATTCAGATGCAATTTGGTATGCTACTTAGCTGATGACTTTTAACATTGGATTTGTATGTGGGAGAATTCATTATTTGAATATTGTGAGGAACAGACTGTGGTTATCCATTTTAATTCTAAAAACATAAGAATAGAATTAGGACATTAAGGCACTTGAACCTGTAAGCCTGTTTTACCATTTAATGGGATTATGGGTGATCTGTATCTTTACTCAAATCATCCATCTTGACAACATACAGTTTAGTAATCTTGATGATTAAAAATCTACCAAATTTAGATTTTAAAAGAATAACTGAGTGGGAGTCTGCTGCTTTTTGGAAAAGGAATTCCCATTTATCTATTATCATTTATGCAATAAGGTGTTTTAATAATTTCTCTCTGAAGTGCCCAACACGTGCCGTTAAGGACATGACCTTTGCCCTAGACCCCACTCTGAAATTTGATCTTTATTTAAAGTAACATAGAAAAACCCAAGATCACAACTTAAGTTCCTTATCCTAGGCATCATGCTGGTAAACATTCTCAGCATCTTTGAGGCCCTTCAGATTCCTTTCGAAAGTGATGCTTAGAATTTTACATGATACACAAGTTTGTGCCTATCCAATAATTTATAGAGATTTAGCATAATGGATGTAGTTCAATGCATTGATCAAAGTTGAAATTCCTTATGATCAGTAAAACGAATGCTGTCAATATAAATGTGCCATGATGTGGAGGTGCCACTGTTGAACTAGGGTGGACAAAGTTAAAAATCACACAACGCCAGTTGTAGTCAAAACGTGTGATGCTGGAAAAGCACAGCAGGTCAGGCAGCATCCGTGAAGCAGGGTGATGACGTTTTGGGCATAAGCCCTTCATCAGGAATGTAGGGGAGAGGTTGGGGTGGGTGCTAAGGGGGCTGAGAGATAAATGGGAGGGGGGAGCTGGGGCTGGGAGGAAGATAGTTTGGAAGGCAATAGGTAGATGAAGGTGAGGGATGATGGTGATAGGTTGGAGTGGGGGTTGAGCGGATAGGTGGGAGACCAGAATTGCACATAGTATTCCAAAAGTGACCTAACCAATGTCCTGTACAGCCACAACATGACCCCCCAACTCCTGTAGTCAATGGTCTGACCAATAAAAGAAAGCATACCAAACGGCTTCTTCACTATCTTATCTACCTGGGACTCAAGGAACTATGAATCTGCACATCGGGGTTTCTGTTTTCAGCAACACTTCCCAGGACCTTACCATTAAATGTATAAGTTCTGCTCTGATTTGCCTTTCCAAAATGCAGCACCACGCATTTATCTGAATTAAACTCCATCTGCCACTTCTTAGCCCATTGGCCCATCCGATCAAGATCTTTTCAGTTTTTAATGGTTATATTTTCAATCTCACTAATTTATTAATTAAGTGATACTGTATTGTCATGCCAAAATCTTCCATACTTACGTTGAATTAAAATAATTTGTAAATATTCTCAATAATTAACAATTAAATATAAAACCACAGCACACAAGGAAATTATCAATTTCCTCGACACCACGGTCTTTACATTGGTCCAAGACAATACCTATAAATTAGCTAAAGTTTTTTTCAAAATAATTGAAACACACTTCTCTATAGGAAAAACCATCCCACCCTTAACACACCACCTACAGATTCATGAGATTACAGCTAATGCATTTCCATTATATTCACTTCCATGAAGTGACATTTTAAACAGACAGTTACAACCGTATTTACTACCAGATTGACAGTTAACAACTGACAGTGTCCATCACAATACAATCTGCTGCATTTTCTCCAAGCATAATAAGTCCTGAAGTTACAGAACCTTAAGATAGAGATTCCACATTGATTTTCTTTGTAATCAGGTTTAATATTGTTCTTTTTCCTTTACAGGGTTCTTCTTCCTGCACCCATCTTCCAGGCTCCTTATCTTCCCTTGTGCTATTACAACCTCCTTCTTCAGCTTGCTTCTTCCCCTGTCTCACCCTCTTCCTTCTGCTTCATTCCTGCATGCCTTTTGCAGCTTTCTTGTCCCTCAATACCCCTCTTGTAGCCTCCTTCACCCTCATCACACCTTTTTCAGCCTTGTTCTTTCCCTACAACTCTCCCCCCCCCCCCCCCCCCCACCATCCCCCTACCCACCCTTGCAGCCTCCTTTTCTAAAAGCAAAGTCTTGTGTCGCCAATCGCTCTCTCCACATTTTGGCCTCTTCTGCTCTAAACCTGCCCACTACTAGCTCACAGTTCCCCAGCTCCTCTTATCCTGACCTCCAGCCCCTGGCCCCTGACCCTTGACTCCTAGCAAAAGGCACTTTCTTAATGACTCTCTCAGTGCAAACATTGGCTTTCCTAACTACTCACTGCCCTTTCAGTGACAGGTTGGTTCTGAATGCTATTGGGACTAGTAGATTTTCTGTGAAGCTGCCAGCAGCAGGGATGGAAGAGAACCAGCCTATCATTGCAGGAACAGCGACTCACCATTTTCTTCTGTTCTACTCATGGGACAACCGTTCTCTGATTGTTCATCCCCAGGAGTGATTGTCCCAAATGATTTGAGGACTTTCAGGACTGAATTTGCCAGGACTGCAGTGAGATAGTCAACACTAGAGGTTACGAAAAGGCATGAGTGAACCAGTTATGCCGAAAGGTTACATTTGGGCCAAGAAGGACAAGACATTGACATCCACATCACCCTTGAGTAGCTGGTTGGGAGTTAGGAATCAGTCAAACTGCTAGTTACTAAATTCTGGGCAAGATCTTTAATGCACAATAGCAGATGATTTAAAGTGTCATTTTGCTGTTTAACATGCTTCTGCACACTTGTTCCTGCCAATGATTTCAATTCCTTTAAAAAAAATTATTAAGTTTGTTTTTCTAATCTAATCTGATGTTATTACACACCTGAACCTGGGCCTGCCAATCCAGGGGTAATGGTGCTACCACGGCGTCACAAGAGGGTTCACTTTCAATTCCTTTACCAAGATGGTGCCTTGTGCTAAACTTGCATTTCAGCTCGAGTCTATCTTTATCTCCTAAAATATTTTATGAAAATTACATTCGTTACCTCTCAAAACCTGTGACTGACTGTAATAGACCATAGAAGGTTTTGCATTTTGCAATATGGAAATTAATTTGAGCAGTGATTTGGGATGGGTTGCGGGTGTAAAAACTCTATCTTAAAACAAAAGCATCTTGCTCCAGAATCATGATTGATGACCAGGAGAAACTCTACTCATTCCATTTAAACAAAGGACAGAGCCATCATCTTCGTCTCACAGAAATGGTACAATTCCTCACCAAAGATTTCAATTCCCTTCAATTATCACAGATTGAGGACAAATACTTGGAACATCCTTTTTAACCCTGAAATTAGGATTCTGACTGTGCAATTTTCTTCTTTATATTCAACTGTTAACTTTCAAATTGTCCCTATCACAGAAAACTTGTACTAATTTCTTTGTCACCGCCAGGCTGAATGTCCCTTATAAAATGCAAAAGAGAGTGTATGAGGAGGAGCTGCATTGTTAAATTTGTGAGATTGAGCAACACTTTATTGCAATGCATCATGTCTCCAATCTGAATAATGATTGAGATTATTTTGTTGTTCTGTCTGGAAATTGTATTGGTGAGAATACTTATCAGAAACTTATCAATTAAGTTAGAGGTGTTCACACAAACAGTATCAGGATGGCTGACATGATGACCACTTCAGGTATTTAAGCAAGGAAGGCAATTGGCATCATCTGCAGCAAATAAATGCTGTGGAGGGAGCAGCAGAGAATAAACCAGTATAGGGGTTGAGGTTGTAGGAGTACTGTTTGTGCATAAGAATCTTCAAAGGCTCAGCTTTCTCAACCTTTTGTCAGTGCTTTTGAAAATTTAGGTTGTCACGGCGATTTGTTACCTGCTGAATTTGATGTTCACATCTCCACTGGCCATGTTTCTTTTGGTTGCATCCAGGGCACTAGTGGAGATACAGTGCCAGGTTTTCACAGAATCTTAAGGACACAGACCACTGTTGGAATATTGCGTGCAATTCTGGTCTCCTTCCTATCGGAAAGATGTTGTGAAACTTGAAAGGGTTCAGAAAAGATTTACAAGGATGTTGCCAGGGTTGGAGGATTTGAGCTACAGGGAGAGGCTGAACAGGCTGGGACTGTTTTCCCTGGAGCATCAGAGGCTGAGGGGTGACCTTATAGAGGTTTACAAAATTATGAGGGGCATGGATAGGATAAATAGACAAAGTATTTTCCCTGGGATGGGGGAGTCCAGAACTAGAGGGCATAGGTTTAGGGTGAGAGGGGAAAGATATAAAAGAGACCTCAAGGGCAACTTTTTCACGCAGAGGGTAGTACGTATATGGAATGAGCTGCCAGAGGAAGTGGTGGAGGCTGGTACAATTGCAACAGTTAAAAGACATTTGGATGGGTATATGAACAGGAAGGGCTTAGAAGGATATGGGCCAAGTGCTGACAGGTGGGACTAGATTGGGTTGGGATATCTGGTCGGCACAGATGGGTTAGACCAAAGGATCTGTTTCCGTGCTGTACATCTCTATGACTCTATGATTCTACGACACTGGAGCCACTAACAAATGGAGGGGGGTAGAGCTATTCTGAAATTCCTAACCACGTTACCAACATGCGAACTGCTGGATGATGCAGGAGACGGGTTTGGGTTGCAAAACAGTACTCTGCATCCCCAATCTGGCCAACTCCTTTCCAGGCGTAGACATCTCCAGGGCTCCAATAGTTCTCATGGGTCATAATTTGGATGTGGTAGTCTTTTGAAACGTAACTTTAAAATATCTTTTACATATCTTCTCCATGCAAATCCATGACGCTCCTCCTCCCCACCATCCCCATGGTCCTTTATAGTCACATTCTAAGTGAATACCAATTCATGTCCATCCTAACTGCCCCTTTTCCTATGGCCCATCCTATCTCCATGCCAACTCATATCACTTCCATGCCCATTCTCCCAGAAACATTATGTAAAGGACCAATGTACCTTACAATAAGAATAATAGTATTGTAGAATTATGGTAAGTGTGCAACTGCTTAGAAAAGCGTGATTTGTAATTTTTGAAAGAAAAAACTGATGTTCTGCAACTGTATGAAAGCTTCAATTAGATAGACCATGAAAGTATCATGGCAGAAGGATTTCAGCACTTTACACTTCTTATCCTTGTGCAGAAAGCATGGAAATATTGACAACATATTTTTTAAAAAATCTGTTTGATATTTGAAAACAGAAATTTAACTCTTTGCTTTCTTAGATCTCTTGTCAAGCACTGTTTTGAAATTGAAGTTATCATCTGCTCTTTTCTTCTGAGAGGGCATTCTGTGGCTAGTGTAAATTCATCAATGACTTTGAAGTGTTCATACATTTCAGAACATTACATGCTCCACTCATTTGAGAATGAATGACAGTTTGAATAAGTTGTAATAACAGATTGTGTCTTTGACATAGTTTTATGGAGGATGCATGGGGAGCATAGAGGTGCTGATGTGGCACTGGTGATCTAAGGGGCACAGAAGTAGCAAGGGAGAATTTGAAGAGGCATGGAAGACACTGGGCTAGAGGTGGCATGAGGCAATCTTAGTGAGCATATGGAAATACAATAATTTAGCACAGAAGAGGCTTTTCAGCCCATCAAGTTTTCATTGTCCAATCTACACTAATCCCACTTTTCAGCACTTAGGCCATAGCCTTGAATGTTATGACATTGCAAATGTTAATCTTTGTACATTTTAAAGGTTGTGAGATTTCATGCCTTCACTGCACTACCAGTCAGTGCATTGTGGATTCCTACCACTCTGCGGGTGAAAGATATTTTCCTCAAATCCCCTTGAAACCTCTTCCTTTAACATGAAAATTATGCCCCCTTGTTATTGACCCCTCAACTATGGAAGAGCTGCTTCCTATCCACACTGTACATTTCCCTCATAAGCTTATAACTTCAATATAGGAAATTGAAAATATAACACATTTGGAAAAGCATGACCTTATTAGGGACAGCATGGCTTTGTGCAGAGCAGGTCTTACTAACTAGATAGATTTTAGTAAGGCTTTCGACAAGGTCCCTCATGGTAGGCACATCCAGAAGATTAAGGTGCATGGGATCCATGGTGACTTGGCCACATGGATTCAGAATTGGCTTGCCCATCGAAGGCAGAGTAATTCTGGAATGTTGTTTTTCAGGCTGGAGGTCTGTGACTTGTGGTGTTCTGTGCGGGGATCCACACTGGGACCTCTGCTATTTGTGATATATATAAATGACTTGAATGAAAATGTTGATGGGTGGGTTAGTAAGTTTGCACATGACTGAAATGCATATTATAGAAGAACACCATAGTGTGATAACCAGAACTGCACACAGTACTCCAGCTGTGGCCTAACGAAAGTTTTGTACAATTCCAACATGTTCTTTCTGCTCTTACAATTATGCCATGACTGTTAATGGTAAGTTCCCCCTATTCCATCTTAACCACACTATTAACCTGTCCTGTTACCTTCAGGGATCTGTTGACAAGCACCCCCCGATCCTTCTGTTCCTCTAAGTTTCCCAATGTCCTACCATTCATAGAAACATAGAATATAGCAGCAGCGATCGGCTAGTTTGCCGTTCAAAACTGGTCTGCAGCACAATATGATCATGGCTGATCATCCAACTCAGTAACCTGGATGGTGGTTACATTTCAAGATGGTTCGGATGCCTAAGCATTTAACAACAACATAAGCTTTATTTTGGAGGTGATCACTTTGCAAGGCAGCAAGCTAGACTTGAGTTATTTCCCTCCAAAATGACCAATGATGTTATGACATCACATGATTGAATTCATAAAGTGACAGCGCACCTTATCACCACAAATCCACAACAATAATGTTAAGCTTCTTCAGTGATGTTGGACCTGTGCTCACCCAGTCACATTTCCAGTATTCCATTGCAATCCTGATTTTGAAACATAGAAAATAGGAGCAGGAATCGGAATTTTGCCATTTGATCCTGTTCTGCTGTTCATTCAGTTTAGAACCTGTTCCTGCTTTCTCATTGTAACCTTTGATTCATTTCATCCTAAGAACTATATCTACATATTTCTTGAAAGCTTTCAATGTTTTAGCCTTAAGAGTTTCCTGTGGTAGCAAACTCCACAGGATCACCAAGCTCTGGGTGAAGAAACTTTTCATCTCTTGTCATAAAAGGCCTACCCCTTATCCTTAGACTGTGACCCCTAATTCTGGATATGTTGGTCATCAAGTACATCCTTCTTGTATCTATCAACCCTGTCAATCTTTCATTTGGCACTAACCTTGCCTTGTTACCTCTTCCTCACATTTCAGTGTTAACTTACATCTGCCACTGATCTGCCCATCTGACCAATCCATCTCTACCTTCCTATCTCTAACCCCTAAGACCTCCTTCCTCACTATTGACAACCTGGCCAATCTTTCAGTCATCCACAAACTCATTAATCATCCCCCTGCATGTTCACACCTAGAAAATGAAAAGCTAACCAGCCATATTCCCTGAAGGCCATAAGGCTGCTCACTCGTCAGAGAGAGATAACTTGTGGTGAATTTAACCTGAGGGCCCTCAAAGTTCAGGGGAAGGGTAAGGTTGGGAAGGCAGGACCTTCATGGTGTTTTTATCTATTATTACTTGCATATATTATGAACAATTGTGGACCAGCACTGATCCCTGTTGTTCGCCACTAGACACTGACTTCCAGTCACAAACAGCATTTTGCCACCACACTCTGTCTCCTACCACTAAGCCATTTTGGATCCAATTTGCAAAGTTACCCTGGATCCCATGTACTTTTATCTTCTTTATCATTTCAGGACATTGATTAGATTAGATTAGATTAGATTAGATTAGATTAGATTAGATTACTTTACAGTGTGGAAACAGGCCCTTCGGCCCAACAAGTCCACACCAACCCGCCGAAGCGTAACCCACCCATACCCCTACATTTATCCCTTACCTAACACTACGGGTAATTTAGCATGGCCAATTCACCTGACCTGCACATCTTTGGACTGTGGGAGGAAACCGGAGCACCCGGAGGAAACCCACGCAGACACGGGGAGAACGTGCAAACTCCACACAGTCAGTCGCCTGAGGCGGGAATTGAACCCGGATCTCTGGCGCTGCGAGGCAGCAGTGCTAACCACTGTGCCACCATGCCGCCCACACGGTGAGGACACTTGGGGGCATATTGGTGGCATGGGCTGAGTTGAGGAGGCATTTACTAGCATAGGGTAATAAGGATTGAGAGAGATAAGGGGTGAAAATTTGAGTCCTTTAAAAACTGCTTGGAGCAAAGCTATAATGTTGGAGAAGTGAGACAGGCATTATAACTGGCCCTGTCTCTGCACACACACCTCATGCCTTGCAAACTGCAATGTAAACCCATCCCTGGTGAAAACAAAAATGTTGTATGAAGTCTACAGATTGCAATCTGCAAAACTGTCTGCAAAACTGTGCAAGTCAGGATTTCCCAAATCTATCTGTTACATCCACTTGCTCCGAACATTCGTATTTTTGCACCTCTATAAAGTGTCTTGAGATTTTTAAAAGATTTACTCATCTGAATGTTCCAAGCACTGCTGCTGTCAAACACATTTTTTATCATGTCCACCCTGCCTCCCAGAACACATGGGGCATTGAGAGGGGATATTTTAGGTTATGTCAGGGAAGGCAGATGGTTGGGTGGGATGGACGTTCACTGGGGGAGGGCTGACAGGTTGGGTATCTGTGTCAGGGGTCAGTATGACTGACTAAGGAGGTCAGTTTTATAGTTATACAGGAGCGAGAGCATGCTGACCACTGTAATCTTTCCTCGCTAGCTGTCATGTAACTCAGAACCCTCCAAATTCTCTGTCTCTAACTCAAGAGTTGGGTTTTTTTTACAGAGATTTCTAGATGCTAGGTAATTGCCCACCAGAAATTTAAACTTCTCAGGTAATTACCATGCAAAGTTAAAAATCTCACAACACCAGGTTATAGTCCAATAGGTTTATTTAGAAGCACTAGCTTTCAAAGGTACCACCTGGTGAAAAAGCAGCGCTTTGAAAGCTAGTACTTCCAAATAAACCAATTGGACTATAATCTGGAGTTGTATGATTTTTAACTTTGTTCACCCCAAGCCAACACTGGCATCTCCAAATCATAATTACCATGCAGTCAGTGTGGAAGTGGGTCTTCTGAGGGCGTCGTGATGCTCATCTGTCAGTGTAAGTCCGATTATCCAGAGACAGGATGATCTGGAGGCTGCCTGTATTTGGCATCATGCAAATTACTATTGTGGTTCTATTCACTTCATCTTTCACATTTCTTGATTGTTTGCTGAAGATAAACAAATTTTATGTTGTCCGTTGTATGCTGGTAACCTTAGACCACAAAGAAGCTTCTAATGAGAACAATCTGTGAATGACGGGAGGACATGATGAAGATGTCCTACAAGATATGCAACCAGGAGTGATCAAACAGAGTGCAGACGACAAAATTGATGCAAGAATTTCAACAATTTTGAAAGCTTTTTATGTTAACATATCAGAATGATAAAAGCTAATTGCAGGCAGCATTCTTTACTTCTACTTGAAGGGTTTCTGCCCGAAATGTTGATTCTCCTGTTCCTCGGATGTTGCCTGATCTGCTGTGTTTTACCAGCACCACACTCTTGACTCTGCCCATATTACACACCATCCTGAGTTGAAGATGTATTGTTCCTTCCTTGTCACTGAGCCTGGAATTCCTTTCATACAGTGCTGTGGTGTCCATAAATTTCAAGGACTGCAGCAGTTCGAGAAAGCAGCCCACAGCCACCTACTCCATGATAATTGGGGTTGGGCAATAAATATTGGTCTAGTCAGCAATCTCACACCCAATGAACAAATAAAAATAAAATTGGAGGTGGTGTTCCTGCATTAATGATTTGGAAATGCCAGTGTTGGAATGGTGTGTACAAAGTTAAAAATCACACAACACCAGATTATAGTTCAACAGTTTATTTGGAAGCACTAGCGTTTGGATCGCTGTTCCTATTAAAAATAGAAAGTTTGGGTTGGATTTTAGATTTTATATAAAATTAATCCACATAAGAGCTATCAAGGTCAGGTGGCCAACTGTTTGGTCAAAGGTAGGTTTTGTGAAGTCTTAGATCAAATCAGATAAGGCAGTTGAGGAAAATAAAGGAAACAGGAAAGAACTTAAAACAACTTAAAGGAATTAGGAGGGCTAAAAAGGGCCTTGAAGTACCCCCATCCCCATTCCTGAAGAAGGGTTAAACTGGAAACATCGACTTCTCCACTTCTTGATGCTGCTGTGCTTGCTACAAAATATCTTTAGTGAGTAAGATTAAGGAGAATCTCAGGGTGTTTTATACATAAATTAGGAGTAAGAGGGTAGCTAGGGAAAGGGTAGGTCCAACAAAGGACAAAGGTGGGACTTTATGCTTGGAGCCAGAGAAAGTTGGCTGGATAAGCTCAACAGGTCTGGCAGCATCTGTGCAGAGAAATCAGAGTTAACGTTTTCGGTCGAGTGACCTTCCTCAGGTCTGAAAGATCACTCCACCTGAAACATTAACTCTGATTTCTCTTCACAGATGCTGCCAGACCTACTGAACATTTACAGTAATTTCTATTTTTGTTTCTGATTTGCAGCATCTGCAGTTCTTTCAGTTTTTGTTTACTCCTTAATGAGTGCTCAGCATTCGTATTCGCCAAGGATAAGGGCGTTAATTATGTTAAGATTTGAGCAAGTTATGTCAATATTCTCTGGCATGTCAATATTAAGAAGGAGGAAATTATTTGGCATCATGAAAGCATTAAGAACCTGATGGGATCTATCCTAGGATTCTGAAGAAGGCAAGGGAGGAGGTTGTTTGGGCCTTGACAGAGATGTTTGTATCATCTTTAGCCACAGCCAAGGCTTATAGAATACTGGCAAATAGCCAATGTTGTTCCTTTGTTTAAGAAGGGCAACAGAAAATTATAAGCCAATGAGTTTTGTATCAGTGGTCGGGAAATTATTGGAGAAGACTCTTAGAGATGGGATTTGCTCGCATTTAGAAAGGAATGAAATTGTTAGAGATAGTCAGCATGGTTTTGCGCAGGGGAGATCTTGTCTCACAAATTTGATTGAGCTTTTTGAGAAAGTGACAAAGTTGATTGATGAGGGTAGGGTAGTGAATATAGTCAACATGGAGTTTACTAAAATATTTGACAAGGTCCCTCATGTTAGCCTGGTCCAGAAGATTAAATCATATGAGATCCATGGTGCATTGCTCAGTTGGATACAAAATTGGCTTGGTCATAGAAGACAGAGGTAGATATGGAAGGGTATTTTTCGAACTGAAGGCCTGTGATCAGTGTTGTTTCACAAGGGTCAGTGCTGGGACTCCTGTCTTTTGTAATATATATAAATGATATGGATAAAAATAGTTTCCAGAATCTGCAGTCATTTTTTTTACCTAAAAATATAGGTGGTCCGATTAGTAAGTTTGCAGATGACATGGAAGTTAGTGGTGTTGTGGTTAGTGAGGAGGGTTGTCAAAAGATATAGGATGTGGATTAGTTGGAAAGTTGGGAGGAGGCTTGGCAAATGGAATTTTATCTGGACAAGTTTTATCCTGACAAATGTGAGGTGATGCATTTTGGCAGATCAAATGCAAAACAAAAATGTACAGTAAATGGCATGACTCATAGGTGTATTGATATACAGTGGGATTTTGGATGCAAGTCCATAGCTCACTGAAAGTGACAACATACATGGATAAAGTGGTAAAGAAGGCATATGGCATGCTTGCCTTCATTGGTCAAGGCATTGAATGTAAAAATTGAAAGTCATTTTGCAGCTGTATAAAACTCTAGTTACACCACATTTGGACGATTATGTGCAGTTCTAGTCACCACATTACAGTAGAGATGTGGAGGCTTTGGTGAGGGTGCAGAAGGTTTACCAGGATGTTACCTGGATTGGAGTGTATTAGCTATATGGAGAGGTTGGACAAACTTAGATTGTTTTCGCTAGAGCATCTGAGACTGAGGTGTGACCTGAATTAAGTATATAAAATTAGGAGAGGCATGGTTGTGGTGGACAATCGGAGTCTTTTTGCCAGAGTGGAAATGTCAAATATTAGGGGGCATAGATTTGAAATGAGAGGGAGAAACTCTAAAGACGATGTGCAAGGCAAGTCTTTTACAAGGGGGTGGCTGGAACATACTGCCAGGGCAGGTGGTAGAAGTAGGTATGGTTGTAACATCTCAGAGGCATTTAGGCAGACACATGAACAAGCCTGCTGATAACACTTGCAGGAAGTGCACCCATCTCCAGCTCCTCCAAGACCGTGTTAGGGAACTGGAGCTGGAGTTGGATGAACTTAGGATCATTCGGGAGGCAGAGGGGGTCATAGATCGGAGCTTTAGGGAAGTAGTAACTCCAAAGATGGCAGATAGATGGGTGACAGTGAGGGGGACTGGGAGGAAGCAGCCAGTGCAGGGACCCCCTGCGGCCGTTCCCCTCAAGAACAAGTATACCGTTTTGGATACTTGTGGGGGGGACGACTTACCAGGGGCAAGTCACGGGGCTCAGGCCTCTGGCACGGAGCCTGTCCCCGGTTCTCAGAAGGGAAGGGTGGAGAAGAGCAGAGCAATAGTAATTGGGGACTCGATAGTTCGGGGCACAGATAGGAGGTTTTGTGGGAACGAGAGAGACTCACGTTTGGTATGTTGCCTCCCAGGTGCAAGGGTACGTGATGTCTCTGATCGTGTTTTCCGGGTCCTTAAGGGGGAGGGGGAGCAGCCCGAAGTCGTGGTCCACATTGGCACCAACGAAATAGGTAGGAGGAGCGCTGAGGATGTTAGGCAGGCTTTCAGGGAGCTAGGTTGGAAGGTCAGAGTTAGAACGAACAGAGTTGTTGTCTCTGGTCTGTTACCCGTGCCACGTGATAGAGAGTCGAGGAATAGGGAGAGAGAACAGTTAAATGCGTGGCTACAGGGATGGTGCAGGAGGGAGGGATTCTGGTATTTGGATAACTGGGGTTCTTTCTGAGGAAGGTGGGACCTCTATAAACAGGATGGTCTACACCTGAACCTAAGGGGCACCAGTATCCTTGGTGGGAGGTTTGCTAGTGCTCTTGGGGTGGTTTAAACTAACTCTGCAGGGGCATGGGAACCCAGACTGTAGCTTTAGGGTGCAGGACCTGGAATGCAGGGAGGTTAGGAACATGGCATCAATTTCAAAGGAGGGTGCCTGTAAACAGGAAAGTGGTTTGAAGTGTGTATACTTCAATGCAAGAAGTATACGAAATAAGGTAGGTGAACTTGCGGCGTGGGTTGGTACCTGGGACTTCGATGTTGTGGCTATTACGGAGACATGGGTAGAACAGGGACAGGATTGGCTGTTGCAGGTTCCAGGGTTTAAATGTTTTAGTAGGGTCAGAGGTGGGGGTAAAAGAGGGGGAGGTGTGGCATTGCTTGTCAAAGATAGTATTACAGCTGTGGAAAGGACGATGGATGAAGACTCGCCATCTGAGGTAGTTTGGGCTGAGGTTAGGAATAGGAAAGGTGAGCTCACCCTGTTAGGAGTTTTTTACAGGCCTCCTAATAGTCCTAGAAACGTAGAAGAAAGGATTGCGAGGATGATTCAAGAGAAGAGTAAAAGTACTAGGGTGGTTGTTATGGGGGACTTTAACTTTCCTGATATTAATTGGGAAAGCTATAGCTCAAGTTCGTTAGATGGGTCAGTGTTTGTCCAATGTGTGCAGGAGGGTTTCCTGACACAATATGTAGATAGGCCAACAAGAGGTGAGGCCATACTGGATTTGGTTCTGGGTAATGAACCAGGCCAGGTGTTAGAATTAGAGGTAGGTGAGCACTTTGGGGACAGTGACCACAATTCGGTGACCTTTACTCTAGTGATGGAGAGGGATAAGTGTGCACTACAGGGCAAGAGTTATAGATGGGGGCAGGGAAATTATGATGCTGTGAGGCATGACTTAGGATGTGTGGCCTGGAAAAGTAAGCTTCAAGGCAAGGGTGTAATTGATATGTGGAGCTTGTTCAAGGAGCAACTATTGAGTGTCCTTGATAAGTATGTGCCCGTCAGGCAGGGAGGAAAGGGTCGTGTGAGGGAGCCGTGGTTTAATAAGGAATTGGAATCCCTTGTTAAATGGAAGAGGGCGGCCTATGTAAAGATAAGGCGTGAAGGTTCAATTGGGGCGATTGAGAGTTATAAGGTAGCCAGGAAGGACCTGAAGAGAGAGCTAAGAGCAACAAGGAGGGGACATGAAAGGTCCTTAGTTGGTAGGATTAGGGAAAACCCTAAGGCTTTCTATAGGTATGTCAGGAATAAAAGAATGACTAGGGTAGGAATAGGTCCAGTCAAGGATAGTAGTGGGAAGTTGTGTGTGGAGGCTGAAGAGATTGGGGAGACACTGAATGAATACTTTTCGTCAGTATTCAATCAGGAACAGGACATTGTTGTCAATGTGAGTACTGAGTCACAATTAAGTAGAATGGATGGCTTTGAGGTATGTAAAGAAGAGGTGTTGGAAATTCTGGAAAGGGTGAAAATAGATAAGTCACCTGGGCCTGATGGCATTTATCCTAGGATTCTCTGGGAAGCAAGGGAGGAGATTGCAGAGCCATTGGCCTTGATTTTTATGTCCTCGTTGTCTACAGGAGTAGAGCCAGAAGATTGGAGGCTAGCAAATGTGGTTCCCTTGTTCAAGAAGGGGAGTAGGGATAACCCTAGTAACTATAGGCCGGTGAGTCTCACTTCTGTTGTGGGCAAAATCTTAGAGAGAATTGTAAGGGATAGGATTTATGAACATCTGGATAGGAATAATGTGATCAAGGATAGTCAGCATGGTTTTGTGAAGGGCAGGTCGTGCCTCACAAACCTTATTGAATTCTTTGAGAAGGTGACTAAGGAGGTGGACGAGGGGAAAGCAGTAGATGTGGTGTATATGGATTTTAGTAAGGCGTTTGATAAGGTTCCCCATGGTAGACTACTGCAAAAAATACGGAGGTATGGCATTGAGGGTGAGTTGGAGGTTTGGATTAGGAGTTGGCTGGCTGGAAGAAGACAGAGGGTAGTAGTTGATGGCAAAGGTTCATCTTGGAGTGCCGTCACTAGCGGTGTTCCGCAAGGATCTGTTTTGGGACCATTGCTGTTTGTCATTTTTATAAATGACCTGGAGGAGGGGTTAGAAGGTTGGGTGAGCAAGTTTGCGGATGATACAAAAGTCGGAGGAGTTGTAGACAGTGAGGAAGGATGTGGCAGGTTACAGCGAGATATAGATAAGCTGCAGAACTGGGCAGAAAGGTGGCAAATGGAGTTCAATGTAGCTAAGTGTGAGGTGATTCACTTTGGTAAGAGTAATAAAAAGATGGGGTACTGGGCTAATGGTCGGATACTTGGTAGTGTGGATGAGCAGAGGGATCTTGGTGTCCATGTACACAAATCTTTGAAAGTTGCCACCCACGTAAATAGTGCGGTGAAGAAGGCATATGGCGTACTGGCTTTTATTGGTAGAGGAATTGAGTTCCGGAGTACTGAGGTCATGTTGCAGTTGTATAAGACTCTGGTGCGGCCACATCTGGAGTATTGTGTGCAGTTTTGGTCGCCATACTATAGGAAGGATGTGGAGGCACTGGAACGGGTGCAGAGGAGGTTTACCAGGATGTTGCCTGGTATGGTAGAAAGATCGTATGAGGAAAGGCTGAGGCACTTGGGGTTGTTTTCATTGGAGAAAAGAAGGTTTAGGGGTGACTTGATAGAGGTGTATAAGATGATTAGGGGTTTAGATAGGGTCGACAGTGAGAATCTTTTTCCACGTATGGAGTCAGCTATTACAAGGGGGCATAGCTTTAAATTAAGGGGGGGTAGGTATAGGACAGATGTTAGGGGTAGGTTCTTTACTCAGCGAGTCGTGAGTTCATGGAATGCCCTGCCAGTAGCAGTGGTGGACTCTCCCTCATTATGGGCATTTAAGCGGGCATTGGATAGGCATATGGAGGATAGTGGGCTAGTGTAGGTTAGGTGGGCTTGGATCGGCACAACATCGAGGGCCGAAGGGCCTGTACTGCACTGTATTCTTCTATGTTCTATGTCCTATAGAGGAATACAGACCATTTGGAGGCAGTGCGATTAGTTTAGAATGGCTTCATGGTCAGCGCAGACATGGTAGGCTGAAGCTGTTCTATGAGCTCGAATAGATTTGCCAACAGTTTCTGCTCAATTGTCATGATCAGTACAAAGAACTGTGGAAGTTAAGCAAAGCTTGGAATCAACCCAACTTGATTTTTCTCCTAATCTAAAAAAAATGCCACAGAACTGGCAGCTCTCCCAGGATGAATTAATCACCTTTGGGAGTTTCCACTAAATGAGCTTATTTACAGATCTTTAAGGACGTTCCAAAATTTTAGTTGGATCTTCAGGGCACAAAGGCACTAAGCAGTTTATTTGAATAGTTTTTGTATGCAACTTAAACAGAAAATCCTAAGGAACTCACTACAGTGCTTCAAACTAACTAGAATATTGTTTTCCATATTTTTATAATAAAACTGGTATACCAATGGGTAGTTTATTGAAACAGAGATTAAAATATTTACTCACTTTTTCAGGTGTTTTAATCAAACTTTACCAGGTTGCAATTTTTGAATCGCTGAAGGTTTTTAAATTTTGTTTTGTCTTCAAGTAAATTAGCAGATATATAAATTACATCGTATAAACAGCTTTGTACCATGAGAAATGAAAACTTATAAAACATTGCACTTCCTTTGTTGCTGGTTATTTGGAGTTATTTCTCACAATAAATTTATGTTAATGAATGTATAACAGACCTTTCAAAATCTGTGAATTTCTGCAATTCACTGCATGTCAGTTAAGCTCGCTGGTCTTAGTAGGCACTGGTATTATAAATGATGATACCACCTTTAGCAAGAAGATAATTGGTGGCCAGAGTTATGTTTTGGAGGTGACATTCCTGAATTTGCCAGCAGCTCTTCAGCCCCAATACTAGTCTTTCCCTGGACCTTTCACCCAGCTAACCCTCTCAACTTGCTCCTTCTCGCTGCTCCCTTCACAAACTCATTGGACTCTCCGAGTGAATCTGACAACAGCAGTGCTCGCATCCCCCTCCAAAATATGCATTTAATCAGAACAGATGGATGATTACATCAACATCATGGCCTGGCTGGACAGATGATTGAAGAATGATAAATTTTCCTTTCTAAGGAAACCTCTCCAGCTGTCTATACACTGCATCATTTTCCCTGCTCAAACCATCATGGAGTAACCCTTTCCTCTGCCTCACACCTATGCCTACCTCCTTCAGAGTTTGACAATTTCCTTCCCTTTGACTGTTTTACCTTGTCACAACCCTCACACCTCTCATTAATAAAAAAGCATCCAAGTATCACACCAAGTTCCGTTGAGTGTTTTTACTCTGCTTTCCTTACTTAACATTTGTACGATGTAATTTCTCATTACTGGTGACTTCAACTTTCATTTCATATCTTCTTGTTCTCTGTCCTCTGAGTGCTTTGCTCTCTTTTTCTGATTAAATATTTTCTTCTTGGCCACTCCCTTGATCTCACTATCTCATTTCCCTCGTTGTTCCCCTGAATCTCTCTTTCCTTCAATCCCTTAAGTCTCTGCCTTGCCTCTTCATTTGTTGGACAGCTGTTGTAGATCAGATTATTGCCAATCCCACAGAATTCAGTCCCTGTTCTGGCAGGGGTGGATTGAGTACCTTATTACCCTACCTGTGGTGATGATTGTGGTGCTGTGGGTGGGACCTGCTTTCGGCCAGAGAACTCAAGAAGATGCGGAGGAATCCTGTCTTGCTTTGAGTTTAGAAGATTTCACAAGTTAAATTGATGCATACTGCAGGACAAACTGAACTAAATGGGTTTTAAGTATGTATTTGGTCCATATGTTTTGTTGAGCTATGGTACTATTCACTGATGAGGTTGGTCTTTAAAAATAATGAATGTTAAATGTTGAGGTCAGTCTTCATATAATATTTGTAATGGTTATCATATTACTTGACATTACAGCATTTATTGTGCTGTATTAATTCTAATTGTTAAGCCTTTTACGCACTCATAAATATGGATATTTATTAAAAGGATCAGTAATTGGTTATGTACTTCAGATATACTGAGAAAATAGTCAGCAGATCATGTGTTCTCTGTGGTATCATAAATCTTCTTTATGGTTATTTCATTTTGTTTATGGTGTAGCATGATAGCTCTATTTGAATTGTGAGCTCACAGCTCATTAAACGCAACGAACAGAATGGATATAAATTTGTCTTTAAAAACTTATGCTAGAAATGAAGATCTCATTATTTATGGGAAACAAAAGGGGGAATGATGTAATTTATATTTTGCACAGGTTATTAGAATAAGGTGGCTCTAAAATACAACTCTAGAGCACACATTTGATGTGCCCATATCAGACACTGCTTTGGTGAAGATAATTGGCGTTGCAGGAAGGTGGTGGTGCAGAGGCCCAGGCTAATGCGTTGCAGACATCGGACCTCAGCCATTGGTGAAATTTAAATTCAGTGAACAAATCTGGAATTAAACGGTGAATATTCTTCTGTTGAAAGATTTAAACAGATTTCAAACTATTCTCTTAACTTTGCAGTCAGCCTGTCACCTCCTTGCTGTCTCCCAGTCTACACCCACTTCACAGTTACATCCTCTGTTGTTGTAATCTCCTTTACACCTCTCATCCTTTTGAATCCTCTCCTCCCTGTCCCCAAACTCCTTGCACTTGCCTTGTCCCTCTTGGCAAATCTCTCCCTTGCTCTACCAGCTTAGCCTACTGCAACCCAAACTTGGCAAAAGGCTTGGGTTTCTTCTTCCCTGACAAAAGGACCCCTGGCAACTTGCTCACGATTGTCATTTATTGTGCCAATCATTCATTCTCCTCCAATCACAGGCTGCTTCTGTCTTTTGTATCATTAGTGAGCTAATCTTCAGTCCTGCATCAGAGAACCCTGGAGCATAATCTGTTTGCTGATACTCATGTTCATGTCCCTTGAAGAGCAAACATTCTCTGTCCCCAGCCACTTTTAGCCTCTGCTGCAACTGGAATGCACCTCCCCTCTGAGGTGCAGACTGGCCTGAGATGAACATGCATACCTTGCTGGGATATGTAATGATTCTACCAAAGCTCTAGGGTTTACCCTACCACCATCTAAATACAAATTAGCTGAACTTGGTGTGGTGCCCAAATCTCAATGTGTGGATTAATTGTGCTTCATGATCCTTGAGCCTGTTTTGGGCCTTATTCATACTTGCCCATTATCTTTTATCAAGAGTGATAATTAAGGTAGAAATTATGACATCATTTGAAAGAAAAGTAGAGATGTTTAAAATTGAAGACTATTTGAGAGTTTGGAGAAACGACAGGAGGTAAAATAAGAGTGGATTGCTACAGCTGCAGAACTAGCCCCGGGACAAATATGGAGAAAATAGTGACCTTCTGGGTGGTAATATTTATGGTCCAAATGCCCCAAGGGTGAAGCTCCAGCAGTGGGTGCCATTCCATTTTCGCAGTAAGTGACTGGCAAGAATAGAATGGGTACAACACACAAGGCTGCCATTTGCCCCATTGTTCTGTGCCAGCTCTCCGCAAGAACACTTTACTTGCACTCCTATCCGTGGACCTGCACTTATTTTATTTTTAGACAATTGTGTAAATTCTTTTGAAAGCAACCATACGCTCCGATGATGCATTACAGATCCTAGCCATTTCTTGGATAAAAATGTTATTCCTCGTGTAACTGTTACTTCTTTTGGCTGTGCCCTCTGGTTTTGAGTCTTCTGCCAAAGGGAATAGTTTCTCCCCAACAACTGTCCAGGCCCCTTATGAACATCACTGTCAAATCTTCCATTTTATAATCTTCTCCTCTCCAAGAAGATCTGCCCTAATCCTTCTAGTTGATCTGCATAACTGAAATCCCTTCTGAATTGTTGATCTGTGGTTGATCTGGACAGGAAAACAGTGAGAGGGCTAAAACCAGTGGGAGGTCCTGTGCTGTCAAGTCGTCACGCCCATGGAGGTACTGAAGTTAACAGACCTGAGAGGCTATTCAATAGCTGACGGCAAAAATGGTTAATCACAAGAGGGTTAGTGAACCCAGGGTACCACAGACATATCTCTGTGATCATTGTTGGGCACGTGGGGTTCTCAACAAACATGGTTAGGGGGAAGAAATAGGAAGTCACCCCTACATGTCTATCGCCTCTCATGGAAGTCAGGGTTCAGCTGAGGCATGAACACTTCAAGACACTGGGGTCACCTGGCCACTTATGAGGAAGAGGAGGGATTTTCAGTGGATGCTGCTTCACATCTTCCCCCACCTTGTCCATTTGCACAGATAATCTCATATTGGTGGGTCTGTGCTCACAATTAAATTTTGGGGCACAAGTACATGGTTCAAAATTGCATTGATGAAATATCTGATTGGCTGACCGATGTTGCTAGAGGTCAGACCAATATTAAGCACCGCATTGATTTTGTGGCTTTGGAGTTAGCAGGAACATCACATTTAGTGTACATGTCCATGTGTGGATAATAATTACTGCATCCAGACCTTGACAGCTGCACTGTCTCTGATGGGTGATCTTGACTTCCTTCACTAAAGTACATGACTGTCATGTAGAGCAAGATCTATCAGACCATTCAGTGGGTGCCGGAGATGAGTGCAGGCCTGCTTACTAATGACTTGTCCATAAGCTTGATAGAGCATTGGCAACGGAAAAGAGACAAGTCACCTGGATTCTCAACCAGATCCTAATCCTTCTCCTTTCCAGACTGAGATACAACTGTGTCACACAAAAGAGGAGGAATGGCAGCCTCCTGCTTCTGGGTGCTCCTTTTGAATGTTTCTGATTTGGATAGTGGGTCCTCAATCTCTTGCCAAGTGTCATCATGACCTCAGAAAACTGTTATGATAGTGGAGAACCCTGTATCTGTGGAATGTAATGGAACAGTTTTTGTTGGTGCAGTTCACTTACTGCTCTGTGGTATCCTTGACCAGCATGTGTGTAGTCAATGACACTTTGCACCATGGAAACTCCAGTAATGACCCTGAAGCTGATGAATTTTCTGCCTGACTTTCTGGATCATTCTGGCAACTTGCACAGTCTTTGGCATTTTTGACATGACACGTGATTGTCGTTTACATAAACAATTTGGATGCGATTTTGGGAGGCATGGTTACTAAGTTTGCACGTGACACCAAAATTAGGGCTGTAGTTGACGATGAAGAAGGTTAACCAGGATTACAAAGAGATCTGATCAATTGGATCAATTGGCTGAGGATGGAGATTAATTTGGATAAATGTGAGGTATTACATTTTGGTAAAACAAACTTAAATAATTAATGGTAGGGCCCCGGATAGTGTTGTAGAACAGAGAGACCTAGGGGTGCAGGTACATAATTCTTTAAAATTTGCATCACAATGCAGGCGTTGGGATGTCATGTTGAAGTTGTTCAGGACATGAAGGTGAGGCCTCTCCTGGAGTATTGTGTGCAGTTCTGGTCACCCTGCTATAGGAAGGACATTATTAAATTGGAGAGACTTCAAAAAGATTTACCAGGATGTAGCTGGGAATGAAGGGATGATTATAAAAATAGGCTGGGTAGGCTGAGACTTTTTTAACTGGAGCATAGGAGGTTGAAGAGTGACCTTATAGAGGTCTATAAAATCATAAAGGCATAGATAATGTGAATAGCAAGGGTCTTTTTCTGAGGACGGGGAATTCAAAACAAGGGGCTTACTTTTAATTTGAGAGGAGAAAGTTTTAAATAGGACATGGATGAGGTTTGTGTGTGGAATGAGCTGCCAGAGGAAGTGATGGATGCAGGTACAATTACAACATTTAAAAGAGATTTGGCTAAGTACGTGAGTAGAAACGGTTTCAAGGAATATGAACCAGACATAGACAAGTGGGACGAGTATAGTTTGGGAACATGGTTGATGTGGACTAGTTGGACCAAAGGGTCTGTTTCCATGCTGTATAACTCTATGACTCTATCAATTCCTTCCTTGATGCAACGATGAAGACACCCAAGATTGCCTCGCTTGTTTTTTGGGTACTTCAAAAACTACAGGCTATGACAGCATTCTGGAAATAGTGCTGAAGACTTGCACTCCAGAACCTGCCGCTCCCCTAGCCAAGCTGTTCCAGTACAATTAAAACACTGAACCTCCCTGATAATTTGGAAAATTACCCTCATAAAAAGCAGGACAAATCCAACCTGGCCAATTACCACCTCCTCAGTCTACTGTAAAGTGATGGAAGGTGTCATCAACAGTGCTATCAAGCAGCACCTGATGAGCAATAACCTGCTCACTGGCACCCAGTTTGGGTTCTTCCAGCACCTCCCAGCCCCTGACCTCATTACAGTGTTGGTTCAAACATGGACTAAAGCGCTGAATTCGGGAGATGAGGTGAGAGTGACAGCCCTGGACATCAACTCTGCGTTTGACCAAGTATGGCATCAAGCAGCCCTAGCAAAATTGGAATCAATAGGTATCAAGGAACAAACTCCTCAGTAGTTGGATTCGTACCAGCACATAGGAAGATGGTCTTTGTTGTTGGAAGTCAGTCACCTCAGCTCTAGGACATCTCTGCCATCTTAAGGTGCTTCATCAATGATCTTCACTCCATTATAAGGTTAGAACTAGGATGTTTGCTGATGATTGCACAATGTTCAACATCATTCATGACTCTTCAGATACTGAAGCAGTCAATGTTCAAATACGCAAGATCTGGACAAATTTGAGGCTTCAGCTGACAAGTAGCACATAATATTCATGCCCCACAAATACCAGGCTATGACCATCACAAATACAAGACAATCTAATTACCGCCCCTTGACATTTAATGATGTTACCATCTCCAAATCCCCCATTATCAACATCCTGGGGAGTTACCATTGACCAGAAACTCAATTGGAATCACTATATAGATAAAGTGGTTACAGGAGCAGGTCAGAGGCTTGGAATACTGCAGCAAGTAACTCACCTCCTGACTCCCCAAAGCCTGTCCATAGTCTGTAAGACACAAGTCAGGTAATGCTCCCCCCCTTGCTGGATAGATGCAACTCCAACAACACTGAAAAAGCCTGGCATTATTCAGGATAAAGCAGCCCACTTTTTGGCATCACGTTCACAAGCATCCATTCTTTTCACCACCGATGCTCAGTAGCAGCTGTGTACTATTCACAGGATGCTCTTCAGAAATTCACCAAAGATCCTATGACAGCACCTTCCAAATTCATGACCACTTCCATTTAGAAGGACAAGGGCAGCAGGTACATGGGGCCACCACTATCAAGTTCCCCTCCAAGCCACTCACCATTCTGATTTTGAAATACATAGCAGTTCATTCACTGTCGCTGAGTCAGAATGCTGGAATTCCCTCCCTATATGCATTGTGGGTCAGCCCATAGCAGGTCGACTGCAGCAGTTCAAGAAGGCAGCTCACACCCACTTTCTCAAGGGCAACGAGGGCGGTCAATAAATGCTGGCCAGCGAATGATGTCCATGTCCCACGAATGAATTTTAAGAACTGCACACTTCGAGGTAGTTGAGTGGGACACTCTGTCAGATCGGTTGACCTGCACAGATGTGATTTTTGGTATCCCCCTATGTTCCCTTCTGTGATGCACTCAGATGAGGCTGGGCCTCTTGTCCATTGTGAAAATGGTTGGCCTGGACCTTCATACTACCGCATTACCCTCCTGTGGGGATCAATGGATATGGTTAATGGAAAGTGAGCCCTCTCTGATTTTTAGGCCACTCGCTTTGAGCAGCATCCTCCACAGCATCATACTGAGTCTATTAGGGAACACTTCTGCCCGGCTTCCTTGTCACCTTGTTTCACCAGGTGGAGCTTTGAAGCCCCGTGGTGTATGGTTGCCTTTGGTAAAATGAAAAATACAAAGAAACTGGAACAGAACAGCACAGGAACAGACCCTTCAGCTCACCAAGACCATGCCAACACATGGTGCTTTCTAAACTGCAAATCTTTTGCTTCTACACAGTCAGTATCCCTCTATTCACTGCCTATTCATGTTTCTGTCAAGATGCATCTTAAATGTTACTATTGTATCTGCCTCCACCAGCTCCTGTCAATGCATTCCAGACACTTGTCACCTTCTGCATAAAAGTTTTGACTCTCACATTTTCTTTAAATTTTCCCTCTTTTACCTTAAACTTACATTACACTTGGACCCCTTGAAAAAAAGATTCTGACTATCTAGTCTATCCATCCCTTTCATAATTTTATAAATTTCTACCATGTCGTCCCTCATCCTTCGATGTTCAAGTTAAACCAAATCAAGTTTGTCCAGTGTCTCCTCTCATCTAAAACCCTCCAAATCCAGCAACATCCTGGTAAATTGTTGCTGAACCCTCTCCAAAGTCTCCAGATGCTTCTGGTAGGCTGCAACCAGAACTGTACACAATATTCCAAATGTGGTATCACTAAAGTTCTATGTAGCCGTAATATGACTTGCCAATTTTTATACTCTATATCTCGATTGATGAAGGCAAACATGATAGAGAGAAAGGAAAGGAAGGTGGTGTAGCATTGCTGATTAAGAAAAGGGTTCACACAGTAGTAAGGGAGGACACTAGCCTGGATGATGTGAAATCTGTGTGGGTGGAGCTGCGGAACACCGAATGCGAAAAGACATTTAGTTGGAGTGGTGTACAGACCACCAAACAGTTGTTGTGCGATTGGGGTTTATATCAAACAGGAAGTTAGAAATCCATGCAGTAAAGCTACAGCAGTTATTATGGGTTACTTCAATCTACAAATTGATTAGAGTAACCAAACTGGTAGCATTGTGATGGAGGAGAATTTCCTTGAATGTATGAGGAATGGTTTCCTTGATCAAAATGTTGAGGAAACATCCTGGACTGCAAAGGAACAGAGAGATCTTGAGGGGCTTGTCCACAGACTCCTCAAGGTGATAGGACAGGTTAATACGGTAGTTAAGAAAGCATATGGGATGTTTGCATTTATCAGTCGTGTAGATTGTAAGAGTGTAGAGACATGTTGGAGCATTAGTTAGGTTACTGCTGCAGCACTGTGTGCAGCTCTGGTCTCTGCACTGTCGGAAGGATGTGATTGCACTGGAGAGGTTACAGAGGAGATTCACTTTGCTGTGAAGAGAGGGTTGGATTAACCTAAGTTGTTTTCTTTGGAGCAGAGAAGTCTTGGGGGACACGATAGAGGATTGTGAGGGGCATGCACAGGATGAATAGAAAACAGCTGTTCCCCTTAGTTGAAGGGTCAAGAACAAGGAGGCACACCTTTAAGGTTCAAGGCAGGAGATTTAGAGGGAAGTTGAGAAAAGAAAATTTCATCCAGAGGGAGATAGGATCTGGAATGCGCTGTTTGGGAGGGTAGTTGAGGTGGGTGCCTTCACAACCTTTAAAAAATACTTAGATGAGCAATTGAAATGTCATAACATTCAAGGCAATGGGGCAAGTGTTGGAAAATAGGACTAGTATAGATTTAACATTGTTTTGGTGTTACAGACCTGATGGGCTGCAGGGCCTCTTCTGTACTGTATGATTGTATGAAATTGTTGAAGACTTTCAAGGAAGCTGCAATAAAGTTCTTAGGACTAAAGGAATGGAATGATACAGGGACAAAGCAAGAATGGGGTACGAAGTTGGATGATCAGCCATGATCATTATTGAATGTCAGAGCAGGCTTAAAAAACTGAATAGCCTACCCTGCTCCTATTTTCTATGATTTGATGATCTCCTCCTGCAACTCCAAGTTCTTTTCTATCACTAAGCAGATGTCCCAAATCCTGGCACACCTGCCTGCACTCTTGCTCTTCACTGTGAATCCCCCTCACTATACCGTCACCCACCACCATCACAACATTATTTGTCGCATCCCACTTGGAATGGCTTGCTGCATCATGGTGCCATGGTTAATTTGCATATCCAGGAGAAAGTGAGAACTACAGATGCTGGAGATCTGAGTCGAGAGTGTGGTGCTGGAAAAGCACAGCTAGTCAGGCAGCATCCGTGGAGCAGGAGAATCGATAATTTGGGCAGAAGCTCTTCATCAGGAAATGTCCACATCCACCCTAGTGCTTCTGCTGTCATCTGAAGAGGCTGTGGGAACCAAAAACCTTTTGAACAGTTGCACAGGCTGACATTCCTGCTCGGCTGCTCTTTGGGTTTCTTTACCTGCCTCACTGACTACTGGCTGAATCTAGGGACCCTATGCTAAGTAATATGATTGCTTCCTTGTAGAAAGAGTTCAGGCAATTCCAACATCTCCCACCTCCACCAAACTCCCTGTGTGTTCAGTACAGCCTGCAGCTCATGAACTCTGAGTTGAAGCTGATTGAATATCAAATACTTACTGCAGACGTGTTTGTCCTGGATCACCATGGTATCCAGGAGTTTCAATTCTGCAGTATTGCCACATCATCAGAATCTCAATGAGATTTAATTGTATAATTATGCTATTCATTTATGCATATTGTCTTTTATATATCTTACGGACAACCATCAACTTATGTGCTGTGTAAAAAATTAGGAATAGAAAAGACCTTATCAGAGACTCACTAAACAGCTAGATCCTTTTTGTGTAGATAAACAGGAACCATTTCCAATCAGCTCTGATGAATCCAGTTTTGTCTCTGACTGACTGCCTGCCTGCCTTAGGGTCCTCACCTCACCTATTGTTCATGTTGAAACTAGAACACTGGAAATGCCTGATTAAACAATTAAATACTGTTCTTCCAGCTTCAATGTCGTGAACATCAATGGAATGCTGCAACATTGACATAACAAGGCTCAGGTCGTTGGCCAAATGGAGACCATCCAACCCAGACCCACCCATCCCTGTGATTCACAGGCAATTTAGCATACTGATCCACCTAACCAGCACACCTTTGGACTGTGGGAGGAAACAGGAGCACAATGAGTAAACCCCAGAGATATGGGGAGAATGTGCAAACACCCCACACAGATAGTTGTCCAAGGCTGGAATCAAACCTGGCTCCTTGGTGCTGTGAGGCAGCAGGGTTAACCATTTGAGTCACTGAGCTACCTGGGATAAATTAAACTGGTGAATCATCGCCCTAATTGTCTATTGTCAGTAAAGTAATGGAAGGGATCATCAACAGAATAGAATAGAATATCCTTTAGAATAGAATACTCTTTACTGTTGTGTGTAGTCCAGTACAGGAGTACAGTGAAAAGTTTTACAATATCACTTTTTATGGCGTCATCTTAGGTAGGTATCTTGGAATAAACCTCAGATAAAAGAGAGGAATAAAAGAAGTAGTTGCATTACTTTACAGTGTTTAAAGAATAAATTAGAAATAAGACATAGTTAAAGGATTGACACTACACTCAAAGAAATTCCAAATAAACATCACGTTGAGCATCTCAGCGCAGGGGCTTCCAACATTATCTGACCGCCCGCGCCAGACCTCAGTCCAACCTCAGATTCTCAGACGCTCCAAAGTAAGTTCCAGGACTGCTTCCCCTGTGCCAGCCTCCACCCGGGACTGCTTCCCCTGTGCCAGCCTCCACCCGGGACTGCTTCCCCTGTGCCAGCCTCCACTCGGGACTGCTTCTCATGTCGGCTGCAGCTCCGGGACTGCTTCCCATGTCGGCTGCTGCTCTAGGATTCCCCCCGAGGCTCGCCAGCTTCTCCTTTCCCCTAAAGCAGAAAGGCAAAGTAAATAAGAGAGAAATTAAAGAAAAAGAACAGGCAAAGTAGCTCTGGCTGGAGCATCTTGCCGGAAACTGTGCTACAAATGGCATTACACAGTAATAACTTGCTCACTTTAGGTTCAACCAGGGTCACGTGGCTCCCGATCTCATTCTAGCCTTAGTCAAAAGGAATTCACGAGTTGAGGTGTGTGTGACTGACCTTGACATCAAGGCAACATTTGCCTGAGTGTAATATCAAGGAGACCTCGTAAAACTGAAGTCACTAGGAATCAAGAGGAAAACGCTGTGTTGATTCTCCATTGGAAAACAGTCCATCCTAGGGTCTCACTGCAGGAACTCCTCAGGGTCTCACTGCAGGAGCTCTTCAGGGTATCACTGCAGGAACTCCTCAGGGTAATGTCCTCAGGCCAGGCATCTTCAGCTGTTTTGTGAATGGCCAGTCTTCTATCATAAGGTTGGAAGTGGGAATGTTTCTATTGATCACTTATATTTCTGTACAATTTATGACTAATGAGATGCTGAAGCAGCCCATCTCGAGTACAGCCAGATTTAAATAGCATCCGGCTCGGGATGATAAATAACAAGTAATATCTGAGCCAAGCAATAACTATATTTTCCCTCACTATTTGAAGGCATTACCATTGCTGAATATGTTCAAGAGGGAACAACAGGAATGTTCTTGGCAATGATTGGAGAGATCAGGATGACTTACTGCTGTATCTCATGTTTGAAGTTAGATGTCACAGTCACCTCTCGGGGTTTTCACTGTTTGAGCTACTGTAGTGGGGAGAACGTTGTTAAATACTTGCTTCAAATAAGCAATAGGAAGAACAAGTCCAGCCCTCTAAAGTAATATTGAAGTTGTAGTTATAATAAGCTGATTGTGTTGTATTGAAGTGTGTGTGGTTTCCTAATGTAGTGAGAAATATCAATAAGAATGAAGCAATTCAAAGACTTGCTTCCCAACTCTGCAAACATCTGTACAGGAAATACACCTGTGTCATGTCCTTGATCAAAGATTTGGAATGGGAATCAGTACATAAAGGAGGGAGGAAATAGACTCTCCCTGTTCTGTAAAATATAGAATGGACTGATGGAGACTGACAGTCCTGCTCCTTGGATGCTGCCTGACCTGCTGTACTTTTCTAGCACCACTCTAATCTTGATTTTGATCTCCAGCATCTGCAGTCCTCACTTTCGCCCTGAACAGCAAGTACCTGCTGCCCTCTGGCAATGATAAAACACAAGGTAGCTATCCACACAACCACCCATTCATTTTAAAAACATGAAGAATCTTTCACCCCAAGGACAATTTCACTTTGGAGTAAGCTGCCAAATGAAAATCAAGCCACAACATTTGAAATCTTGAATACTGACCTTTAGATTATTTCCATTGAAACATTTTCAGTGTCAGGATTGCCATCTCAGCAGTTTAATCTTGATTTATCTCGCACTACGCATTTAAACATTGATGCAATACGGATGTAAATCTCTGACACCAACACAACTGAAGCTGAAGTGAGGGATTATTTCAAGACGGCCCTGCTGGGGGGAGTTGGGAGGATATCAAGAATATGACTGCACCTTGCTCCCAACCTTCACATCTAAAAGCAAGCTATTTTCATGATGGTAGCATTTATGAAGTAAGGTAGTTCGTTTATCTGATATAGCATAAGATCAGGTGATCTGGGACAAATAAACCCAAGTAGGTAAAGCACATGAAGTTCCTTAACCCTTTGACACTGGAATGGCATAATAGAGAGAGGATCTCGAAATGATGACGAAACTGCGAGGAAGGCATCAATATCTTTCTGGAAGTCTAGCTGCTTAGTTATTGATTGAAATACTTGAAGTGTGTACACCCAAATTTAAATGCTGCTGCTTAAAGGTTCTTACTACCATCTTGGAGTTGTACAGTTTTGAAATAAATCATCTTATGATGCCACCCAGAAAATAGCAGGCAGTGCAATGATGGGTAAGAATGAAACATTTTTTAGATAATATCACAGGTTTTAATTTTTATGCACTAATTTCTTTCTGATTATTCTTCAGTCTTATGTGGGCCATAGGCAGCTGGTAAGTACCTGGCATTCAATTTTTAAAGCTCTAGAAACATTTGTATTTACTTTTACCCCTCATTGGTTTCTACTATAATTGTGCATGTCAATGTTGGCAATTTTGCCATTTTCTCTGTAAATTACATAATATTAAGAGTATTAGCCAGTAAGTGAATCATTAATGAGCATTAGTGTAGTGCAGCTTCACTTGAGTGCAGATTCCACCGGAGTGCAAGGTAATTTGGTAAATGCAAGAATTTAATGAGCAAGGGGTGAGATGCATTGCTTGATATATAGAAATAAATTTAAACAAATAGGGTTATGACTCTGGACTAAGTTATGATAAAGTCCTAAAGCATTTAAGTATTATTGCTTACATTAGAAATATTAATAGTTAATTCAGTGGTACTTAAATACTTGCATATTATTTAATAGGTTAGGCATTGTGCAAGGGCAAGTGATATATTGCAACTGCACCATATGTGATCTGCAACAACATCTGCAGTCAGCGTCTGCAGCTCAAGGAACGTTAGCTCAGGATTATCAATTGGAATCCTTATGTTCTAGATAAACATGAGGGAGAATTGAAACCCTGTGCCCCTCCCTTATTGTCCAAAGTCAGTGTGTTTTTTAAAAGAAACTTGCTTGTTACCTGAGTAACTGAGTAGTTGAATAACTATCAGCATACTTTCTTGAGTTTAACTGAAAAGAATTATTTACTCAAGTGTTTACATTGAAAATTGCTTTATCACTCATTCACCATACACACCTTAAGGAGAATATAGTTAAGTGGATAATGTACATTTACAAGCAAAGGGATAGTTTGTATATCATGTGATTAGATCATTTCCGTGCTGGTCTTTTGAAGAAGGGGCTCTTGACCACTCCTGAATAATAGCTAAGGAATTCAATCACTGAAGTTATATTCCAAAGTCATTGTAGGATATTGAATGTGATTATTGTGGAAGTAATAGGATTCAATTCATGGGGTATTGACACTAGTACTGGGGAAAATGGGAGAAGTTCCATTGCTATGGGCTCATTTAAACCCTGCTAAGACCAGTGACATGATAAATTGAATAGTTAGGCTGCAGATAGGACTTTAAAATAGATAGTAAGGTTTGGGTGAAAGAAAATTTGGGAGGTTAATGAGAAAGGGAAAGGTAGCAGTACAAGATAGGGACATGCGAAATGACAACAAGAATTGACAGGAAGGGAACTCATCAGAATGTATCAGCAAATAAAACCAGAGACCATTTTTCTCCTTTTAATATGTGCATTTGAATTGGGAAAATGTATTTACAAGGGGAGGGATCCCTTTTAAATTAAGCTTGTTGCGACCAGAGAGGAGTTACATTAAGAAGGAGAGCACATTCACCCTTCCTCACCATGGGAGCATAACGATTTGGGAAAATTCCATCTGGAATCAGAATGAATGGGAGAGCCTTGCCACAGGAGTGATTTTAACATCACCACTATACCACAGATTTGCACCAAAACATTAATTTAAAGGAAAAGAAAGAAACAGTGGTCCTCACGCTGAAACTTATGGAAGACCACTACCTGTAACCTGAAAAGTAACCATTTATTAGCACTCTCTACGTTTTGTCCTTAAGTCCATTTCTTATCCATTTGAACATTGATTCTTCTACTCAAAGAGCCTCAATTTGTTAACTATCCTTTTAAATGGTACTTTGTTAAATGCTTCATTATGTCCCATTGTGTTCTCTTCTTCAATCGTCTCTGTTACTACATAAAAAGATTCACATTGATTAGTCAAGCACGGCCTGCCTTTTACCAAACAGTGTTGGCTTCTCTTAACTAACAGAAAGCTTTCCAAGTGCTTGTTGAGTCCTTCCCTGATTACTATTTCTAAAATCTTATCCACCACAGATATTGAGCCACCTGGCCTGTAGTTTCTAGGGCAATCGTGACATCCTTCCTTAAAAATGGTTTGACGTTTGCCACTATATAATTCTCTGGCACCTCCCCATATTTATGGAAGATTGAAAGATTATGGTAATCCTTTATGCTATCACCATCTCCATGTTCTTCAGCAAATTGGAATGCAAGCCAATAAGTCCCAATGACTTGTATGCTCTTCAGCAAAGGCAACCTTTTCATCAATGCCTCCTGCTCAAGACCATAAGATGTAAGAGCAGAGGTAAACCATTCAGCCAATTCTGCTCCTTTCTCTGATTTCTAGGCCTAGTTTCAGAATTCCCTTGGCCATCCTCTGAAACCAATTCCTTAATTTCTGCTGATAGATGACACTAGGATGACACACAGCATAACTTCATAATAGTTATTCATTGGCTGAAGGGACATTGGTTGGGCCACTTTTGGAATATCGTGTGCAATTCTAGTTTTCCTCCTTTAGGAGGGATGTTGTGAAACTTGAAAGGGTTCAGAAAAGATTTACAAGGATGTTGCCAGGGTTGGAGGGTTTGAGCTATAGGGAGAGGCTTAATAGGCTTGGACTATTTTCCCTGGAGCGTCAGAGGCAGAGAGAGGTGACCTTGTAGAGTTTTATAAAATCATGAGGGGCATGGATACGGTAAATAGACAAGGTCTTTTCCCTGGTTTGGGGGAGTCCAGAACTAGAGGGCATACGTTTAGGGTGAGAGGGGAAAGATTTAAAAGGGACCTAAGGGGAAATTTTTTCATGCAAAAGGTTGTGCATGTATACAATGAGCTGCCGGAGGAAGTGGTGGAAGCTGGTACAATTGCAACATTTAAAAGTTATCTGGATGGGTACATGAATAGGAAGGATTTAGAGGAATATGCGCCAAGTACTGGCAAATGGGACTAGATTAGGTTAGGATATCTGGTCAGCATGGATGAGTTGGATCGAAGGGTCTGTTTCCGTGCTGTACATCTCTATGACTCTTTGATTCTATGACCCCACAGTTCTGGGACTTTTGCCCCTCTTTTTAACAGAATCTGGCCATTGCCTTTGATCAACATCCTCCATACCATCACACAGAGTCTACTGGGGCTTTGTGAAGGAGCAACACTTCTGCCCTGCACTTTCTTTCACCAGGTGACACTCTGAAGCTCCGGGGTTTCTGGGTGTCATTGATAAATTGAGAAATACAAAGAACAAGGAACAGTACAGCACAGGACCAGGCCGTTTGCTCACCAAGTCCATGCCAACACATAATGCCTTTCTAAACTAAAAATCCATTGCTCTATAGAGTTCATATCCCCCTATTCCTGCCTATTCATGTGTCTGTCATGATGCCTCTTAAACATTGCTATTGTATCTGCCTCCACCACCTCCCCTGGCAGTGCAATCCAGACACTTTACACCCTCTATGTAAAACAGTTGCCACTCATATCTCCTCTAAACCTACCCCCTTTTACCTTAAACCTATGTCCCATAGTGATTGACATTTCTACTCTGGGAAAAAGATCTGATTATCCATTCTATCCATCCCTCTCATAATTTTATAAAGGTCTGTAAGGTCTCTCCTCATCCTTTGACGTTCAAGTGAAAATAAACTAAGTTTGTCCAATCTCTCCTTATAGCTAATACCCTCCGAACTAGGCAACATCCTGGTAAAATCTTTCTGTACCCTCTCCAAAGCCTGCACATCCGTCTGGTAGTGTGGTGACCAGAACTGTATATAATACTCCAAATGTTGACTTGCCAATTTTTATACTCGATTTGCAGACTGACAAATGCAAGCCTTGTCGACTACCTTATCCATTTATGTTGCCACTTCCAGGGAACTGTGGATCTGTACACCTAGATCCCTCTGTATGATAATGCTTTGTAGAGCTCTGCCAATTACTGTATAAATTCTTATCTTCTCCATCTTTCTATTTTTGCAGATGCTAACAAGTGACACTGGAAGTAACCCAGAGATTAATACCTTTGAGATACTACTTTTTATCTTCATACCTACCTCATGAAAATCTGACCATAGAACTTCAATATCTACCCATTTTGTGTGATTGGTATCATGACTTCTCGCTCGCACACTTCCTCCTGCAGAGTGTTTTGTGCTTTCTCCTTGATGTCCTTTACCTTAGCATAAGGCAGGCAACCAGATTCATTATGCTGGTTGCAGATATGCCTGTCTGACTCCCCAGTTGCAGTCTCTTATAATAATTGATTATAATAATAATTATTATAAATGCAAAATAGATATTTTGCATTTCTCTCCTGTGCAATCCTTTGCCTATTATGTTACAACTTAGATTGCATTTCTCTAAGTGTCATTTTGACTCCCAGCTGTCTTCAATATCCAGTAACTATTTCAGAGTGGCACCCACCGGAAGATTACTATTTTCTTGCCTTTCCTTCCTTTTCTTGAAACCATCCATTTTTGTATTGTGAACTCTTACTGTCAATCAAGTGAACACCTCCTGATAGGTCTGGTTTATAAATCACTCAACTGCCCTGATGTTCAGCAGTGACTCCATCTGCTCCTCAAGTTTGGAAATTCTGTGCTCAAACTGAAGCAACGAGAGGCATTTCCTTCACACGTGGTCTCCTGATAAATGTGAAATGTCCTGAAATTCTCAAATGGTGCAGGCATTGCAAGGAACAGGTCTCAGCTGCCTAACAATGACCAAAACAAAAATCCGATACTTCTTAAAAATCTAGAAAAGATCTTGTTAAACCTCTTCAATGCATATGCTGTTAGTAATTAACCTACTGTTATGCTTACCTCAATTGAAAGTTTTAATTTCCCAGTTCCTAATTTGAATGAATAACCTAGTTCAGAAAAAGAAACAGAGAAAAATATTCACCAACCAATCACTTCCCTGCTTTCCTGCCACACAACCCAATGATTTTGTTTCGAACTATAGTTGGATGGCACTAAATCTGTTCGTGCGCGCAGCTTTTTTTTCATCCTCCCAATATCCTCGCTGTGCTCTTAGTCTGCTCTCTTGTTACTCTTATATCATCCTGCATGTCTCATTGTGCTCTTCATCTCAGTGCTGCTGCTGCTGCTGCCTTTACTTATCTACATGTAGTCTCACTGTAATTTCAGCAATTGTGCAAAAATTTGATTACCTTCGCTAAGGACAGATCTACTTGCATTGGACGTAATACAGAGAATGTTTTCTAGGTTGACCTTTGCTGAAAGGGTTTTTTTTTGAGAAAACATTCGACAGTTTGATCAATATTCATTGAAGTTTAGAAGAATGAGAGGTAGTCTTATTGAAACATAAAAGTTTATGAGGGGAATTTACAGGCTAGATGCTAAGACTAAATTTCCTCTTAGGATATCTATGGTGCATAATTGCAGAAAAAGGGGTATACGTTTAAAACTGAAATGAGGAGAAAGATCTTCCATCTGAAGATAAGGAATCTTTGCAACTCTCTAGCTCAGAGATGTACAGACTGTCTTTGAATATATGCAAGGTGAAGACAGGCAGATCTTTGAACTGTAAGATGTCAGGGCTTTTCGGGAACAGGATGGGAAATGAGGTTAAAATTAGATCAGCCATAACGGCTGTGACAGTGCAGACTCGAGTGACTGAATGGCCTACCTGTGCTTCTGTTTCTTGTTGTTTTGAATCAGTTACATTCTTCTTAATTGCCTCTCCTTTCAACCTTTTAGATTTAGTAGTGTCTTTACCTTATTTATTTCACTTCACATTTTCATGTCAAGTCATTTTTGATCAGCATTTAGTCTATACTTAATAGCCTTCTATGCCCTGGCTTGTGTTCAGTAAGCTTACTCTGAAGTAAATTTTTCAAGGTCATCATTTATCCTGAATTAACATTTTCTTGAATGCAAACTTCCAAGTGGATTTGTATAAATTGCTAATGCCTTCCTTTGAAGTTGACCTTACCATAATATACTTCAGCTTTGATTTGTCCCAGATCATGCCAAATATATGATGTAATTATTTGAGTTTTGATACGATGTGCAATAAAACTCCCAACATTACACTCTTCCAACATGTGGTTTCAGATTGAAATCAGCATGTACCATTCTAATGTTTCCGATGTAGACATCTAAGTAAGGCTGCCAATTTAGAGAAAATCTGAGCAAAGTTTTGAGGGCTTTTGGTGCGTTCTGCTTGTAGTCCCCAAAATAGATTAAGATGCTCCAGATTATTTGGAACTTTGTTCCTATCAGCCTGAAATAGATTCCACTCCCAGGTTCTAGAAGTGAAAGCTGCTGAAAATGTGTTGCTGGAAAAGCGCAGCAGGTCAGGCAGCATCCAAGGAACAGGAGAATCGACGTTTCGGGCATAAGCCCTTCGTCAGGATTCCTGAAGAAGGGCTTATGCCCGAAACGTCGATTCTCCTGTTCCTTGGATGCTGCCTGCCCTGCTGCGCTTTTCCAGCAACACATTTTCAGCTCTGATCTCCAGCATCTGCAGTCCTCACTTTCTCCTCTAGAAGTAAAAGGACAAATACCCTAGTGTAACTTTGCAATTATTCTCATTTTCTTCCCTTCCAATAATTTAGAGAGGTTATATTTAAGTTAGAAACTCTCAAACTCTATAATTGTTTCAACTCTTGATTCAAAACAACATTGTTATCTTTTATGCTGCATGTGTGCGTATATTATGAATAAATTAATTTAATCAGTTTGCATTTATTAATATATTTGTATCGTTGAAGCTTTGATTTTGTCTTTGCTAATGAACAATATTAATGACAGCATGCTTATGTGCATTTGCGTTATTTTCTAATTTAAAAGTTTAATTACTATTACATCATTCTGCACCAGTCAGAAGAATAGATAAACAGGGGCATCTTGTACTCAACATACATTGATAGTGCTATCCTGTGAACTGGACAATGAAGGATGAGCCTTGCCATTTTTTTTTTACAGAATTCAAATTTGTTACAGACGTGTTGTTCTTAAACTAATTTCTGGAATGGTCAATGCTTAAAAGCATAACAAGTCACAGTGAATAGTGTCACAAAATGATAGGGGTGTGTGTTTGTATGTGTGAATTCCCTTACAGAAAAGTGTGATTTACATTGTCCAAGTAAGCCACCAAATAAAAAGGGAAAAGAATAAATGATGGTTGTCTGAGGGCGTATCTTCTTTGTGGCAAGATACACAATGGTGAGCACTGGAAATGCATTGTGCATTCATTTGACTGGGAAGATACAGTATGTGATTTTGAGAAAATTTCATAATAAGAGAATTGACAAGACAATTGATACATGCCTAAAATTGGAAGCAAAGTAGAATTTGTATGAATTGTTATACTGAAGCAATTTGAATTGTAACATGTTTCATTAATTAGCAATGTGTTTGGAACTGAAGTACAAAGAAGAAACCTGAGAAAAGTACATGTGGAATCACGATGAATTATATTTCTCAGAAAGGTTTGAGAATGGTCTCAACATTGTATTTTTCACCTTTTTTTAAAATGGAAGTATATGCCTTCTTATGACTAAGGTGCCTGTTTCATTTTCCCAGTTTTTCTATCTGCACCTGTTGCAATAATGCAGTTTCCCACATGAGCACATTTAATGTATGTCTTCATTTCACCTCAAATGTACCTTTCCCAGATTACTCTCCCCAGTGATTGTTATGATCCTTGACCATGTAGGTTTATTTTCTCCTTCCCAACATTTCCTCTCTCTCCCAAAGCCATGATGGGGTTTTACTTGTTTTCAGTTTCAACCCCATCAAGCTCATTGTGTAATGGATTGATCTTTCTCTGCCATTTCTGCGACCTCCTGCACGATGACATCACCAAAGAAAATCTTCCCCTTTCCATCCCTTCCTGCAATTCCAATGGACCATGCCCTGTGCAGCGTCCAGTCCACTCCTTAGCCAGACTTCCATTTCCCATGGTTACTGTTTCCATGTCAATGTAAAAGATGCAACACCTGCCCTCTTACCTACTCCCTGCTCACTGACCCAGGTCCTAAGCGTTCCAGGTGAAACATGATTTAATTGTTTATTCTTTTTCTTTCAATTTAATGCATTGTACTCACTGCTCATAATGTGACCTCCTCTACACTAGAGAAACCTGACAGAGATTGGATGACTTACTTCCGTTCTTGGGCCGGCACAGTGGCTCAGTGGTTAGCACTGCTGCCTCACAACTCCAGGGATGGAGTTTGCACATTCTCTCTGTGTCTGTGTGAATTTCCTCCAGGTACTTTGGTTTCCTCTATCAATCCAAAGATGTGCAGGTTAGGTGGATTGGCCATGTTAAATTGCCCATAGTGTCTAGGGATGTGCAGACTAGGTGAGTTAGGAAAATGCAGTATTCCAGGGATTGGGTGGGTCTGCTTTGGATACTCTTTGGAGGGTTGAAATGGACTGAATGACTTACTTCCACAGTCTAGGGACTCTGTGATTTCTTGTGAAGCATCTCCATTCAGTTTGTAAGGAGAACCCAAACCTGTAATTTATTTCTGCACCATCATTTTGCTGTGACATTTCTGTCCTTATCCTCCTGCGGTATTCCAGGGAAGCTTAGAGCAAATTCACAAAACAGTCTCATCCTTCAAATAGAACCCATACAGCCTCCTGGACTCAACATTGAATTTAATTGTTTTAGATCATGACCCCTCCCCTCCATTTTTCTTCCTTTTTCTTTGATGTTTTTAATTTACTTTTTCTTTTCTGTCTCTGCCATGCAGACCTCCTGTAGGAGCATCTTTGGTTTTATTACTTGTCCTATTACCAGTCCCTTTGACATTGTACTTTCTGTTTTTTTTTAATGCTTCCCACCTTTCTCTCTATCACAGGCTTCTATTCTAATGGAGATCTTCCTTTGAGAAGCCTTTGTGAGAACATACCGTGGTTGGTTTGGGATTGGGGGGGGTCGGGGGTACCCCTGGAGGGCCATCCAGTAGGCTAAGGAACCTGTCAAGGAGGTGTGAGGGAAACCTGTTGGGCTGGCAGCTCAGCACAGACCTGTCTTGCCAGTGATTAAATGCAGTGTTCATGAGGTGAAGCTTTTAGGTTGGTGTTACTTGGCCACTTAAAGGCCTCAAATGAATCACTGGTGCGCAGGCTGGCTAATGCCCCTGCTAGGCAGGTATAGTGTGGTGTTATGGATGGTTAGACAGCAGACAAGCTCCCTACTGGACTTAATGAGGTTCCCTCACCCTTCTTCAAACCTTTTGGTGGGGAAATCATAAAATCCAACCTGCTAATCCTGTTTCTGTCTCCACAGATGCTCTCTCACCTCAGTATTTCTTGTTTTTTTCTGCTTCTTTTAACATAATGTTGATCATGTTACATAAATTAATCTGTTATTTTCAAAATAATTATTTCCTGTAATGCACTGTGTTATAAGTAATCCTCTGCTTCCCGTAGTATTATTTACATTTAGGTTTCTTGAGCCACAGACTGTTCCTTCAGAATAAAAAAATCTTTTTCTCTCTCCATCTCCTGTAGGATAAAGTTTCATCTTCATCAACTGTAAGAAATAAAATAAAGTACATTTCAAAAACTGGAAGATAACATAACTTCTACAGCATCTGGACATGAGCCAAGCAAAAAACACTCCTTGTACCTCAGGGATTGGTGTAGAGAATAAGCTCAACATTTTGGCACAAGAAACAGCTATTCAAAATGGAAGTAAAAATCACCCAACATCCACAAAAAGTCAAGTTCCAAATAATCATGAACAGATTTTTCTAAAGATGGATGCATTAAGCTCAGAATGCACACAACATGTAACAGCTATGCAGTCAAATTCTGACGAAAACCCATTTATAGAAGAGCAGAAATCAAATAATGCCGCCAAACATCAATTGATGATAACTGAACAAGAAAATGAGGCACAGCGTGTGAAAAGAATGCCTGGGCAGTTGAGTAAAGATCATGCCACAGACACACCAACAATCACAGGCTCAAAGAATGCTGCTAATCTCACACCTGAGGTTGCAGCAATAGCAGAAGCAAGCATGAAATGTCCTGATGACAAAATTGCCGAGCAAGTGACTGGTTTATTGGCAAATGGAATCAACTGTGAATTAAAAGTTGGGGAAGATACCAATAAAAGCTCAGAAAACATTATACTCATGCAGCTGGCTGAGAAAAAAGACATCACTAGTTTTTTGGAGCACAGCACAACATGTGGCAAGGATACGCAGATGAAACACTCTGCAGAAGAGATGCAGAAAAGGTAATTTGCTGCAGGAGATGCATCAAAGTTCTGCGGTTTCTTTAATTAACAAGGCAAATACTGCAGATTATGACAACTTGCAGTTATGCCAGTTTTGATGTCCATTGAATGATTTGAGGATTATGAGGACCAATAAAAAAATCTGCTTTTGGATACAACATCATGCACATTCAAACCATATATCAATTAAATAAACCAAAAGCACTGCGCAATCTGGAATCTTTCAGATTTTGAGATCACAATGTTCTTTCTTTTAATAGTTTGTTTATTGCCTTTGAGAATCGATGGAAATCAATAACAATTTTGCATTATATCACTTTAAGATGTAGTTGCTGTAAATATTGGCAAATATCAAATTCATGAAGGACATCGTGGGCGGCACGGTGGCACAGTGGTTAGCACTGCTGCCTCACAGCGCCAGAGACCCGGGTTCAATTCCCGCCTCAGGCGACTGACTGTGTGGAGTTTGCACGTTCTCCCCGTGTGTGCGTGGGTTTCCTCCGGGTGCTCCGGTTTCCTCCCACAGTCACAAAGATGTGCAGGTCAGGTGAATTGGCCATGCTAAATTGTCCATAGTGTTAGGTAAGGGGTAAATGTAGGGGTATGGGTGGGTTACGCTTCGGTGGGGCGGTGTGGACTTGTTGGGCCGAAGGGCCTGTTTCCATACTGTAAGTAATCTAATTTAAAAAAAAAAATGATTACTAGTTAACCCACACTCCTTTTCACCCTATAGCTTTGTGGTATAAGTGGGAATGCTTCTGTTCTGACTTTTCAAGTCTATTGTGTCTGTCTTCTGCCTCCCTCTTGTAAGTTGATAGACTAAATGAGGTGCTGGTTACCGATTCTCAGATTCTACTGGGTGGAGGGCCAGGAGGCAAGGATGCAGAGGGTGGGGTGGGGTGGGAGTGGACATATGGAAATAGTCCATAATGTCCTTGAGTTGCTTCTGTCTTTGATTTCTATTCAAGCCAGCATGCCAAAGCTAATCCAATTCCACTAACTCTTGTTCCTCTTCATTTGTGCTATGTACTTCACAAATGCTTACTACTACAATTTGCTAATGCGATTTATGCCTATTTCTACCGCCACCATTACCAACTCTGTGTCCCATTACTGGAGTGGATATATATGTCCAACTACTATAGGAAGAATGCTACTGAGGAACTGAGCTGGTTGGTTGGCATCAGCCTTTGGGCACTACTATTTCTTCTTTGCTGAAGTTCAAAGAATAAGTTGCTGTTTGAATTTTTAGATGGCAAGTTATTGCTTTATCTTAATATTCGTCTGCATGGGGAAATGATTATGTGAATAAGGAAGAGAAAAGGAAAAGCAAAGGGTAATGCTAATCTCTGACCTCATCATTCTTTCCACTTCTCTATATAGCGTCTTAGCCCACAATTTCCAGCACAAAGGACAGACATTTAAAGCTGGAATCTTAAGAAAAATATTTTTAAAAAATGCCAAAACACCAGCCAGCTTACTTAAAAGTGTGAACATGCAATTTGCATGTGTGTGCATTGTAGCTGATGTTTGGTGCATCCATGCATCCAAAGGGGTTGAGAGTGATATGGGCCAAATGCTGGCAAATGGGCCTAGATTAATTTAGCATATCTGGTTGGCATGGACATAGAACATAGAACATAGAAGAATACAGCGCAGTACAGGCCCTTTGGCCCTCGATGTTGCGCCGATCCAAGCCCACCTAACCTATACTAACCCACTATCCTCCATATACCTATCCAATGCCCGCTTAAATGCCCATAAAGAGGGAGAGTCCACCACTGCTGCTGGCAGGGCATTCCATGAACTTACGACTCGCTGAGTGAAGAACCTACCCCTAACTTCAGTCCTATATCTACCCCCCCTTAATTTAAAGCTATGCCCCCTTGTAATACCCGACTCCATACGCGGGAAAAGGTTCACACTGTCAACCCTATCTAACCCCCTAATCATCTTGTACACCTCAATCAAGTCACCCCTAAACCTTCTTTTCTCTAATGAAAACAGCCCCAAGTGTCTCAGTCTATCCTCATACGATCTTCCTTCCATACCAGGCAACATCCTGGTAAACCTCCTCTGCACCCGTTCCAGTGCCTCCACATCCTTCCTATAGTATGGCGACCAAAACTGCACACAATATTCCAGATGCGGCCGCACCAGAGTTTTATACAACTGCATCATGACCTCAGGACTCCGGAACTCAATTCCTCTACCAATAAAAGCCAGTACGCCATATGCCTTCCTCACCGCACTATTTACCTGGGTGGCAACTTTCAGAGATCTGTGTACATGGACACCAAGATCCCTCTGCTCATCCACACTACCAAGTATCCGACCATTAGCCCAGTACCCCATCTTTTTGTTATTCTTCCCAAAGTGAATCACCTCACATTTAGCTACATTGAATTCCATTTGCCACCTTTCTGCCCAACTCTGCAGCTTCTCTATATCCTGCTGTAACCTGCCACATCCTTCCTCACTGTCAACAACTCCTCCGACTTTCGTATCATCCGCAAACTTGCTCACCCAACCTTCTAACCCCTCTTCCAGGTCATTTATAAAAATGACAAACAGCAATGGTCCCAAAACAGATCCTTGCGGAACACCGCTAGTGACGGCACTCCATGAAGAAACTTTGCCATCAACTACTACCCTCTGTCTTCTTCCATCCAGCCAATTCCTAATCCAAACCTCCAACTCACCCTCAATGCCATATCTCCGTATTTTCTGCAGTAGCCTACCATGGGGAACCTTATCAAACGCCTTACTAAAATCCATATATACCACATCTACCGCTTTCCCCTCATCAACCTCCTTCGTCACCTTTTCAAAGAATTCAATAAGGTTTGTGAGGCACGACCTGCCCTTCACAAAACCATGCTGACTATCCTTGATCACATTATTCCTATCCAGATGTGCATAAATCCTATCCCTTACAATTCTCTATAAGACTTTGCCCACAACAGAAGTGAGACTCACCGGCCTATAGTTACTAGGGTTATCCCTACTCCCCTTTTTGAACAAGGGAACCACATTTGCTATCCTCCAGTCTTCTGGCACCACTCCTGTAGACAAAGAGGACATAAAAATCAAGGCCAATGGCTCTGCAATCTCCTCCCTTGCTTCCCAGAGAATCCTAGGATAAATGCCATCAGGCCCAGGGGACTTATCTATTTTCACCTTTTCCAGGATTTCCAACACCTCTTCTCTACATACCTCAAAGCCATCCATTCTACTTATTTGTGACTCAGTATTCACATCGACGACAATGCCCTGTTCCTGAGTAAATACTGAAGAAAAGTATTCATTCAGTGTCTCCCCAATCTCTTCCGCCTCCACACGCAACTTCCCACTACTATCCTTGACTGGACCTATTCCTACCCTAGTCATTCTTTTATTCCTAACATACCTATAGAAAGCCTTAGGGTTTTCCCTAATCCTACCGACTAAGGACCTTTCATGTCCCCTCCTTGCTGCTCTTAGCTCTCTCTTCAGGTCCTTCCTGGCTACCCTATAACTCTCAATCGCCCCAATTGAACCTTCACGTCTCATCTTGAGATAGGCCGCCCTCTTCCATTTAACAAGGGATTCCAATTCCTTATTAAACCACGGCTCCCTCGCACGACCCTTTCCTCCCTGCCTGACAGGTACATAATTATCAAGGACACTCAATAGTTGCTCCTTGAACAAGCTCCACATATCATTTACACTTTTGCCTTGGAGTCTACTTTTCCAAGCCACACATCCTAAGTCATGCCTCACCGCATCATAATTTCCCTGACCCCAGCTATAACTCTTGCCCTGTAGTACACACTTATCCCTCTCCATCACGAGAGTAAAAATCACCGAATTATGGTCACTATCCCCAAAGTGCTCACCTACCTCTAATTCTAATTGGACTGAAGGAGCTTACAACTCTATGATTATATGATTATAATGATACCATTGTAGATTGCGTTAGTCAAATAAGGGGTTGTTTGTGTACGATAAATCTTCTATTATTTCAATAAATATGCCAAGCAAAAATAGCTTTCCTGATTCTGTTGCAGCACTCCTTTTGCAACCAGTTCAACCTAAGGTGTGTTACTTTTTATAGGCATTAACTCACACCCTAAATGCATGATAGCATAACTTGGAAACATAATAATAGCATCCTACAGTGATATATTTCAAATGAATGCATCAAAATGGATTCAGTCCTTCCAAACGAAGAATAAGTGAACCCTTAGTGCATGAAGATAAATATGGAATGTTAGTCTGTTTAGTAAGTGAATATTCTGGGAAATTATTATTGCCTTCATACAGATGATTCGGCAACTGTGTTTGTGTAATACACAATGCAAAATATAGCATATTTTCTGCATTACACCTTATCGTATTTGAAGTTCATGTCTTTTCACTGTCAGCATTTTAATTCTTTTTTTAACCCTGAATGTTTTCCTATATCAAATCAATTTGTTCCTGCATCTTTTCTGTATTTAAAAGAACTATTTTTCTGTATCTTTCTTTTCGATCTTGTTCTTCAGAAAAATCAATGATCACGTAACTTTCCAATACAATGGATGTAGGTTGTTCGTTGGTTGCTTGTTCAAGTTAACAAATTGTTTCTTATTTTGTTTATGGGTCCATCTATCTTAAATTTAACAGTAGAAGCCTATTACATTGCACTTTATTTAAAAGATTACTGGGAATAAGGATATGTTTTCTGATAAAATTAGAATATTGTGATGAACTTATTTTAAGATTGTTTGTAAAAAAAAGTGGTTAAACATCCTGACATTTGACTGAAACTAATGCAATCTTTTTGAAATATGTGAAGCGTAAGCATGCTTACACATATGTTTCTGGACTTATTATGTTTCTTCCTTTCCTTCTCCTAATTCCAGGCATCTATGAGGGGAGAGAAGGACTCTCTATTGCATTACATGCTAAAAGTTAAGCTTTTTCATGAAATGATTTTTTAAATTCTTAAATAAGACATTACCAACTCAATTCATTCACAGAATGGCCCAACTTAGTTTGATCCACAATGGTCCCAAAATAGATTTTGGAGTAATTTTCTGACCTTGTGTTCCACATTTGGAGTTGACCCTCAGCCAATCTGCTGCTGAAACATCATTCATGCCTTTATTATTTTCAGACCTTACAATTTCAACATATTTTGATCTCCCATATTTTACTGACTCAACCTGAGGTCATCCAAACTTTTGCTTGTGTCCTGATCATATCAAATTCCATTCAGCTGGCATCCCTTGCGTACAGACTTATTGTAGTTCCTAGTGAAGAAGCATTTTGATATTAAAATTCCTTGCTTTCCAATCCTATCAATGTTCTCACATTTTCTATCATTCTAATCTTTGTAAATAATAATTGTAAGCTGTTGTCTAAACTGTAGCATAAAAAAGAATATACTTCACTGTCCATTAAAAACATTGGATATGACCACAAATAAAAAGACAATGGTGAGAGTTTAGTATTTGATTCCTGAGTGTGCTACATATTCTCTAGATATTGGACACAGAAATGTACTTTCTGGGTCACGGGAGAGTAAATCTGTCTGCTGTTGTAATTTGCGATGTTGATCACAAAACAAAGCAAAGTTTAAAAGTCTAAAAAGATATCACCTTTTATCCATTAGCTGCTCTTTGCTTTCCTTTTTAGGAAAATTTTCTCTAAAGAGATCCGACTTTCTCCATAGCTTCTGCAGAAGCTCCCCTCTCTGCGAGATTTTGGAATTGACAGTGTTCTTTCTCTGGTTTTGTTTGACTGTTAAATTTGTTGCTAGTTCCCTTTTAAATGCGATTATAATCCTTTCAGAACAGAACATTCTATTCTCTGACATAAAGGTGCTCCCAATGCATTGTATGCAGTGTACTGGGAATTCAGATGTTCTCATTTAACAAGCTGGGTTCACTTTATAGTTGCAGGTGCACTCAACACACCACAAGCCTTGGTACACACTGAAATATTTTCTGATGTAACTCTCAATTCATAAGATTACATCTTTGAAGAGAAGTGTTTTTTTCTAAGTGGCATTACATTGGGAAGAATATACTTGAGACAATACCGTTCATCCTTTAGTATTTCTACTGTTACTTGTTCTTAGTAACTGAAATAAAACTGTCATTTTAATAACATCCAGTATTAACTTCACCATAGTTAAAAAGTGTTGAATCTAAGTATCTTGCCTTTTCATATTCTTTAATCTGGCATCAGAGATAATAATGTAACAGTCAAATTGATGAAATCAATATTTTTTCAGATATATTTGTTGATTTTGATTCTTTTTAATTTTGATTTGGTATATTCATAACTAACATTTACAAAATGTTCCTTGTTTACAATGATGTATTTTTGTTTTTACAATAAAACGGTAAGTGCATATATTATGCTGTTAATTTCTTAACATAATTTAAAATTTCACTAAATATTATTTTTTGTTGTGATGGTTTGTTAACAGGCTGATAGCTGGAGAGACAATGGCTAATGGTGCAACCGTTGAAAAAGAGCAAGTCCAAGTGAAGGACAGTCGAGATGGATTCAGCTCTACATTTGAAAGAATTGTGGAATCTGACCTTATGAAGGGCACTTCATACAGTAGCCTGGATTCTTTGGATGTGTTGTCACTGACTGATGAAACAGATAGCTGTATCAGTTTTGAAGCCCCACTCACACCTCTAATTCAACAACGTATTAAAGAAACCCCAGAACTACTACAGCAGAAATTGGTTCAGGTTGCTGAACAGCGAGAGATCCTGGAGGCTGGAGTTAGCAATGACCAGGAACATCAGTCTAGGATGAATGAGGGAAGTGTTGAAAGTCCACTGAGACACTCACTCACCAGCAGCAGGTCTGAGAATGTCCTTAGTAGGTCCTCTCTGAAGTCAATGCCAAATGGTTTGCACAATGAGAGAGATGAACTAGAAGATGACATCACCAAGATAGTTAATTCCATCAGGTAAATTGACTAAGTAAAAGCATTTTCTATCTATAATAATCTTGGTATAAATTGTTATGTTAAATATTATCATCTTTTAAAAATATATATTTGCAAAATCTTACAATTTAATGATGGAAATTTTCCATTTTGTTGCTCTTAACACATTAGGTGTAATTATCGGGAAATTGTAAACTCTGAATCTATGATTTCCATCCAATAAAAAGTTGAATGGAATATTGTGGGCTAGAGGTCCCAAATGATTCACATAGATCAAAACAGCAATTGTTCGTTCAGCAGTGGTGGGAAAGGTTTGATTTAAGAGGACGCTTTTGGGAAGCTTTTGAAGGAGAGGAGTTATCTCGGAAAGCAGAGGAGTTAAAGAATAACATAGGAAAAAGAATGGGAAGTCTGGCAAGTGAGAGGAGGTTTCTGTGGTCTGGCACTGCAGTCGATTGAAGCATATAGATTCAAAGGGTATGAACCATTGCACCAGCCCAGTACCACTATGGGAACCCGAGCAATATTTACAATAGTAAAACAACTGAAACACAAGGCTGGTTGGAAGCATGGTGAGAGGGTCTTAGTTGTTGTTGGAAATGTCAAATGGTTTGCCCAGAAGCTTGATTCTTTAGTTGATTTTTGATTTTGATGGAAGGTAAACCTCATGCATTGATGTGGCAGGATAAGATATAAGACATTAAAAAGGCAATTAACTGGAATTTGATGTTACAGTTTGGATTTTACTGTTGGCACAGTTGGCACCATAGGCTTCAGAAGCTCACCTGGTTAAAAGAGGTCAGAGCTGAATACTGGTTCTCTCAGCCAACCATCAAGAGCCAGAGACAAAAATAGAAATTACTGGAAAAGCTCAGCAGGTCTGACAATATCTGTGGAGAGAATCAGAGTCAACATTTCAGGTCGAGTGACCTTTCCTCAGAATTGACATTAACTCTGATTTACAGCATCTGCAGTTCTTTCATTTTTTAATCAATAGAGCCAGGACTTGGTGGTATGGAGGTTGGTACTCAGAGGGCATTGTCAAGTGATCACAGAATGGGGAAAAAGGGGTAAGCATTAAGGAAGCCGTGCTTCTGAGTTAACATTTACTCCCAAGGAATGAAGTCAGGAAAAAGTGTGGGGACATGGAGTTTGGAAGGCAGTAGGAATTCTGGATAGAATGCCTAAGAGAGAATCCCACAGGCCTCATTTGCTAAGGGTTCACAGCTGTCATAGTTGTTGGTACAGCACAAAGGGAAGGGGTTGTTGGGATATACTAGGGACATGAGGGCTAACAAGATGGCCGGACAGATGGGGAAAGGTATTGAGAGTCTTACCACATGTAAGAAAGGCTTTCTCTGAGAGAGTGCTCAAGTCACAACTGGGATATCTCCTGGTGTCCATATGGTAGTGTTACCAATAACTGCAGTTCTTCAGAGAGGCAATCACTGTCTTTGAGCTATTCTACACAATGAGCTGTAATACCTGTGGTTTAGTGGCTATCCATTATCGGTAGCCTCAAAGATTACCTTGATTTTCATGGGAGCTGCGTGTACAATATTCCCTTCTGTGATCCATCTGGGCAACCAGGAGGTAAGCAGTGTCATATTCAACAGAGTCGGTGCCTGAGTGCATTGACACACTGATTCACACATTCAGGAGATGAAGACAATTGGCTTTAGGGGCCATCACTGGATTCTCCCGATGTAGTGCAGTCAATTACACACCTGTGATATTAAGACCACCGATCAGAAACCATGGGCTTTCATCAACAGAAAGGGTTTCCACTCATTCAATATTCATTTGTTCTTTGACGACTGAATGTAGATACCTCAGATGGGTACTTGGTTCCCAGAAAGCAGCCAAGCCATCTATATACTTCAGTACAAATGCCACAGCTTTTCTCAAAACCCTGTGCACCTTGGATGGACATGAAGAAACAAGAGTTATCACGAGAAATGTGGCTCATCACTCCTGTGATACCTGCCATTGGTCACCATTCAATCAGGCCATTCAGTTTCTGAAGAAATGATTCTGGTGCCTAGTTTGATCTGATAGAACTGTTCAATATGCTGCAGTGAGAGTCTGGCTTATCACGCTGGTCTGCTGTGCATAACTTCGTGCTACAGAGAGAGGAGAAGATGAATAAGGAAGAAATTGTTGATTGCAATGGCTTTTCAGATGATAAGATACAGAGGAGGGAGGGAACATAAGATGAGAGACCCCTTGTATCACAGGCACAGTGGAACACGGTATGCCCTCATACATCGACATTCATTGTAACACATCAGCCCTTTCAGAAACTGAAAAAGGTCTGGATTTTAGTGGACTGAGGCAGGTCATTGATATGATTGTAACACGGGATTCAACTTCTTTCAGCAACTCCATGGCTGCTGACCACCTCTACAAAGCTTGCTCAGTTGAGCTGGTCTTCTCTTTGCATCTATGGGAGAAGGACTTCTTGCATTACTCTTGTAGTCTGGAGGAGAACCTGCAGGAAGGCATCATTAAATCATGTGGCTACCCGATGCATTCCTACTCCAGTGGAAGGCAGCAGTCAGATAGAAGACTGTTGTTTAAAGGCATCAGCTCGACACCGGTGGACAGATGGAAAACTGGGTTGATGAGAACATCCAGGCAGACACTGTTTACAGTTAGCATTGAATGTATTGCTGCCTACCACTTGAGTATTGCATCTGTCTTATTTCCAGCCACTGCCTTTCAAATCATTGGCCTCTGTGCATTGCTTGCCATGAGGGAATATATGGCTGCCTCAGTGTGTTTGACCAGCCTTCCAATGCTGCCACAGAGACCTGAGCCTTGTTGCAAAATATAGCCCACACTGTTAGCCGCATGACCTTTTTACTCATGCTGTATTTTGCCCAAAGGACTGGATGCAGTTATGTTACAAGGCCATTGAGTGGCAGTGCTTCAATCTTTTTGCCTTTACAATAAGCTAAATTGAAATATTCTTCGTAAAACTTCCTTCTGGCTATCACAACTCTGCACTACCACACTACCCATGATGAACAATGTTGCTATCTATTTTCAATTTTTTATGGAGTCTATCTTTAGGATAGAATCCCTACAATGTGGAAACAGACCATTCGGCCCAACAACTCTCTGAGCAGCATCCCACACAGTCTCAACCCCCTGCCCTACCCCTGCAACCCTGCAGCTCCCATGGTTAATCCACCTAGCCTACACATCCCCGGACACTATGGGCAATTTAGCATGGTCAATCAACCTAGCCTGCTTATCTTTGAATTGTGGGAGGAAACCAGAGCACCCGGAGGAAACCCACGCAGACATGGGGAGAATGTGCAAACTCAACACAAACAGTCCCTGAGGCTGTAATGCAGCAGTGCTAACCACTGAGCCACTGTGCTGTCCCAATTTACAGTTTCTGTTTTAACAAACCACTTAGAATATTGTTACGTTCAAGCACACTGGTACAAACTTGCCACCCATACTCACTCCCCTCCTGAATGTATTGTAACAGAGAAGTTTATATTTTTGGTCCCATACAAACCATGCCAGGTTTGTCTGTTGGTGGTGAAGTGAGAATGTCACTGAACTCAGTCCAGAAGGCTTGCTCTCTCCAAGTTTCTCTCAGTTTTTCTTAAAAAGTAGCACCAGTTATAAAGCCAATTGGAAAAACGTCCATTGTCTGAGAACTCAAATTTGTTCCTTTTCAAACTCCTACTCTATCCACAAACTTCAAGATTTCTTTGTGCTCTCTCTGAAGATTCGTAGGCTTCTCCAGTCCAGAATTTCCCACACAGGAATTGTATTACGTAGTCTGAGATCCCATGGGTGTTCCGTTGGTTTGTCTGTACCAAACACCACCAACTTCATCAGCAAGCACAATGTCGTCAAGCTAGTGGACCTATGCCTTACCACCCATTTCACCTTCAACAACAAAAACCTACAGACAAACCAAAGAACACCCATGGGATCTCTGACATCAGGATTCTTAGCAGAGGCAGTAATGCAGAGACTCAAACAAACAGCTCTGCCAACCATCCAACCCAAATTTTGGGTCCATCATGTGCATGACACTTTTGTCATCACTGAACAAAACAAATTAGAGGAAACCTTCAAGACCATCAATAATACCCTTACTGGCATAAAATTCACTAAACAGGAGGAAAACAATAACAAACTGCCATTCCTAGATGTCACAGTAGAGCAAACAGCCAATGGGGATCTTCAAACTAGCATCTACAGGAAAATAATACATACTGACCAAATACTGAACTATAGAAGCACTCATCCCACCACCCAAAAATGAAGGTGCATCAGAACATTATTTCAATGAGCCACCACACACTGCAGCACAGAGGAACTATGAAGAGCAGAGGAAAATCACCTAAACAGTGTACTCAAAAAGAACACCTGCCCAATGAACCCAGTCCGCCGATTTCTCAGCAACAAACCCAAACAAGCAGACAAAACATGTCCAGAACCCCTAGCCACTCTCCCCTACATCAAAGACATCTCAGAAATGACTGCCAGACTACTCAGATCTCTTGGCATCATGGAAGCCCACAAACCCACCAACACACTAAAACAGCAGCTAATGAACTTGAAAGACCCTATACAGGCAACAAGCAAAACTAATGTCATTTATAAAATACCAAGCAAGGTCTGTAACAAACAGTACATTGAACAAACAGGCAGAAAACTAGCCACCAGGATACATGAACATCAACTAGCCACAAAAAGACATGACCCACTCCCACTAGTATCCTTACATATAGATGAGGAAGGACACCATTCCAACTGGGACAACACATGCATTCTGGGACAAGCCAAATAGAGACATGCATGAGAATTCCTAGAAGCATGGCATTCCAACTGGAACTCTATCAACAAACACATTGACTTGGATCCCATTTACCACCCCCTGAGAAAGAGAACAAGAAATTACATCACCGCAGGAAATAACATCACCACAGGAAATGACATCACCAATCCAAGGAAATCTAAACACATAAATAGAAAGCAGGCCATACCACCAGTGCTTCATCCGGAGGCTCACTGATGATGTTACCTAGTATGGTGACAAAACGTCAGAAAACGAACTTTCCAGCTCAGCGAGCAAAATCACATCCTGGATTGAAGGTGTTATAAAAATGGAAATTTTATTGAATATTATGTCCCTTGCACTGAAGTGGAGGACTGGTATTTAATTAGCTCTCTGTCTGCCACCATCATATACTGTCAATCTGGTGGGATTTCCTGATGTCAGCTGAATCAAATTTTCAAAGTAACATTGTGTCTGTTGGTGGGAACTCACTATATGAAAAATCTTAAACTGTATGTACTTTTTTTTGTCTCATGAGGAAGGCACTGATTATAAAGTTCTGCTTGAGAAGTTCAGATACCTGGAGAAGGTCTCTTCTTCCAGCTGTTTTTGAATGAGCTTCTGCTGGAATTGTAGAAAGGGAGTGTAGCTCTGTTTGGAAATGTGTAGAATAAACCCAAACTTTTTTTAATTTAACTGGTACTAATCAGATAGGCAAAGAATGCATTCAGTAAAATTTCATCTGAACTTGCTATACTATATTGGATGTACTGTTTGTACAATTCCCGGGATCGTTGTTACTGCTTGTATCGAGCCCGCGATAATTGTTTCTGTTTGTATCAAGCCCGGGATTGTTGTTACTGTTTGTATCAATCCCCGGACTGATAAACTGACAGAAAATATTGCTGTTATTTTGAAGCTTCAGATGTGCTCATATTACACCAGGCCACTCTTTAATTCTATCGTTTAAATTCTGGACTAAAAGTAAAATCAACATAGTCCTACAGGGCCATAGGGCTGCTCTGTCAAAAGAGGGAGATAGTGGTTTCACCTGAGGGTCACCATACCTCAGGTGAGGGAGAGGTTGAGAAGGAGAGCCAGTGATAGGAATTGAACTTATGCTGCTGGCTATCCAGCCAACTGAGCTAACCACTCCCCAAAATCTGGACTATCGTGACATTGGCATTCAACCAGTGGATGTACAACATAAACTCAGCCAAACAACCTGCATGTTCACTTGCTCTCACATGAAATAGGATTTAAGGTGGACATCTGGATTTCACTCTCTAGCTCTTCAAACATCCCGCATGCTTCTCTCAGTACAGGACAAACTGACACCTAATAGATGGTAACAAACCCAATTGGAGCAGAGCCTCATTATTTCTGTTCTTTTGATTGATTAATTTTGTGGGATGTGGTCATCACTAGCTGGCCAGCATTTATTGCCCTTCCCTAGTTGCTCTTGAGAAGGTGGTGGTAAGCTACCTTCTGGAACCACTGCAGTCCACCTGCTGTGGGTTGACCCACAATGCCATTGGGAAGGGAATTCCAGAATTTTGACCAGCATCAGTGAAGGAATGGTGATAGATTTCCAAGTCAGGATGGTGAGTTCCTTGGAGGGAAACTTGAAGGTGGCGGTGTTCCCATGACCTTCATGGGTATGACCTTCTAGATGGAAGTGGTCACGGATTTGGAAGGTGCTGTCAGAGGATCTTTGGTGAATTCTTGCAGTGCATCTTGTGGATAGAGCACACTAATGCTACTGAGTATCAGTGGTGGAGGGAGTGAATACTTGTGGGTGTGGTGCCAATCAAGCTGGCTACTTTGTCCTGGATGGTGTCTAGCTTCTCGAGTGTTGTTGTGGCTGCACTCATCCAGGCAAATGGGGAGTATTCGATCACATTCCTGACTTGTGCCTTGTCGATGGTGGACAGGCTTTGGGGAGTCAGGGAGTGAGTTACTACCTGAGTATTCCTAGTCTCTGACCTGCTCTTGTAGCCACTGTGTTTATGTTGTGCATCCAGTTGAGTTTCTGGTCAATGATAACTCCCAGGATGTTTATTGTGGGAGATTCAGTGTTGGTAACACCATTGAATTTCAAGGAGCAGGGGTGAGATTGTCTCTTCTTGGTGGTGGTCATAGCATGGCATTTGTGTAGCACAAATGTTACTTGCCATTTGTCAACCCAAGCCTGGATGTTGTCTAGATCTTGTCACATTTGAACATGGATTGCTTCAGTTTTCTGAGGAGTTGTGAATGGTGCTGAACATTGCACAATCATTGGCGAACATCCCCACTTCTGACCCTATGATGGAGGGAGATCATTGATGAAGCAGCTGAAGATTGTTGGGCCTAGTACACTACTCTGAGGAACACCTGCAGAGCTGTCCTGGAGTTGAGATGACTGACGTCCAGCAACCACAATCATCTTCTTTCGTGTCATGTATGACTCCAATCACTGGAGAGTTTACCTTCTAAAACCCATTGATTCCAGTTTTGCCAGGCCTCCTTGATGCCACATTCTATCAAATGCAGCCTTGATGTCAACAGCTGTCACTCTCATCTCACCTCCTGAATCAGCACTTTTGCCAATGTTTGAACCAAGGCTGTAATGAAGTCAGGAACTGAGAGTCCCTGGGCGTCACTGAGCAGGTTTTTGCTAAGCAGCTGCTGCTTGATAGCACTTGATGACACCTTCCATCACTTTACTCATGATTGCGAGTAGACTGATGGGGCAGTAATTGGCTGGGTTGGATTTGTCCTTCTTCTTATGTAAAGGACATACCTGGTGAAAGAACATAGTCCCAGATTTTCATGTCAGTGGCAGAGCATATCTGCCCATTAGGATTTCCTCAGTGCTGAAAGGAAGAAAAGGATCTTAAGCTGTTCACCACTCCGCAGTTTGGAAGTTTCAAGTCTTAGTCCCTCAAAGTTTTATGTTAGACATTCTGTTGTCATGGAACCTTGAAAGTGACAAGTTGAAGTGAAAAGCTTCCCCATTGTTTAGGATAAATCCCATCATTTTCTAATTACTGTGCTATGAGTCATCTTTGATTAATTACTATCTTACAAAAATAAATCCTTAATTTTGCAAAGCAGAGGGCACAAGGAAACAACATTTTTTGCTGTTATAGATCATTATTATAAATTATTTCATGAAGAACTGTTGTTTGATGTGTTGTTTTAATTGTAAGAATTCTCTCAACAAATTTTCTTTAAAATTAAAAGCTAAAGCATTGCTTGAATTAGAACTATTTGAATTGAGCCTTTATAATAATTATAATGTTAATATGACTGTAGTTTTCTGTAGCCCAAAGTACATGATAGTTTTCTGCAAAAACAGGGAAAGGAGCGACAGATTGAAAGGCCGTATGAAGCGCAGGTTCCATTTTAACTGGTTCTTTTGTGCATTGGGATTCATACACTGACTGATTATACTATTTAATATCTGCCAGGAATATTTAATATCACGGGACTGGAATTCATACAATCAAATTATTGTGTCACTGAGTAGAAAATGATTGAAACATATTAGCTTAAGTGATGCCATCTGGTGTTTTTCATATAGCAATTCCATGAACGTTTCTCTTTTGCCACACATCCTATATTGTATGCCTTTTCATAGCAGATAGAAAAATATTGTATTTCTTTAAAAGAAGATTTATGTGTCCTTTAATTTTAATTTATAATTCTCTTTACATGTTTCCACTCACCAATTCCAAAATTAAATTGAAGAAATAAACATTTGCTTGAAATCACTATACAGCATTGTTTTACATCACTCTAATTATGATATAGCAATTCAGTGATAATGTGACATTTAAATCTAGTGATCAGTTTCATGGTACTTTCACTAGTATCCAGTAGTCAGCAGAGTTTGGAAGAAAAGCCTACTACATAAAATTTGGCAGACAATGCAGCTGTGGATTTAGTTGGCTAAATCACAGAGTGGCACTGCTGTTCCATCTGGAGAAAATGCTTTGATATGTGTGACAAAGTGGTAAACACAGTCAAACAAATTCAAAGCATTAAATATTGGAGTAAAATTGTGAGGTGTATTTTGCTACATCCTTATTCCAGAGATTATTAAGACTAAAAGTGTTAGATTCACAATCAGAATACACTCGAGTAAGACAAATAAATGGTGAAGAGGCAGCAGGCTGTCTCCAACACTGTTCTTGCAGTATCTACATTTGAGCACTTTTCACTATTTGAATGCTTGATTTGCAGTTCTTAACTGAGTTTAGTGTGGTGGCAAGTGCCATATAGAAACCGATCAACATATTGTTATGTTACAGGTATTCATCTGGTAATGACTAACTCAAAACATCTAAATGGTACTGATAACAAGCTTGAAGTAAATCAATGTGTAAGAATTTGGCAGGATATTTAGGTCCACCAACGGCAGCCATTTTATTCCTACTAAAGGCAGGAACAGAGGCAACTGGGGGAGTTGTTTCCTGGCACCACTCCGGATGTCAGCATATTTCGGCAGCATTGCAAGGGAAGGACAGTGAGAATCTGCTCAATTCTTTAATGTTAATAATTAAGGTTTTTGAGGAGCTCATTAAGGCTTTACTTTTGGTCAGTTTCAGATTTTGTAGGACGATGGACGCATAAGCTCGCTGTTCGATCTGGGCAGACAAGGTGAATGGAGGCCTTCATGCAGCAGAGAATGAGTCACAGCTGGCCCAAAAACGTTTGTGGGTCCTATGAAAGGTGGAACAGTATCAGTTGGCAACAGCCTCCATATAATCGGGAAGCAAGTTTGTGCAGTAGGCTGTTATCCTGTTCAGATCATAAGAACTTAAAAGGCAGGGATAAGCATTGAAAATATATTTTGGGAGGTACCTGAGTACATGGGACCTGGCAGCTGACAATGGGAACATGACGGTCAGATTTCAGATTCAGTGGTACTGAGCAGTAATAGCCACCACAGGAAGAGCAGAGTACAGAACTTCAAAAGGGTATAGGAGAGGGCGAAGGGTAAGAAAGATGTAGATCAAACCCTCAGAATAGCCCATATCACCAAAGACAGAGAAACCTTGATATGGACAGCAGTAAATTGAGGGATGTGTAGGTTAGGTTGATTTTAGATTCAGCTAATTGCTTGGCACAACATCGTGGGCCAAAGGGCCTGTACTGTGCTGAAACGTTCTATGTTCTATGGATAAGATCCAGTGCCAGAATCTAAAACCCTTTCTTTTGGGACTAAAAGTTCTGGTCCAAATACTAAAGGCACACAACAAGATGGATAACATTCCACATAATATGGTCTTCCTGTATTAAGCTACTAAGCAATAATACATAGTCGGTATGATATTCGTTGCTTAATGATCCTGTAAACCAGGGCCTATATCAGGTTGTCATTCCATTAACAGTTCTGGCATATCTTGTGGAGCAGGTGACTAGTCTGCTCTGACCCACCTGCAACTCTGAGTTTTTCACAAAGTAATTTTCTTTTTACCTCTATCCTTGCTATTACTGTGCTATGCAACATAAAATAACATCTGGTTTTAAATCCATTTAATTGGGTTGCAATTACATCAGTGTCCAAATAAAAGCCATGTCTAGATGTATTTTCTGTGGACCACTTGTTCAAGGTCATGTTTAACCAAACACTGTAACTGTCTGTGATGTTATCTCCAACTTCCTTTTCTCCTTCAATGTTAGAATGAAGAAGGCAAATTTATATTCACAGGAACAATGAGGCTAGAGTACTGTCACAGTTCCAGCATACTTTTAAAAATTACTTTGCGGACTTTGAGTAAAAAAATGCAGCCTGACCAACATCCTCCCATCCTGCCTTGAGCCTCATACTCATAATACAGTTCTTCTGTCATGGTATCAGTTTCTTCTTTGATGCATATTCCACCAACGTGAGACAAGTTCAGCATACAGGACTTCATCACAGACAGCTTGTGTGCATTAATAGGAGAGAAATAAAAGCACAGCTATCATTCTGTGCACTTAATACAATGCAAGAGTAAATAATACATTGGCTTTCAGAGTTTTTGTGTCTGTGTTAGTCTGTGTGCAGGTGCACTTTGGCTTACAGCATCCATCCTTTTAATGTCTAATTTTATCTTGTGAGAACATTTTCATGTGCTTTACTCCAAGTTTTTGACCATGGTTTTCAGCTTTCTACATCTATGCCAGCAACATGGATTATGAGATATATGACCATAATCAATTACACAGCAACTAATACGTGAGAAATTGTTTAACGGCTGGGATTTTCTGAGATTTTATGGTTCACCTGCTCCAACAGATAAAATACTTTCTGGGATTTATCAGTCATTTTTCATAGCTTATCTAGAGGTTCTGACAGTGAAGGACTATCATAATCAACATATTCCCACAGTTGCCTGTTATTCATATCCCAGGCTTTAATTTCAGTGCTGTAAGGCTATAAATGTTTACCAATTCTCTTTCTCCAATCTGCTAGATTCTCTCGGAATAAAACAAACATTATGTGGGGGATAAGTTGTTATTGGGCAAATCACACTTGACCCACACTGGTACTGTTTCCTGTTGGTTACAGCTTAAAACTTAAAAATTGTTTTCATATCTCCTGGGTACAATTTACCACCATGATATGTAAACTATAATTTAATTGACCATGACTCTCCATCCTATAGGGACATATAACCGAATCCCTTTGAGTGTTGAAACCTTCTGCATGGATCCCCATTATACAGTCACCCAAATTCACTGCATATGGGAGGACATCATGTTTGTACATAGGTTGTCCTCTTCCAAAACTCTGATATTCTCAAACCTTTACACTGGGAGTGCTGTCATCCTGTGCAGGTTTATTAGAAAGTAAACTACCAATCCCATCACTTTAAGATTTTCCTATTCACAATTGATCTGTGCAGGACATACCTGTACTAAACCTCTGAGCACGCAGATGGTCTTTCCGAATGGTTGTTAGTAACCCATGAGTGCACTTACCCTTCAATAATTTGTCTCTTGTTTTCATGGGGAGCCAGTGAGCCAATGACACACATATCATTCCTAGCTGCCTCATTGGCAGGATTCCTCTCCTTCCAAATGCGTTTAGTTATAGTCTGGGCATGATTTTCCAGTTGTTCTACCACCTTCATTATATGGACTGTCATAATCTGGTCCTCTTTTAACTCAAAGTCCTGTTGATATTTTCTCCAGTCAAAGTGTCCTTCATTCACCCTTTAAGGTTTAGCATCCCTGCCTCTACTGAAGTCAAATCCAAACTATTCACTAATGAAATAACAGTGTTAAATATCATGACTAAATCTCTTTTCTTCCTATGTTTAATTCCATCCACTGCAGACTTGTAGCTCTGTTTTGCAACCCACCATCTCCCTCTCTGGGCCAATGGCTTAGTCCAGTTCTTGGCCCACCAGTTCCTCATTCAGACTCCTTGTAAAGAGTCATAAAATTGTAGATATATACAGCAGAGAAACAGACCCTTTGGTCAAACTTGTGTATGCTGACCAGATATCCAAAATAAATCTAGTCCCATTTGCCAGCATTTGGCCCGTATCCCTCTAAACCCTTCCTCTTCCATCTGTCTTTTAAATGTTGTAATTGTACCAGCCTCCACCACTTCCTTTGGCAACTCATTCCATATGTGCGCCACACTTTGCTTGAAAATGTTATCCTTAAGTCCCTTTTAAATCTTGCCACTCTCACCTTAAATCTATGCCCTCTAGTTTTAGACTCACCCACCCCGGGGAAAAGACCTTGTCTATTTACTCTATCCTTGCCCCTCATGGTTTTATAAACCTCTATAAGTATAGTCCTCAGCTCAGTCACTCCAGGGAGAACAGCCTTGTCAATTCAGCCTCTCCCGATAGCTCAAACCTCCAACCCTGGCAATATCCTTGTAAATCTTTTTGGAACCTTTTCACAACATTCTGCCTATAGCAGGGAGACCAGAATTGCATGCAGTATTTCAAAAAAAGTCTAAATAATGTCCTGTACAGCCTCAATATGAGCTTCCGACTCCTATATTCAATGTACTGAAAAATAAAGGTAATCATACCAAACACCTTCTTCACTGTCCTGTCTACCTGTGATTCTACTTTCAAGGAATTATGAACCTGTACTCCAAGGTCTCTTTATTCAGCAACACTTCCCTTAGTGTATAAGTCCTGCCCTGATTTGTCTTTCCAAAAATTAAACTCGAGCTGCCACTCTTCAGCCCATTGGCCCATCTGATCAAGATCTCCTCTTACTCTGAAATAACCTTCTTCAGTGTCCACTACATCCCTAATTTTGGTGTCATCTGCAAACTTACTAAGTGTACTCCTACGTTCATATCGAAATAATTTATATAAATAACAAAAAGCAGTGGACCTAGCACCGATCCTTGTGGCACACTTTAGTCACAGGCCACCAGTCTAAAAAGCAACCTTCCACCACCACTCTCTGTTTCCTTTTTTCAAAAAGATGTAAACTTAACACACATCTTTTCAAAAAAGATGAAAGACTTAACAGCAATCTAGGTTTGTTCAATATATCATGTCAGTTGCATGACACTGTAATGTTTGCTATATATTCTGTGTCTTATAGTCCTGCTCCACAGCTACCTGATGAAGGAGCCAGGGCTTCCAAATAAACCTATTGGACTATAACCTGGTGTTGTGTGATTTTTAACTTTGTCTACCCCAGTACAACACCCCCCCCCACGCGCTCTCCACCCCCCCCCCCCCCCCCCCCCCCCCCACATCATCCTACCTTTGAGCAAGTACTGTATCCAAATGGCTAGTTCTGAGTATTCCATGTGGTCAAACCAGTCTTACTAACCAGTCTATGATGAGGAACTTGTTGAATGCTTTTCTGAAGTCCAAATAGACCATGTCCACAGCTAGCCTTCATCAATCCTCTTCATTATTTCTTCAAAAAACTCAATCAAGTTCGTGAAACACAATTTCACACGCACAAAGCTATGTTGACTATCCTTAATCAGTCCTTACCTTTCCAAATACATATAAATCTTGTCCCTCAGGATTCCCTCCAACAACTTGTCGACCAAAAATGTCAACAAGGCCTACCAGTCTATAGTTCTCTAGCTTTTCTTTATCACCTTTCTGAAAGAGTGACACCACGTTAGCCAACCTCCAGTCTTCCGGCACCTCACGTGTGGCTATTGATGGTATAAGTATCTCAGCAAGGGGCCCAACAATCACTTTCCTAGATTCCCAAAGAGTTCTAAGGTACACCTGATCAGGTCCTGGGATTTATCCATCTTTATGTATTTTAAGGCATCTAGCACCTCCTTCTTTGTAATATGGACATTTTTCAAGCTATTCCTATTTATTTCCACATGTTCTCAATCTTCCATATCCTTCTTCACAGTAAACACCAATGCAAAATATTCATTTAGTGTCTCCTCCATCTTCTGTAGTTCCACACATAGACTGCCTTGCTGATATTTAAGGGGCCTGATTCTGTCCCTAGTTACCATTTTTTCCTTAATGTATTTGTAGAATCCCTTTGGATTCTTCTTAACCATATTTGCCAAAGCTATCCCATGTCCCCTTTTTGCCCTCCTGATCTTCCTCTTAAGTATATGCCTACTGCCTTTATACTCTTGTAAGGATTCACTCGATCCCTGCTGACTATACCTGATGATATGCTTCCTTCTTATTCTTTACCGAAACTTCAATTTGTCTCGTCATCCAACATTCCCCACATCTACCAGCCTTTCCTTTCACCCTAACAGGAACATACTGTCTCTGGCCTCTGGCTATCTCAATTTTTGAAGACGTCCCATTTTTCAGCCTGCCCCCAATCAACTTCTGAAAGTTCTTGCCTAATATTGTCAAAATTGGCCTTCCTCTAATATAGAATTTTAACTTTTAGATTTGGTCTATCCTTTTTCCATCACTATTTTAAAACTAGTAGAATTATGATCATTTACCTCTGTTTGTGCTCCCCCATTGACATTTCAGTCACCTGCCCTGCCTTATTTAACAAGAGTCAGGTGAATCTGAAACTTTTACCAGACCATCCTGTTAATTCTATCCTGTTATGTTCAACATCACTAGGACTGTATCATGAAACAATATTTTGCTGGTGGGTATTTAACAGTAGACTGTTTGGGACACTGTTTACTGGCTCTTCTTATGGCTAGAAGATGCCTGCTTATGTCTGGGCGTGCGGTGGGGGGAGGGGTAGCTCCTTAGGGTATACCACCCTAATGTCCAGTGTCCAGCACTGAGCACCCTGCGTTGAGCAGGTGCACATATGAACACACACTACTCTGTCCTCTGTTTGGATCCAGCAGATATTAATGGCTTTAGTATCTCTGAATTGTGCCCAATCAGACCTTCTAATCAGCTTTCCCTTCTCATATTCCCACTCCAAAGTTAGGAGCGTTGACTTGGGCTGAGGACATGCAATACAGAAACTGTGCCCCAATCTTACCTCAACTACAACTACCGTCACATCCACGGGTAATACTAAACTAAATATTTTTAATCTATCTGTTTTGATGTGGTACGACATACCTCTGGAGTAGGTGGGACTCGAACCCAAGCCTCTTGGCCCAGACGTTTGTGTCTAATCTAGCAGCTTTGTTGATTTCGATCTCTTCCTACTTTGTATCCTCAATGTGCCTTTCCGTCCATGTTATTTCTGATTTCCCCTGTTCCTGTGGTTTCTCTCTTTTCTGTTCTCCCCTTGCTATAGGTATCTTAGCACACTCACTTAATGGACTTACCCTCCAATCTCTACCAACTTTTAACCAAGACTGGCCTGTCTTCCTGTGCCCTGGTATCAAAAGTACTCACAGTACTACTTACCAGTAGCTGTCAGGCACTGTACCCTGGAATTTATAAGAACAGATAGTAAATGTTTCTGTCAATACTTAAAGAAGAAGAGAAGGGTTCAAGATGGTGGTGATCTAGGAAGATATCGTTGCAGAGCCCCGAACAACATTGCAAGCGAGACAAAGTCCTAACCTGCCCTACCCGGACTACCGCGATATCCTGGGACTCTGAAAAGGTCGTGGCGTCCCAGGAAACTGTCAGAGAGCAACTTACCTTGTTTTTCGCTGTCCAGGGATGCTGAAGAATGGCGGAGGTACATCTGAAGCCGGGTCTGTGGCCCAGCTTCCAGGATCCTCGGACTCGATTTCCTGCCAGGTCCTGGTGAAGGAGCTCACGAAATTTCGCAAGATGTTGGGCAAGCAGATAGAGGAGAAGCTGGCCCCGATCTCTATCATGCTGCAGAAGCATGAACAGCAGCTGGGAGACCTGGAGAAAAGGACAGATGAGGTAGAACACAGAGTCACAGTGGTGGAAGCTCCTATCCTCCAAGGATAGGATCCAGGCCTAGGAGATGCAGGTTCATAATTTGCTTGACCAGGTTGATGACCTCGAGAACAGGGGCAGGAGGAAAAATATTCAGATTGTCGGTCTGCTGGAGTGTAAGGACGGTGAGTGGCCGGTGGAATTTATTGAGGACTGGTTGCCAAAATTCCTTAACTTGGAAGCTGGAATGAGAAGCTTGAAGATTGAGAGGGCTCACCAGGTCATAGCATGGAGACCAGGTCTGGACCAGTGTCCTCGTCCTATCTTGGTACGGTTTCATCACTATAGAGATTAGGACAGAATCATGGAAACTTCCAGAATCCAGGGGAAGGATTTGAAGGCCCTAGTTTACGAGGGCTCTGAGATCATTATCTTCCAGGACTTCACAGCAGCAGTGATCCGGAAAAGAAAATCCAATGGTGGCACCAAGAGAAGACTGAGGGAGCTCGGGATCCAGTACTCTCTGAGGTATCTGGTGATGCTTCAGAGCATCTTAGATAGATCTGTACATCTCTTTGACATGTCGTAGAAAGCAAGAGACTTTGTGCACAAATTAACTTAATCTGAACAATTTAGTATGTACAAACAATAGTTTGGGTATGTCTTTGTTTTTCTTTAAAAAAAAGGAAGTCCTGTTGGAGCTTTCGATTCCTTATTTATTGGTAATATTCTGGTCTGAACTATGTTCAGGGGCGGTTGGGATGTGTACTTTCAATTTCTAAGTTAAGTTATATCAAAGGGTGGGTGGGGTACTTAACTTTTTTTTTCAAATTTCTTTGTTCACATTGTTATTTCATGGTGTATTTTCTTTCTTTTCTGCTTGTGTTTGTAGTGCGGCTCTAGCTAGGAGGAGGAAAAATGGTTGGGATGGCTAGATGCCCACTTACGGGCAGTTTATACCCGGTTCAGGTATTTAAAAAACCTGAGTGCAGTATCAGGATGGGAAGTTGGGTTCTGGGATGTCTAGATGCCCCTTTTGGGCATGGAGTGAGTTCCCCTAATCAGCACTGTTGGCGCTTTATATGTTGGTTTGTTTTTTGGTGTTGTGTGTAATCTTTGATAGCTTTGTAGGTTTGTTAACTGTAGTAGTTTTAGTTTATGTAGTTTTTATGTTCGATGGATCTTGCGACACTCAGGCTCAGCGATTATGGTTATGGCTAATGACTTGATTAAATAATGTAACTGGAACATCAAAGGGAGTCATTCACCAATTAAGAGGTACTTTCGAGTCTTAGAAAGGAAAAGGTGGATATTGCTTTATTACGGGAGACACACTCGGATGATAGGGAGCATTTGAAACTACAGCAGAATGGCTTTGATTGGGTTTACTTTTCATCTTTTAATACCAGAAGCAGGGGAGTGGCTATGTTGGTTAGGAGGAATCTCCCATTTAAGTTATTAGAGTGTGTTAAAGATACATAAGGGAGGTTTGTAATCCTCAAAGCCCTGATAAATGGGGAAGAATATGGTGTTTTAAATGTTTATTTCCCTCTGCACCATCCCCTCAAATTTCTGGTAGGTGCGTTCTCTAAACTGATCAATCTCGAGTCCTGGCATATCATTATAGGGAGAGATTTTAATTATCTTATGGATCCCACGGTAGACAGGTTGCCCAAGGCCCCCCAATACCCTCTGTACAAACTACAGTTAGTGGATCTGTGTGTGGAGTTAGGGTTGGTGGATGTCTGGAGGTGTCTCTACCCTACAAGCAGGGACTTTACATTTTCGTCCAACCCACACAACTGTCACACCAGGATTGATCTTTTTCTGACCCCCGTGGCAACCCTAGACTCAGTGGCATCTTGTACGATTGGTAACATTACCATCTCTGATCACGGTCCAGTGTACCTGTTGGTCAAGATTAAGAACGCTATAGTGGGCCCGAGGCACTGGCGAATGGATCCCTTTATCCTTAAGGATAATATGTTTGTGGAGCACTTCTCTAAGGAATTTTGGGCATTCCTTAGGTTCAGTTGGTAGCCCGTCCATCCTTTGGAAAACTACCAAAGCCTATGCTGGGATTAGATATTTCCTACTCTGCCAGTAGGAAGCAGCAGAAGGGTGAGCAGCTGAGAAAGCCTACTTTGACAGGCTCTCGTTGGCCAAGCTACAGAGGATTCCAGTGCTGTGGTCTGCCTTGAATTCCATGATCTTACACACAGCAAAGAAGGAGCTTACTTTCGCAAAACAAAGGTTATATGAGCATGGTGACAAACTGGGGAAGTACCGAGCATATCTTGCCAGGAAAAGGAGTGCCCCTCAAGCCATACATTGATTAGGGAAGGGTCTTGGAATCTAATATGTGATTTCAAAAAGATTTATGTAGCATTCTAGAGATATTACTCTGAATTATACCAATCTGAGGGTTGTGAAGAGGGTTAGGCCAAGATGGAGTCCTTTTTTAAGGATCTGGGGCTGTCAGGCGTGACCCCCAAACTAGAGTCTTTTCTCAATGCCCATTTATCAGAGCAAGAGGTGCAGGAGGCTGTGAAGCAGCTTCAGAGTGGAAAGGCATCTGGTCCTGATGGACATCTCAGTGAATTCTGTAATGAATTTATAAGCATATTGTCAGGCCTGATGCTCAACATGTTCAACGACTCGTACAGTCATGATCATCTCCTGCCATCTCTAAGAGAGGTCAATATTTCGCTTATTCTTAAGAAAGGGGAAGGTCCCGAAGGACTGTGCTTCTGATGTATTCAGGTATTCCTGATGAAGGGCTTTTGCCCGAAACGTCGATTTTACTGCTCCATGAATGCTGCCTGAACTGCTGTGCTTTTCCAGCACCACTCTAATCTAGATTCTGGTTTCCAGCATCTGCAGTCATTGTTTTTACCCCGGACTGTGCTTCTTACAGGCCCATTTCACACTTAAATGTTAACTTTAAAATCCTCTCTAAGACTCTTGCATTAAGGCTGGAAACTGCGTTATCTTCTATTGTTAAAGAGGACCAGACTGAAAATTGCTGCTCTCGATATTCAAGGGTTAGTGTTTTGTTTGGCTGAGTTGTATTGTTATTATTTATTAGTTTGTTGTTAGTTAGTATTTATTTAGTTAAGTAGAAGTTGGGGCTTCTTTTTAGTACATATTTATACATTTGTATATGGGGGCAGTTTGGGTTTTTAAAACCTTTTTTGGGGTTCTTTCTTTGTATTGTTTTGAATTGTATTCTTTTGTATTTGTAGTATTAAAAAATCTATTTTTCAATAAAACTATATTCTAAAAGAGAGAGAGTTTTCAAAATGAGTGTTGGAACCACAGAAAGTGAGACTGGGGAATTAAAAATAGAAAATAAACTTGCATTAGTCTTTATTATAGAAAATGCAAGAAACAGGAATATGCCAGGAAATAGAAGGGAGGGACGAACTCAGGAAAATTGCAATTACCAGAAATGTGGCACTGAGTAAATGGATAGAGGTGTTGGCTGACAAGTGCCAGTCCTAATGGATTTCATCCTGTCTTCTTAAAAAAGGTGGCTAGTGAGATAGTTGATGCATTGGTTTTAATGTAATTTTTAATTTTATAATTTTAATTTTCGAAAACATGCAACTCCTTTTTTCAGAAAGAGACAGAAACAAAAAGCCGTAAACTACAGGCTAGTTAGCTCAAGATACGAGAAGCCATTATTAAAAGGTTTCAGCAGTGCACTTGAATAAGTTCAAGATAATCAGGCAGAGTCAAAGTTATTTTGTGAGAGGAAAGTCATGTTTGATCAATGTATTGAAGGTCCTTGAGGAGGCACCTGAAGAAGGGCTTATGCCCGAAACGTCGATTCTCCTGTTCCCTGGATGCTGCCTGACCTGCTGCGCTTTTCCAGCAACACATTTCCAGCAACATGTGCTATAGATAAAGAGAAACTGTGGATCTACTGTACCTAGATTTCCAGAAGGCATTTGATAAAATGTCACATCAAAGTTATAGTTGGAAATAAAAGCTCAGGTGTAGGTAATTACATATTGGAATGGGTGGAAGGTTGGCTGCCTAACAGGAATCAGGTTGGCAAATTGTTGTTTGTGGTGTGCCGCAAGGACTAGGATATCAACCGTTTACACTTTATATAAATGACCAGATGTAAGGATGCAAGGTCTCGTTACAAAATTTGTTGACAACACAAAGATACATTGCAAAACAAGTTGTGAAGAGAATATGAAGAATCAACAAAAGGATATAGATAAGTGAATTGAGTAGACAAAGGTGGCAAATGGAGTCAAATGTCGGAAAATGTAAAATATTCCATTTTGGCAGGAAGAAGCATATTGTGTAAATGGTTAAGAGATTGTTGTGTGCTGAGGTGCAGAGGGAGTTGAATGTCCTTATGTATCAATCACAAAAGGTTGTTATGCAGATATAGCAAGTTATTAGGAAAATTTATTGCAAGAGGAAATGAACATGAAGGTCTGGAGGATATGCTTCAGTCATACAGTGCATCTGGAGTACTGTGCACAGTATTGGTCACCTAATATAAGGAAGGATATAGGTGTGTTGGAGAAAGTTCTCAGAAGGTTCACTAGATTAATACTGAGAATGAGAGTTTGTCTTATGAGGAAACTTTGGACAGACTAGGGCTTGTATCCACTGGAGTTTAGAAGTGGAAAAAGCAACTTTATTGAAACATATAAGATTCTGAGGGATCTTGACAGGGTCAGTGTGAAGCGGTTGTTTCCAATTATGGAAGAATTTAGAACTAGGAATCACTGCTAAAAATTAGGGGTTGACTATTTTAAAAAAACAAGAGATGAGGCGAAATCTTTTCTCTCAAAGGGTTCATGAGTCTTTGGAATTCTTTTTTTCTGAAAACGATGGCAAAAGTAGAGTCCTTAAACTCCTTAAACATCTTTGAGGCAGAAGTAGATAGATTCTTGTTAAATAATGGAGAGTAAAGTTATCAAGAAATTATAATCAGATCAGCTATGATCTTATTGAATCATGGAGAGGCATGAATGGCTGGATAGTCAACTTCTCCAAAATTATATATCTGTATGCAACTTCTTTAACTCTTAATCCTTCCGAGGATCAGCTGTGGATCAACAGCTGTGAACCATTGCATTTCACAGATCACTAATAACATCCTTGTGAAAGTGAGAATTGTATACAACTCAAAACTCCAACTCCATGTTTTAATGAGATGGTCTCTTGCTGAACCATGAGCACATGGTGTGGCAGATTTTGTTTTAACAATAAAACAAAAGTTTATTAAACATAAAACTGAATAAACCAATCAATTACCTTGTGATGTACTGATAATGTCCCTGCCTCTGAGCTAGAGTCTCAGGTTCAAGTCCCACTGGCTCTAGAGTTGTATATAACATCAGTAGACAGGTTGATTACAAAACATAAAAAGTAACATGAACTCAAATAGGTTTAGACACACTGTAAAGTTCCATTAATCTCAAAATACTCCTTTGTTAACTCTGGCAAAGGGAAAAAAATGCATTCTTTGTACAGTACCCAATAGAAACAATTATAGAATACCTGTATCCTTTTCTCTAACCTTCTGATGGTGTAAGGTAACTATGTCTTTAGCTCCCAGACGGGATCCTTGTGTACCTTACTGAACCCTTAGAGTTTCAACAAAGTCAGTTCCAAGTCCTCTTTAAGGTTTAATCCTTACACTTCCAGTCTGGATCTAAGGCAATAAGGTCTGATTATGGTCTTCAAAGTTTGATGCCATCATTCTAATGCCCTTGAGATTGTGGATGATAAGCAGAAGATGTAAAGTGTTAAATTCCCAAACTAATTGTCTTGTCCTTATGTATTTGTGACCTACAATTTGATCCTTCACCTGATTGTAATTTTTTGGATAATCCATATTTCATTAAAAATTGAACCAATGCTTCCACGACTACATTTGCAGTAAATATTTGCAAAGATTTTGCTTCAGGATATCTTGTGGAAACACTTGCAATTATTAAAAGATATTGGTTTCCATTCCTGCTTTTAGGTAGAGTTCCTACATAGTTTATTAAGACCCTGCAAAATAGTTCACCAAAAGCTGGTAAGGGAATGGAATGTATATGTCTAACTGAGGGTTGGAATCTCGCAGTTACCTGACGGGTATAGCATTACTGACAAAATTTGACCACACTTTGTGTAACGCTGGCCATTGCAGTTGTCTTAATATTTTAGCCTGCCTTTTCCTAATACCTAGGTGTTCTGCAATTGGAAATTTGTGAGACACTTGTATAATTGCTTTATAATACACAGATGTAACTACCACCTAATAAACCATTTCCCATTCCTCATCAATTAGCATTTGAGGTGGTGTCCTTTTCCTCATTAAGACTTTGTTTTTCAAATAGTAACACTTGGACATTGGCTTTATTCAGTTTGTGAATAAGCTGTTTAAATTGGAATTTAAATTCCAAATCTGCCTGTTGCCTTTCTATTCAGAAAGATGGGCCAGACAGCTCACCCTCATTCTCTTTGCCGACATCCCTTCTAGTTCAATCTTCAAAATTTTATCCAATAATTGAATTTTACCTCCCTATTTCATAGATTCCTTTCTTTCTGTCTAATTCAATGGATCTGAGATCCATGGTAAGTCTTTGAAAGCAAATTTTCATGACTGTCCCGAGCAATCACTTATTTTTAATACATTCCATGGAAACATGTTCTTTTTGTACCACTGCTACAGTTTAATAATTCCTTCCTTCCCTAATGCCTCATTTTCTGAAGACACCATAGACCATCGTGTTGCTGCAACTGATCTCCCATTTATTTTTGAGAAATTGGCTTTGGAATGTCCAATCTTATTACAATGAAAGGATGTTAATTCCTTCTTGGTTCCAACCTTTTCCATTACTTTGATGTCTTATTGACGGTTCTCTAAAATTAGCATTTCTTAGAAGAGAATAGAAATTTATTGTCACGTAATTATACATGAGAAATACAGTGAAAGGGTTTACAAGTAGTCCCACCAAGGTGCCTACATCAATGGCAAAAGTCATTCAGAATAATTAAAAATAAAATTAAGATAAAGTTCATCATTTTTCAGTTAATGGATCCTGGGATCAGAGAAAGCTCTGATTAAGGAACGATGGAATACCCAGAGACACAGCTGGGAGGAGTTGAACATTCCGGGAATGCCACACCAGGCCGCTGGTTACTAGGCCGGAAGCCTCTACTGAATGAAGACCGCCGTGCCAAGCTGGGATTGCCAGCTAGGCTGCTGGAATACCGGATGCTGAAGACAAAGAAGACCTCCACATGGGGATGATGACAACTCCACGCTGGGACAAGACCACCACACAGAGAGACTGCCACACAACAAAACTACCACACAGAGAGATCGTCACACAGGGAGACTGCCACACAGAGAGACCGCCACACAGAGAGACCGCCACACAGAGAGACCGCCACACAGAGAGACCGCCACACAGAGAGACCGCCACACAGAGAGACCGCCACACAGAGAGACCGCCACACAGAGAGACCGCCACACAGAGAGACTGCCACACAGAGAGACCGCCACACAGGGAGACCGCCACACAGAGAGACCGCCACACAGAGAGACTGCCACACAGAGAGACTGCCACACAGAGAGACCGCCACACAGAGAGACCGCCACACAGGGAGACCGCCACACAGGGAGACCGCCACACAGAGAGACCGCCACACAGAGAGACTGCCACACAGAGAGACCACCACACAGAGAGACCACCACACAGAGAGACCGCACACACAGAGAGACCGCCACACAGAGAGACCAACACACAGGGAGACCGCCACACAGGGAGACCGCCACACAGAGAGACCGCCACACAGAGAGACCGCCACACAGAGAGACCGCCACACAGAGAGACCGCCACACAGGCAGACCGCCACACAGAGACCACCACACAGAGAGACTGCCACACGGGGAGATCGCCACACAGAGAGACTGCCACACAGGGAGACCGCCACACAGGGAGACCGCCACACAGAGAGACCGCCACACAGAGAGACCGCCACACAGGGAGACCGCCACACAGAGAGACCGCCACACAGAGAGACCGCCACACAGGGAGACCGCCACACAGAGAGACCCCCACACAGAGAGACCGCCACACAGAGAGACCGCCACACAGGGAGACTGCCACACAGAGAGATCGCCACACAGAGAGACTGCCACACAGGGAGACTGCCACACAAGGAGACTGCCACACAGGGAGACTGCCATACAGAGAGACTGCCACACAGGGGGATCGCCACACAGAGAGACCGCCACACAGGGAGACCGCCACACAGAGAGACCACCACACAGAGAGACCACCACACAGAGAGACTGTCACACAAGGAGACCACCACACAGGGAGATCGCCACACAGGGAGACTGCCACACAGGGAGACCACCACACAAGGAGACCACCACACAGGGAGATCGTCACACAAGGAGACCACCACACAGGGAGATCGCCACACAGGGAGACCACCACACAAGGAGACCACCACACAGGGAGATCGTCACACAAGGAGACCACCACACAGGGAGATCGCCACACAGGGAGACTGCCACACAGGGAGACTGCCACACAGAGAGACCGCCACACAGAGAGACCGCCACACAGAGAGACCGCCACACAGGGAGATCGCCACACAGAGAGACCGCCACGCAGGGAGACTGCCATGCAGAGAGACTGCCACGCAGAGAGACCGCCACACAGGGAGACCGCCATGCAGAGAGACTGCCATGCAGAGAGACTGCCACACAGAGAGATCGCCACACAGGGAGACTGCCACACAGGAAGACTGCTACACAGGGAGACTGCTACACAGAGAGACTGCCACACAGAGAGACTGCCACACAGGGAGACTGCCACACAGGGAGACTGCCACACAGAGAGACTGCCACACAGAGAGACTGCCACACAGAGAGACTGCCACACAGGGAGACCGCACACACAGAGAGACCGCACACACAGAGAGATCGCCACACAGAGAGACCGCCACACAGGGAGACCACCACACAGGGAGACCGCCACACAGGGAGACTGCCACACAGAGAGAGCGCCACACAGAGAGACTGCCACACAGACAGACACCACACAGAGAGACTGCCACACAGAGAGACCGCCACACAGAGAGACTGCCACACAGAGAGACCGCCACACAGAGAGACTGCCACACAGAGAGACCACCACACAGAGAGACCGCACACACAGAGAGACCGCCACACAGAGAGACCAACACACAGGGAGACCGCCACACAGGGAGACCGCCACACAGAGAGACCGCCACACAGAGAGACCGCCACACAGAGAGACCGCCACACAGAGAGACCGCCACACAGGCAGACCGCCACACAGAGACCACCACACAGAGAGACTGCCACACGGGGAGATCGCCACACAGAGAGACTGCCACACAGGGAGACCGCCACACAGGGAGACCGCCACACAGAGAGACCGCCACACAGAGAGACCGCCACACAGGGAGACCGCCACACAGAGAGACCGCCACACAGAGAGACCGCCACACAGGGAGACCGCCACACAGAGAGACCCCCACACAGAGAGACCGCCACACAGAGAGACCGCCACACAGGGAGACTGCCACACAGAGAGATCGCCACACAGAGAGACTGCCACACAGGGAGACTGCCACACAAGGAGACTGCCACACAGGGAGACTGCCATACAGAGAGACTGCCACACAGGGGGATCGCCACACAGAGAGACCGCCACACAGGGAGACCGCCACACAGAGAGACCACCACACAGAGAGACCACCACACAGAGAGACTGTCACACAAGGAGACCACCACACAGGGAGATCGCCACACAGGGAGACCACCACACAAGGAGACCACCACACAGGGAGATCGTCACACAAGGAGACCACCACACAGGGAGATCGCCACACAGGGAGACTGCCACACAGGGAGACTGCCACACAGAGAGACCGCCACACAGAGAGACCGCCACACAGAGAGACCGCCACACAGGGAGATCGCCACACAGAGAGACCGCCACGCAGGGAGACTGCCATGCAGAGAGACTGCCACGCAGAGAGACCGCCACACAGGGAGACCGCCATGCAGAGAGACTGCCATGCAGAGAGACTGCCACACAGAGAGATCGCCACACAGGGAGACTGCCACACAGGAAGACTGCTACACAGGGAGACTGCTACACAGAGAGACTGCCACACAGAGAGACTGCCACACAGAGAGACTGCCACACAGGGAGACTGCCACACAGAGAGACTGCCACACAGAGAGACTGCCACACAGAGAGACTGCCACACAGGGAGACTGCCACACAGAGAGACCACCACACAGGGAGACCGCCACACAGGGAGACTGCCACACAGAGAGATCGCCACACAGGGAGACTGCCACACAGAGAGACCACCACACAGGGAGACCACCACACAGGGAGACCACCACACAGGGAGACCACCACACAGGGAGACCGCCACACAGAGAGACTGCCACACAGGGAGACCGCCACACAGGGAGACCGCCACACAGGGAGACTGCCACACAGAGAGACCACCACACAGAGAGACCACCACACAGAGAGACCACCACACAGAGAGACCGCCACACAGAGACACCACGACACAGAGAGACCGCCACCCAGAGAGACTGCCACTCAGACACTGCTACACAGGGAGAGCTCCACACAGGGAGATTGCCATGCTGGGCCATGACTGCCTTTGTCCTCCTTCCGGCACCAGGGCCTAGCTGTGCACCTGGAGCCTCAGCCTAGCCTGCGAGTCTGGGCTAGAGATGTCAGCCTGTGACCTGTTCCTCACTCACTGGGGGACCCCGACTGGGATGGAGCTATGCCCCACTCACCCTGGTGCTCATGGAGGTTTAAAAGAAAAGAAAACAAAGAGAAAAGAGAAAAGAAAGGAAAAGTTCAAAGAAGAAAAATAAAAAGAAAGAAAGCCCTGGATTCACCCCCTCCCACTCCATTGCCTTCTTAACAAAATCTCTATCCACAAATCTTTAATTCCCTCTTTCTCAAAGTCAACTCATGTTCTTCAATTTCCCTAGCTCTTAAAGTTCAAGTTCTCTTAAGTCCATTTCTCTCTGCCTTTTACCTAATTTTCTACTTCATATTTCCATAACTCTATTTCCCCCTTCTTTTTACTCTGACAATTTATTTTTACTTTTTCAAATTCAAGTCTTTGAATTTCTTTTGCTCTGTCTTAAATCCAGTTGTTTCATTTCTAACAGTATCTTAGCCAATTACTGTGGTAATTGTAATATCCCAGTTTAAGATTTCTTTTATTCCAATTCTAAATGCTATATAATTAATTGAAACACCTCATCCTTAGGTGATCCTAATATATATGTATCTTCAATTATCTGCTATATCTTTCAGTCTAATTTTAATTAAAGACTTTAAGTAATTCACTATTATATTTTCCACTTCCCTAAATTTTTTAGCAACACTCAAACCATCTTCAAATTCCATGCAATAATCATCACCACCATATAGCTACTATATACCCAGAGTCACCACATAGCTGTTACTTTAACAAAAAAGGCACACGCCTCTTAAACTCAGATATTCAACAATTCTTCCAAGAGCCCCCAATTGTCGTGATTCCAGCTGACAATATTACTGGACAAGTCAGACCTGAAAATGAAATCTGGCTTGATAGATCATGTGAGGGAGGCAGTAACGTAATGGTAATATCACTGAACTAGTAATCCAGAGTCCTTGGTTAATGTTTTGGGGATATCATTTTGAATCCCCCCACAGTAGATGGTGAAATTTGAATTCAATAAAAGTCTGGAATCAAAAACTATCCTAATGGTGATGATGTAATCACTGTCAATTATTATAAAAACCCGTCTGGTTCACTGATGCCCTTTAATGAAGTAAATCTAGTATCCTTACCTATTTGGGTTGAAATATGACTCCAGACCCACTTTGAAGTGGTTGACTCTTAGATAGTTGCCCTCTAGACAATTAGAGATGGACGATTATTGTCCATCCTGTAGTGAGTGGTTAATTGTCCACTGCCACTTATGATTGGATATGGCACGACTGCCCAACTATGGAATTGCTTAGTTCTGTGTATAATTTGCTGCTTTTGCTGTTTGGCACACATGTAGTCCTGTTCTGTTGCTTCACCATTTTATTATTTGACACCTAATATTTTTATGCCTAATGCTGCTCCTGGCTTGTCTTCCTGCACTCTCAATTGAACCGGAGTTGATTCCCTGTCTTGGTGTTAATGGTAGAGTGGTCATATGCCAGGCTATGAGGTTACAGATTGTGATTGAACACAATACTGGTGTTGCTGACAGCCTCTGGTGCCTCATGGATGTCCAGTCTGGAGTTGCTAAATCTGTTCAAAGTCTATCCTTTTCAGCATGGTGAAACTTAAACAGTTTAAGATATCCTCAATGTGGAGGTAGGAATTCATCTCCACAAGGATTGAAGTTGCCATTCCTCCCAATACTGTCACAGAGAGATGCATCTGCTACAGGTAGATTAATAAGGACAAGGTCAAGTACATTTTTCTCTGTTGTTGGTTCTCTCAACACCTGCCTTGGGTCTAAAGGCTTTTTGGACTCATCCAACTCAATCAATAATGGTGTACCAAGTCACTGTTGGTCATAGATGCAACTGAATCCATGAATACTGTCAAATGGGCAAGAGTTCAAAGCTCCTTCTTAATATGAATAATGTCTCTATTCACCCTGTCTACTCGAGATCGTCATCTCATCTTCACAACTTGCTTTTCTTTAGAGATATCTGTGATTTCCATGGCTTCCTCTTCAGTTGTGGTGATGACACACAGTAAAGCCTCACTTCATGGACTATATGTTCTTGTATCTTTCGCAGTGACAATCCTCATATATTACTGCTGTCTGCACTTCAGCAGCCTAATAGCTTTGAGTTATTCTTAGGTGTCAGTAAGTACCCTGGCATGCAGTAGCCTCCCATTCAGCATCGCCATGTGCCCTCATGCCCTCAGACTTCTCAACTGAATTATCTGCGGAAGGGTGACTATCAGATGCCAGTTACATTGCACTGAACTTCGTAAAAATTTACTGATTTACCTGCTGCGCTGAAGCAAGTTTCTGCATAGCACCTTCCTTCTATTCTTGTCCTTGGTGACCTCGATCAAGGACTGTTTGATCAGAGAGAGTGGCATTCTATTGCCATCCTTGTTCAAGTCCCATGTTCCTTGATTTTCCTACTTGATCTTTATTTTTAGATAGATTACTTACAGTGTGGAAACAGGCCCTTCGGCCCACCAAGTCCACACCGACCTGCCAAAGCGCAACCCACCCATCACCCATTCCCCTACATTTCACTCATTCACCTAACACTACAGGCAATTTAGCGTGGCCAATTCACCTGACCTGCACATTATTTTGGACTGTGGGAGGAAACCGGAGCACCCGAAGGAAACCCACGCAGACACGGGGAGAATGTGCAAACTCCACACAATTAGCTGCCTGAGGCAGGAATTGAACCCAGGTCTCTGGCACTGTGAGGCAGCAGCGCTAACTGTGCCACCATGCCGCCCACTTTACTTTCACAAATAAATCTGTGAAATGGCAACCACACTAACTGTATGCTGAAATTGAGCTCACTATTGTTTGGATCCACCTTCGTTTCTGCTCCCTTGGCTGCTAATTGGTAACTCAATTGTGGTCAGTTAGTAGCTCACCGAAGTGAAACTTGGGAATTGAAACTACTTCTCCTGAGTGTTTGGTAGTGCTCTAGAAACAGACTTGACTTCTGTTTACTTCCCTTGGAATGACAATTCTCCTCTTGAATGTCCACCTATCCATAGGCTATCGCACAATGGAAAAAGAAGATTTTAAGAATTACAGCTGGGGAAAAAGGAAAATGTGTGACTTTCTAAACTCAATAAGGCAACTGCTTATTGAAAATAGGGATTTGATCAGTAAAGGTAGCCTGCTGTCATTGAATTGACTCATATAGGTAATTTATACAAGTTCAGTTAATTTGTGTGACCTCACAGGCTAACTCTATGTTCAACTCCTTGTGCTTACATATTGTCCAATGATATACCTCTCAGTGTCTGTGTAAGTGTCTTGCAGAACAATGAGAACCCAACTGAACTGACCAACAGACTGCTAACTATAAGACCATAAGACATAGAAGCAGAAATTAGGCCATTCAGCCCATCGAGTTTGCTGATGAATTTCTCAACCCCATTCTCCCACTTTCTCCCCATAACCCTTGATCCCCTTGATACTCAAGAACCTA